>NW_021620848.1:2753143-2778143 GCF_004785775.1 Grammomys surdaster | reverse complement strand
GTGGCTCCTGGATGACTCAGGATTCAGTTTCTCCACAGGACAGGAGCAGACCGACTCTGTGTCTGCTCCAGTCCAAGGGACCAGGCAGGGGCCGAAGGTGAAAGATGTCTTTTTAAAAATGAAGGAAATTCTTCGTTATTTTCCAATTTTATCTAATGATATATTACAATTGAAGTACAATTATTAAGGTACACATTAGTAGAAAATTCAACTTTCAAAAGCAGGGTGATTCTGCTCCCTTTCATTCTTTATGTGTCAAATCTTTTCCCTGGTCTGTTAGCAAAATATCTTGCTCATGCTGCTTTCTAAATAAGCTGTTGACCATTGAGTGACTTAATCTAGATCATACCTTACATGTATACAATTTAAGAATGTAGGTACAGAGTATTCTCCAAATTAGTAGCTTAAAACTTTGGCCTAAATGTATTAGCATTAAAATGTGCTTTTCACTACTATGGAATAATTTGTTCCCTTTCCTCACTAAAATCGTTGCTTTTATCAATCAGGTTTAGTAGGGGAATTTGACTGTGAAGTCATAGATATGGGCACTGTGCAAGCACCTTCTATGGAGCTGTCAGTAGTAAACGTTGGCTTGTATGAATATCAAATATCAATGCTATTTTAGTAGGGTCTATGCATGTTCTAAGAAACAAAGAATTTTACCCTTTTTACAAGATAAAGAAAAGTTTCATAATATATCAAATAAGCAGAAAAAAAAGAATTGCTACTGTATTTGCATCACCACAAAAATGACAGGATTTATAAAGTGGAATAGTTGCTGTAGAGCAATCTAAAAGTTGATTTTAATAGCAGCCAAGAAGGGATTACCAAGTACTCTAAAATACTTATTTGAAGTGTCCTCTGAAATCAGACAAAGATGCACAAAGTGCATTGATAACAATAACACAGATGTCAGAGATGGTCGGTGTGTGAAATGTCAGATGATTAATATGCTGACATAGTGGGAAAGCAGTGCCCGCAGACAGCTGTGACATTTCTGGCTTATGAAGACCCCTTTGGGATACTCTAGCCTGCACGTCCCTGTTCTCCTCTGTACTCACAGTGCTTAGAGTGTTTGTGAAGCACCAAGAGACTCTAATTGTGAAGGCCAGTAACTGGACTCTCAGCTAAATTCTGCACAGCACCTTCACATTTTGTTCTCTTTGTCCCTTGGTCTATATTGGACACCCTCAAGCAGTCTCCTGTGCCTTGCAGCAGAGCACATTTGGAGTTCTATTCACTATCGCTGTTTTCCACTGAGTTGGCTAAAACCATTGATATGGTTATGGAATCCTTCTAGTCCAGGAAGAAAAATAAGTGCTATGATGATGTCAGAGCACCTACATTCATTAATCCTTCTGTGTTGATTCTACTTATTCTCTCGAATGTGGTTAGAAGCACCTCCTCCTTTTGTTAACACAGATGCACACACTGACCATGGCCACATTATCATTGTATGCAAGAAGGTCTCAGTTGCTGCCTTCCACTGTGTTCTTGAAGATCTAGGCTCTCTGGTTCTTAGTAGCTGAACTGTGGTTTTCTGTGTCAGAAAATTACCTGACACTTCAATGAAGCTAAGTTCCTGACCTTCAGTATGTTGCTGTTAGTGCCAGGATGACTTTTTCCTGTCTACTTCAGTACCCAGGGGCAAGTCATGATGGCTGTGGCTTTTCCATCTTGACCTGTAATGCAGGCCTGCTAACATATATCTTTTTCCCCCCAAGAATGCTACATTAATTTGCTCATGCCTGATAAAACTTATTTTAAAACTTTCAGGTTTATCTACATAGCAGCACGTACTTGAAGAGTTGGGTTGGGGGAAATGGGGTTGAATGTGATCAAATGCATTGCATGCATATATGAAGGTCATATTAAATAAAGTTTTTGAGGATAAGAAAAGTTTATGAACTCTTGATTTTATAAAAATGTAAGTAGTTTGCTAAGTTGCTATATTGCCTGTGATGGTACAATTTTATCACAGGTACTATATGATATCAGCTATTATATGCTGGCAGATATTATATACTATCTCCACAAATAAATCACTGTTATTTTTCTCAAATAATATTAGTGTAGCAGAACAAACTATTATTAATATTAATCCTGTCATTTTTTCCTATGGGTAAGTCATCCATCAGTTTATTTAGCATAAGCCTGCTGTGATTTTTTTTTTTGTCAACATCATCAAATTTGGATCACTTGAGTAAGAAGCCTCATCTGAAGAGTTGTCAGAATTCCATTAATTGATGTGGGAAGATCCAGCCCAAACATGGATGACATCTTCTAGTAGCAGCTCAGCTAAAGAGGACATGGCTTCTGTCTGGCAAAATTGGCCCTTAATCCTGCCTCAAAGCTGATTTTCCCTCTGTTGGCTGATGATGATGATTGGTTCACTTACATCAGAATCAGTATTTCAAGCTCCATGCTATGCAAAGGAAGCTAAAAGGTGCTTCCTGATTCTGAAACACCACAAAGAAAACCTTTACCCCATACCTTAAAGGTCCCTTTTCCAAATCTTGAGGTCCAAATGTAGACCACCAGACAAGATTTAGTGATGTTTTTGGGTCCTTTGAGCTATTAGAATAGCGAATCTCTGTGGAGTAAGGTTGTTATCCCCCTTTTACAACAATAAAGGCTCTTTCTCTTATATCAATGAACTATATACAATAATAAGAATTATGAAAACTATAAGGTAAAAATTACATTCATAATATCCAGTCCATTTGATTTGTATTTGACAACGTTGGAGAAAGTACTCTATTATGTATCCTATCTCAGTGAGTTCAAAGTTCTGTACCTAATTTACTGTCACAACTTAGACATAACTTTTACCAACCCTAAGTAACTTTAATAGAAGAAGTGATCTTTAAAGGTTTTGAGAAAATCCAAACTACCAAATGTTTTAGTTGTGGTAAGCAAAGTCATTTAAAAAAAATGTAGACAGAACTAAGTTAACTCCAAAAGAAGGGCTGTGCCTTTCGGAATATGCAAAAGCTGTGACATAGGCTGACACTAGACTAATGAGTGTAGATCAGCAAGAGACAGACAGGGTAACCCCGTGTTGGGAAAAACCCAGGGGAGCCTGTTGTAGGGTCCAATATCAGATTCAAATCAGCCATCTCAGGTCACCAACAAAGGGTGGATATGAGGGGACAGAGAGATGAGTGGAACGGGGATGCATGATGTGAAACTCACCAAGAATCAATGCAAAGTTTAAAGAATTTCTAAAAAACAAAAAAAAAAAGCTGGCCCTTATGAGAAAGACACGCAAGGCCTTTGTTGGCTCTGGTTATTTTAAGAATGACCACAGCCTGTAAGAGTGATGTGACATGAACAGCCCACTTTCTCTTTTAGTTGAATTGTTATGTATAACATATTTGAAGTATCTCCAGAGACAGGGATATAGTTTTATTTTGTCAAATTCTGGAACTATAGTAATAGTCATTTGACAAGGGTCATTTGGTGCTGTCCCTCACAGATTAGTCCTCAAGAGAAATGGTCTAGTATCCAATTTAGCACAACTGGAATGCTATACGTTTTTAATCTTACTCTAAGGTGAAATGTTGCTTGCAGAAATTGAGCAGGACTGTGAGTTAGATGTGCCAGTTAGTAGGCTTTTGGACAAGTATAAGACAGAGGGGAGGCTAAAGTATCTTCCTAGGCATGTGTGCCAAGGGCTCAGGCAATCCTAAATGAACACACATATTGATAATTAAGATTGTGAAGACCTGGAATGAATTATTTGCTCAACCTAGGATACAAACCTTATGGATAACTTTATCATTTTTTGGTATTTAGGCTGTGTTCCAATACAATGATGTAATGGCTGTAAAGGCAGAATCAGCGAAAATCTTAACTGGAAAAGGGTACTGCTCTAGGACCTTTATGATTCTGTATAAGTTATTCTGTTGGGCTGAGCAATAAGTAGAATGAAAAGCAGGTTGATCAGATCCTGTATACACAGCCTGACAATTCTTTATTCCATCTGTGAAATAAGTAGAAGCATTAATGATAGGGGAAGTGACAAGTTTAGAAAGGAGATTCCATTGAATATGATTAAAAAATGTAAACAATTTTCCAGAAGGATGATGACAATTAAGTTAAAGATAATCTAAAACTGAAAGTTTCCATTGAATACATTCTCCATTAGGCAATTTTAATTTTCATTAGCATATATCAAATGTACAAAATAACAGATTTCATTATGATATCATACATGTATCTAAAGTATAGATTTTACAGCTTTGTGATATTTGCCAATATGCTGTAGAAAGCATGTTAATAGTTAAGAATATTTCATTATGCATCTTGTGCATAGGAGTTTTTTTTAACCTATGTGTAAGAATCTATGTAGTCTAGAACACAGGAAAAAAGTCACTATTCATTGTTGTTGTTTTATTAAAAATAGACAGGTTGGGCAATGCTGTAAGACAATTCAACAATTCCTCATCAATGAGCCATGATTGCAATGACAGATGAAACCTTTCCCCTGAATTGCCCTGAGCAAATAATCATAATTTCCCTGATACTAGAAATGTCCTGCTTTAGGAAACCTTATTCTATGACTTAGAAAACTAAATCCCAACTCTATGTGAGCTAGGGAGAAATGTTTTTTATATTGACAAGTAGTTTGGAGTTAAAGCAAGATTATATATAAGTAATCAAAAGTTCACATATGAAGAGCTGGAATATCGAATAATGGTCAAAAAGTTGTTTTGTCTATCTCTCAATATTCTGTTTTTCTTTAAGGCATTCAAAATGATTTGCATCTTAAAATGAAAAACTTGGTCAGATCATTGTAATCACCTCGAATTATAGTCTGTTAGATTTACATTTAAAACCTTCTGACATAGAAAGTCAGATCATGATGCCCGCCACCAGATATCATCCTTATTCCATTTTAAAGACATTTCAAATATTCCTGAGCCATTTTTAGAGTCACACATAGACACTGCTTTATTTTTCAGCATTTTAATTTGAAATAGTGAATATTTCAAGTACCTGGAATTCTTATACATGATTTTTCACAACGAACTAAATGCATAATGAAAATGTAGTTGTGTCAACCATCTGAGCACAGAACTTTTCCCGGGGAATAAAGTCCACCCAAAAGGACCTTTATCATATGTGCATGTTGTGATGCAGTGTCAAGGTTGACTGGGGGATGAGGGTCAGGGTTAAGGTCATGAATCGATACAAGAGACTAATGCAGCGACTGCCTGATGAGGGAGCAGGAGAAGCCACTGGATACTCTGAGGAGCTGCCTCAGGTCATTTGACAGTGATATCCAGTGTCTGTGGTATGTGGGAGTTGGCAGTCCTGGATCAGTGGCCCCATTTAAAAGGTGCTTTCATATTATTTACCGTGAGAATAGTTTTCCATTGTTGCACCAAATGTTGTCCTCATAGGTTTTTGGACACATTAAATATCAAAAACTTTAAAACAGGCAATAAGAACTCAATAGATCCTGCTAGGAGAGTGCTAAACATCCCAGTTTGTAAAATTTGCACACTTTGATTGGGAATTAACAACAAAAAATAAGGTTGTTTTATTTTTAAATTACTAGCTTCAAGGCCAAGAGTAGTCATAAGATCTCCCCCCTCTTTTTTTTAATCAAATTTCCTTCCACTGTTCCCAAGGACCCAGAGTAGGGCCATCACTGAGTTTCCGGAATTGGAGGGTTGCGCTGTTTATCAGATATGCAAGTGGAACCAGAACAGAAGCCATATTGTTGTTAAGAAACCAAATTGTCACTAAATTTTAATATGCTACGAGAATAGACTTTTCCTTCCTTCCTTCCTTCCTTCCTTCCTTCCTTCCTTCCTTCCTTCCTTCTTTCTTTCTCTCTCTTCTTTCTCTCTCCTCTCCCTCCTCTCCTCCTCCCTCCTCCCTCCCTCCCTCCCTCCCTCCCTCCCTCCCTCCCTCCCTCCCTCTCTCTCTTTCTTCCTCCCTTTCTTGTTTTTTATTTTGTTGTTGTTGTTTAAGACAGGGCTTCTATGTGTAGCCTTGGCTGTTCTGGAACTCACTCTGTAGACCAGAGTGGCCTCAAACTCACAGAGATCCACCTGTCTTTGCCTTCTGCATTGTGAGACAGTGGAGCATGCCAAGAAACTTAGTAAGGATGAGTGGGTCTGAGATCCTGGCACTCAGGTACCAATTGAGTGGTAGGCATCTCCTGTTCCCTACTAGATTCCTGGCCTGGAACACATGACATACTTTCCATATAGGAAATGTGATCTGTGGTCCTGTAGCCCAGAACAAAGGTATCTGAGTATCTGAGGGTTTAGCCAATCAGCTTTACTTCTCTGACATTCCTCCCTGTAAAAGGTATTTAATCTCTGGTCCACCCTCAGAAGGTAGTATGCATCCATTTTCCACAATGAAGAGTCAATAAACAATATGGATAAACATGGACTCTTTCATTGAGAACTGTTGGGTTGTAGTGTGCGTGGGTCCTGTAGGATTTATGTGTGGATCCCACATCTGTCTCTCCATGTGGCTAGGGCCTCTCATGGGGACGATGTTCGAGAATATGACTGTATTTACTCCACGCTGGTGCCAAGCGGACATTGAGCTGTGCGAAGCCGCAGGACTATGCTCCAAGTGGGAGAGCACAGTTTGAGATTCCCTTGGAAGTCAGGGCTCTTGGGTTGGGGGTCCCTGGGCCAAAAGGTGGCTAGGAACTGGTTGGTTCTCAGGCCCTTAGGATCTCAGGCACTGCTGGACAGCCACAGAAAGGCTGAGACCTAAGTGGGGACATATGAGCTGGTGGTACACAGCTGAAGAAGAGAGGGGGAAGGATGAGCTCTGGCTGCATCCTACAGGGATGAGAATTCTTGATCGTGGTGACTGGCTTGGCTGGGTCATGGCTGGCTCGGTTTGCTTGCTTGGGTAGCTGGGCCTCCGTGGCTGAGAATGCAGAGAGGTTGTCAGTGGGAGATTAGACAGCAGCTCAGTAGTTGAAAACCTGCTCCACTGTTCCCCACAATGGGTCCTAAGGAAGAGAAATAGGCTATCGTCTTAAGATATTTATTGTTATGGTGGAAAATGGATAAAACTATAACCCAGTATTTTCAGGGTGGGCCTGAGGTTAAATACCTTTTGCAAGAAGTAGGGTCTGGGAAGAAATGTTTAATTGGCTATGTCCCTCTGGCCTTTAGGTACCTCATTAATATGGAGTTCTGTTTTGTGGTTCTGTGTGTAGCTTGTAGTCATGCCCTCTACTGTGTAGGGGCTAGTAGGCATTGTCCTACATGCCTGGAGTGCTAATTAGCACTCTAGCCAGTCCTGAGTATACCTTTAAAATAAAGTTTTCTCAGTCATGGGTTTGGTCTTTCTCCTAGAATTTTGAGATTAATACAGGGACACTGATTAGCCCAGTGCCTTCCTTTTGTTACATTAAGGCTTAATGCTGGTGCCTTTTCCATTTATATGCTTTTCTTTCCTTTTCCCTAAAGCTCCTTTTCTTGTGACTCGTTGTGCCACAGTGAATACATTTCAGTGGTTTTACTTTTTGTTTTGAGGGTGACATTTTTAAACCTGATCTTCTCGAGGAGAAAAGGTCAAGTCCACAACTGTCCTATTAAAGCAAACCGTATTTGGGGGTGCACCCAGGCCTGGCAGTTGGCTGCCTCATCCTAAATTGGTATTTGAGAGAGCAGCTCCCACTGGCTTCTTGAATACCCTCTTGTAGGAGAGATAAGATGTTTACAGAAAAGGGTTGGCGGTTATACATTGTTAAAAAGATACAAAGAAAAGAAGAGGAACAAAGAGAAGGATATTCATCATATGAATGGGGTTTCAAGGAGTTTACATCAGACCCAAGAAATAGGACCTTACTCTTAATTACAAATAGAAACCTTATTTAGGGAGGACTTAACACAAGACAAATAGAAACTTCTTCCTAATTACAAGTAGAAATCTTATTTCACAGAACTTAACACAGGACAAACAAGAACTTATTCTTTACCTAGGATTTAATACAGGACAAAGAGGAACTTCTTTTTTTTTTATTGTTTTAGCTCCAAACAGAGCTCTCAACTGGAAAAGCATAGTTTCCTGTTTTGGTCTTCCATTAACTTCTGAGATATTAGTGCCTGTTTTGGTCTCACAGCGGCTAGAACACTAACATTAAAACTGTGGAAGCTCACGTCTATGCTGACTCTGATATATATAATCTTCCAAATATCCCCTGCAGCTCATATCAGGCATATAAACCTTTGAAGTGGCATTATCGAAAGCAGAATCTTTATAAGCATGTCCCTGAGATCATTTTGGGTAGAGTTTTCCTTAGGTTGTCCTATAGTTTAGTCATAAATTACATATCACATTCTCAACTGCCCTGCTGAAATTTGCTAAAAAAGAAAAGATGGGCATATTTCCTGGTTCTGTAACGTTTTTCCTCTGTTTTAGTTCAACAAACACAGACTTGATTTATAGTTAAGTCCTTATACCTACATAACTACCTACAGTCAATTTTAGAAAGGCATTTTCTCTCTCTCTCTCTCTCTCTCTCTCTCTCTCTGTTTCTCTCTCTGTCTTTTTTCTTGTTTATAGTTTTTTGAGGTCAGGTTTCACTATGTAGCCCTGGCTATCCTGGAATTCACTCTGTAGACCAGGCTGGCCTGAAAACTCACAGAGATCTTCCTGTCTCTGCCTACTGAATGTTGGTATTGCTAAAGACATGTGCTACCACTGCCTAGCTACAAAAGGCATCTTCTTAATTGAGGCTTTCTTCTCTCTGAAAGAAACACTTGCTTGTTTCAAGGCAACATAAAACTAGTCAGAACAACTGACCTCTTAACCTGACACACAAACACATCACTGTTAAGGATAACATTGCTTTTTCTAGTGTCTCCTGGATCTCATATTAATTTCAGCATTACAATATAAAATATTTACAAACTTAAAATCTCATTTTTACTAATTTAAACATGTTAAAAGTTCATTCTCTTTAAAATACCACATCTATTTTAAAATTGAAACTCTCTTAACTGTGGACTCCTATAAAATCAAAAATAAATTAAGCCAGGTGGTGGTGGCGCACGCCTTTAATCCCAGCACTTGGGAGGCAGAGGCAGGCAAATTTCTGAGTTCGAGGCCAGCCTGGTCTACAGAGTGAGTTCCAGGACAGCCAGGGCTATACAGAGAAACCCTGTCTCGAAAAACCAAACCAAACCAAACCAAACAAAAAAACAAACAAAAAAAAACCCCCAACTTATTTCAGAAGGGAAAAACCAGGTCACAGTCACAATCAGATCAAAGAAAAAACAAATTCTAAAGTGTAAATAATTCAGTGTCCAATTTCAGGGATCCACATGCAATCTCCTAGAGTCCTTCAAAAGGTATGGGTCACTTCTCTGGCTCTGCATTCTGGAACACAGACTGTCAGGAGCCATAATAAGACAAGCTAATAATTAGCAGGTGATCATCCTGAAATGGCTTGCCTTGAATTATTATATAATCTGGTACAAGTAAGGTCTTATTCAGCAAGGCTGTAAGGGACTCATTTTAGGAAAGATTCCTGCTATTAATATGCTTTTCCTATTATTATTAAACATATATAACAATTACTAAGTAATAGCACACCCTTTGGAGCAGATCTCTGCAGATCCACGAAGATGTACTGTCTTGTGGTGATGCAATATAGACAAATGCATGACTTCTTAAGTCTTAATGATGATTCTATAAGAATTCCTAAAATTATATCAATGATTATTAAGCTCTTTTATAGTGGGACTGCTATTAGGTCCCTTTCTGATAGTCAAAACTGCAGTAAGAACTCTGCCAGTCTCCCAAGTGTCATCAGTTAATTGCTCTTAGATAGTAACCAGACTTTCTCCTACTCAGAGCACATTCCAAGAGGTTGTAAAACAATTAACCAAAGGTCATTAAAAGGGAACTAATGATTTATTATAGGTGCTAGGAAGAAGATAAAATATTGCCTGGGTTTATCTATACAAAACTACACTAATAATTTAGTTATAGTTTTTTATTCAATATTTTATTTATTTACATTTCAGATGCCATCTCCCTTCCCCATTCCTCCCACCCATTAATCCCCCATCCCATCCCTCCTCCTCCTTGTTTGCCTTTATACTGTTAAATTAAATGCAAGTATTAAGATCAGTTCTAGGTTGAGGAACTAGCAATACAATAGATGCAAATAGTCCAGGAACAAGGAAGACAATAAACCCAGATAATCAAAGAACATGCACGACAATAAACAAAGTCCTATGATCACTCCTGTGATCACTATTTTTAAGGGCTTATCAGGATGATCAAAATATATGAGCATTCAGTTATAGTTTTAAACCTTCAGTGAACTTATGGAGCTAGACAGGTGATGGATCTTTAGCCAGATAATTACTCCTAATGGTATGCATGTACATTTTTTGTGATGAACTTTGTAACATGTGATCATGTATTTTGAAAGATGTATAAGTACTGAGGACAAAGAGATGAGAGGCAGACACAGTGGAGAGATAGAATAGAATTTTTTGCCTTTTCCCACTTAGAGTAGCATATAGAATAGAATTTTCCCCTTTTTCCAGATAGAAGTTTTCCTTTTCCCCACTTAGGACCTTTCCACTTTTCCCCTTAGATAGCTTTCATAGGAAACTTTTACACTTAGTAATAAACTCTATAATAACTTCTCTAAGTATCTTTTCTTTCTGTGACCTCAGACTAGCAGGCATAAGTTAGAGCCCAGAAGGTCCTGCTGAGATAGAACAAAGGCTATTAACTTAATCCTTTGCTGTTTTTAGGATGAGGTGCTAAGTGCTAGAAACAGCAGTTTCTAGCCTCAGAGGATCACAGAAGGCTGGTCAGTTATAGTAGCATAGTAACTTAGATAAGTAAACTTTTAATATACCACAACCCTAAATATCTCGTAAGACCAAGTCTTCTCTCTCTGCTGCCTCAAGAAGAACCGACAAGAAGAAGAAAAAGACTCCTCCCCTCCACCCCCACGCTGGGGCTGGCTCCCGGCAACAGACAGATTCTATCCTATGCTCTGGCTAGCTCTATGGCAAAACTGCTGCTGTCCTTGGTGGTTGTCCCAAGGTACTGGAATCTCCAGGAATCTAGGATCTTCTGCTACAACTAAGGCTGTACTGTTAACAATAGCCTCTCCTCTCAATCTTCCTGGTGAAAAGCCTCAACATTTCTCCAAAATACCTTCAATCCTGTGTCAACTGCTACTGTAGCTGCATCTTCACTAATGGCTTCTCCTGGTCTCTCACAGTGCCAAGGCTCCATGTTCTGTTCTCCATGATACTTTCATGCCTGCAAAGCCAGTACCACCTGGAAGACTATTACACATGAATGATTTTGGCTTGTTTGGAACAACAGACTGTTCTGTGTGCTAACTCTGAGGAAATGCTTCCCCGAATATTTCATCTCAATGATACATGTCTCTTGTTTGCTTGCTTTATTTTTCTTTTCTTTTATTGAAAATAGATTTTTTTATTCACATAATATATATCCCGGTTATGGCTCCCCCATCCTTTACTCCTCCCAAATCCTCTGTGTCTGGCCTTCCATACAGATCCTGACTCTTCTGTCTCTCATCAGAAAACAAACATATTTCTAAGGGATAATAATAAAATTAAATAAACTATAATATGATAAGCAAAACCCAACAAATTGGAGTTTGACAAAGTACACAAATAGGAAAAGAACCCAACAGAGGGCACAAGAATCAGAGACCCACGAGTTCACACACTCATGAATCCCGTAAAAGCGCTATATTCAAAAACAAAATATACATGCAGAGAATATGGTGTGAACTCAGGTAATCTTGGTGCATGTTGCCTCAGTCTCTGTGAGTTCATATGAGCTTTGATCATGTTGATTTAGAAGGTCTTATTTTCTTGGTTTCTATCCCTTCTGGTTCTTACACTCTTTCTGTTTCCTCTTATGTGAGATTCTCTGATCCCTGAGAAGGCAGATTTAATAGACGCATACCATTTAAGGATTAATGCTCCAAGGTATGCTTATTGTCTCTTCTTCCTCCTCCCTTCCTCCTCCTCTTCCTCCTCCTCCAGAAGGGAAGAGAAGATGGGGGAGGAAACAAAAAAATTGAAGAAGATATCAGTCTTACTTTGGGTTTTATTGCTGTAAAGAGACACCATGATGAAGACAACTCTTTTAAAAGACAATATTTACTTGCAGCTGGCTTATGATTATCATCATGGCAGGAAGCATGGCAGCATACAGACAGACATGGTATTGGAGAAACCAAGAGTTCTACATCTTGATCTTCAGGCAGCAGAAGGGGATGTAATTCCACACTGGGTGGAGCTTGAGCACTAGGAGACTTCAAAGCCTACATGCACAGTGATACAATTCCTCCAACAAGGCCATACCTATTCCAATTAGGCCATGCCTCCAAATAAATCATAAAGTTATATAATCACAATGTTAGAGAAAAGGAGAAATTGTCAAAGTTTAGGCTGAAATTATTCTCAAAGTGCATATAATATAAAAAAGAGAGAATGAGAAAAGCATGAGTTTCAAAGACAAGACATTGTAGAATTTTGAAGTATTTTGCATGATTTTTGCCTCTTTGAACTTTGTTCGGGTAAATGGTTTTTTACATTGTGTGAAGGTGTTAATTTTATACAGGGCAGAGAGCTACATGCTGGCAGGATCTTGGTATTGTCATTTCTATGGCCCATCACTGGTTTTATTTGTAAATACTTGTCCCTCCACACTTGCTCAGACACTTGAAGGTCAGACAGCCCTCTATGCCTAGAGGTAATCTAAACAATATATCAGGTGTTATCTTTTTTTTTTTTTTTTTTTTTTACATACAACAGCAAACACCTTTATTACACGATCTATGAAGGATGGTTATTTGTCTTTCCGGGCTTTGATCTTCCGCAGATAGAACTCCAGCTCCTTGCCTTCAAGCACATAGCCATCTGCTCTGCAACACTGGCCTGGTCTTGAGGCAATACAGGCGAGAAGCTTGCCCTGCTGGAACTGTTCCTCCAGAAGACTGCTGATTTTGGCATTCTTTTTCCTTTCGTCGTATTTCTTTTGAATTTTCTTTGATTGTTTTTTGTTTAAAATCTCTTCCTCCTCGGGAGTCAGTTTGGCCCCCTTCTTGCGGCCCAGGGGCAGTGCATAGTGGGACTCGTACCACTACCAGTACGGTGTGCTGTCAATAAGCACAATGCAGTTCTTCACCAGGGTCTTGGTGCGGACAAGCTCATTATTGGATGCATTGTAGACAACATCAATGATCATTGTTTTTCGAGTACAACACTCAGAGCCCCAGGAAAAGTTCCCCACATCCAATCTCAGAGCACGGTACTTCTTATTGCCTCCTCGAACTCGGACTGTGTGTATGTGGCGAGGGCCAATCTTAGTGTTGGCTGCAGGCCGTCCCAGCCTCATACTTCCGCTTGTTGTGGTAGGGTTTTCTCTTACCTCCGGTCTTGCGGCGCTTGTGCCAGTTTTCCAGAGAGATGCCCATCGGCGCTGGCTGGAAAGAGGAAGTGCAAAGCTTCACGGTCCGGTTTTATCAGGTGTTATCTTGATGCTGCTTAGTTGTAATAAAAATCTGAGGCCCAATAACTGGAGCAGGAAGGAGGAAACAGGACTTCCAGACAGAGAGAGTGATGCCAGGGAAGAAGAAAGATGTGGGAAATTCAAAAGTGGACACAGAGTGGAACAGATGGACCACAGAAGAGTAGAGAGGTATAAAGCATGTGGGAAGTCGTAGGCTAGATAGTTGAATTAAGTTAGATGAGTTAAGTGGGAAATTGCCCATGCAAAAAGCCTATGCTTTCAACTTAATTTGTAGCCTCTTAAATCTTTTTTTGTAGTCATTATTTATACTATCAGTGGGTCCATGAAATTCTTGCTATAGAACCATATTCAAATAAGAGAAATTGTTATTCCAGAAGCTTGAAAGGAATTAAATCAAATAAATTCCTTGCACAGAATAAACCAAACCAAACCAAACCAAACCAAACCAAACCAAACCAACCCAACCCAAACCAAACCAAACTAAACCAACCAACCAACCAACCAACCAACCACCAAACCAACAAACCAGCCAAAGTCAAATGTATATAAAAAAAGGAAATATGATTGCTTCACTAGGTGCTTAAGAGGCCTTTGACAATATCCTTCATATATTGATGATAAAAATCCTGGAAAGTACAATACATAACTCTCTATATTAAAGGCTAATAGAAGAGATAGGTGAAAACACTGGAATATATAAAGGTCTTTCAGGATCACAGTTTGGTTGGAATAATATTAGGAAAAAGACCATTCCATTAAAAAATTTCTAGAGAAAAAATAATTGTGACATTATCCACAGAATGAAGAAAAATTATAAAGTTTGTATGGGATTCTAAGATACTGCAAACACTCAAGCAACCATGAATAAAAAAAAAGTTCTACAGGGGTTACTTTACTAGATTCCATGCTGTCTTATAGAGCTATAATAATAAAACCAAGACGATACTGGAACAAACCAGACCTACAGCTCAATAGAATAAACAAAAGATATTTAATATGAACCCAGAAGTACAGTATGTAAAAATATATACTGAATGACAGTTACCATCGTCAATAAGTTGTACTAGTGTTAGAATGAAGTTGGACACGTATCTATTGCCCTGCTTGAAAATCAACGTCAAAGGAATCAAATACACAATGTAAAACCAGAAATAAGAAGTTATTTTCAACAGAATTCCTGGTTTCCATATGTAACAAATTACAAAAACATGTTCATGTTCTCTGAATTTTCACTCTACACAGTCTTGGTATCAGGATAGGTGGATGCCTTCACTGTTTTTCATTTTTAATGATAAATAATTCTGACAATAAGATACTTGGAGGGAAATGGGTTTAGTTTGTCTTACAATTTTTAGTTGTCATACAGGGAAGTCAGAGCTGGAACTCAAGGCAGGAATCTAGACACAGGAACTAATGTAGAGTCCATGGAGGGGTGCTTCTTACTAGCCCACCCCTCATGGCTTTCTCAATCTAATTTATTATAATGTCCTAGACTACTCTGTCAGATATATTAAGAAATGTATTGAGCATGGCCCTCCCACATTAATCATAAGTCAAGAAAAAGTATTGCATGCCAATCTGCTAGAGATATTTTCCATTTGATGTTCCTTCTTCCCAAATGACTCTAACTTGTGTTAAGTTGACATAGAAACTAGCCAGCACAGTTGATAAGAATTTGCCCACCTGACTGGATTTCATATTACCAGAATTAAAAAAATATATATCTGAGTAGTTTTGAGAAGCCATTTTCACAGTGGATGAAATGAGGGATTGAGAACACCTTGGGTGGTTGGCTTCAGTATCTTATAGTGTTCAGTCTTGAGTGGAATTAAACCAAGATTAAGAAAGAAACATGAGAGTCAAGAGAAACTTCTCTCTGTATCCCGATCCAGATGTCAGTAAGTAGCCTTATGTTTCATGACACTATACCTGTGCTGCCATGATAGAATTGACAAACACAAATTGCAAGCTAAATTAAAACCTTCCTGAAATCTGATGCTTCTTTTAAGGCAATTTTTAGCTTTGAGGAGCGATGTAAATAAATAACCTTAGAGAAAGAAGCCAGAAGAAAGGAAGAAAAAAAAGGATAGAAACACTACCAGTAGATTCATATTATTCATATTTGCCTATAATAAACTCCTATACTTAAAATACAAGAAGGACTCAAAGGCCAACATTTTGATATGATAAATAGTGTTAGCAAATTAACATGGAAAAAATAAACATTAAAAAAATCATTACATTTTTTTATATCCAGATTAAAAACTTAATGGAAATGATTCAGAAAGATCATCACATTCCTACTGCCTTCTAAAATATGTGTTAAATATAAATATTTTTACCCATTTGATTCAGAACCTTTAAATAATATTTTATAGGAAATACTCCCACATTACACAATCAATGGCTAACATTGAATAAAGGAGTACATTGACAAAAGTAATACTGAGATTCAATGTTATTCTCACTAAAATTACACAGACATTCTTAACAGTAATAAGAAACCCTCAATATTTTATGGAAGCACAAAGAAACAGGAAATAAGCAAAAGTCTGATTGTGAAACTTTCATATGAATGTTACTCAGAAGTACAATGCAGGAGGTATTATAACACCTGATTTAAAATAATATTATAAAGATATCTGAGTGCAATGTGTGTGTGTGTATGTGTGTGTGTGTGTGTGTGTGTGTGAGAGAGAGAGAGAGAGAGAGAGAGAGAGAGAGAGAGAGAGAGAGAGAGAGAGAGCATCAACTGAGATTTGACATAAGGAGTCCTTTAGGAATCTCTGAACAACAGGCAGTTTTCAAGATTATAAGTTGATCTACACAAACTGACCAGGTTCCTGTCCTGAAATAGGTGACCACAACAACCCACAGAGAGGACTGTAACAATCAGTCACTTAGGGGCAGCTCCTCCACATGCAGATGAGGCATCCCTAACATCTCAGACCAAACCAATAGAAAGCATCTTCTTTTAGACCCCAACCCACCCCCAAATGTATATAAGACCCTGTCCACAAGGAATAAAACATATACAAGTTACTTCATCAAAGACCAGCTGAGAGCGTCTGGCATGTAGAGGTGCAACACTTTGGGGAAGAGAAATTCTTTCCCTCGTCACTGGAAGCTGCTCAAGCCCTCCAAAGTCACTTCTCATTTGGTGGCCCCAATTTTGGCTACCAATCTCCTGCTGTGCTGCTCTGGCCCACTGGCCTGCCTGTAGAGTCCTCAGTTTCCCACGGCGCAGTGTCCTGCTGGGCTATACCAATTTCAGAGCAGGGTAGCTCAGCAACTCGCCTAGTTCTACTTCTCCCTTTCGGAGAGCACAGCTCTTAGCTGCTCTGGCCCAACCGGAGCCCCACAGATCTCCACAGATAGCACCGGGTACACAGATGTTGAGCTGGTGCCTACATAATGCCTTCATCCCTATACTCCAGTGTCTTTGGTACAGAAAGTACTTTGCACACATTCAAAAGAGAAATGTAACCACTAAGTCAGCCATAAACCCTTTATCTATAATACACTGCCTGCAAGATATACTAGGGTAATGGTGGTACAAAGATTGTGAGAATAACCAATCAATAACTGATTTAAGGTTCAGGAAAGAAGATGGCACCCATCCCTGACACTGCTTGAGTGACCCAGAATCTGAAACTAGATAGCCAAAGACCTAGTGTAAAGCCAAATAATACTGGTCAAAAAAAAAAAACAGTGATAAAATGAATCCTAATGATATTCTGCTGTATTCATAGATCAGTGCCTTATTTGCCATCATTAGAGAAGCTTCTTCCTACAGCAGATGGGAACAATCACAGAAGCCCACAGTCAAACATTTCACAGACAGTGAGAGACCTTAGGATACTCAGTATAAATGGGATGTCTCCATTAAATTCCCCCCCTAAGCTCAGGGAAATTGTTTTCTGTTTTTTTGTTTTGTTTTATTTTAAAGATGTAGTTTTATTTTGCTTTCTTGGTTTTGTTGTTATATTTCCCTTTTTAAGAAAGAAAACTTAAAATTCAGGAAGTAAGGAGGGAGAGAGTATTTGGAAGGACTTGGGGGGAGAATATGATCAAAATATATTTAATAAATATTTAAAATATATTTAAATTGGCTCCCCGGCAATGGGCAAATAAACACCTTGTTAGTGGTATTGTTCTTATATTAGTCAGGGACAGAGCAGATGGCAGTCTGTCTCGAGCAGGTCTCGGCGAGGTTTAGTATCCTCTCGGGGAGAGAAACGACAGATCCTTTTCCACTCAGGGATCATATGCTGGATTGACTGTGAGATTATCAGCTCTGCCAGAGGGAAGAGAGTATACCAGAGACAGAGGGTTTGACATTCAATTGATCTTTAATGATGCACAGCAAACAAAATATTATTACCAATGCTAAGGCTATTGCTACAACAAGGTATTGCCTTGTCCATTCCATGTGCTGCCTCGATCAATATCGGCACAATGAACACAAACAATAAATTGCTAATTACCAAATAAATAAGCATAGCAATAAGTACATCATTCATTCATGGGTTATATGACCTGAGTCCTTATGATGGTTTTGGTTTCAGGTCTAGAGTCCGGGAAGGTCGTCGTGGACTGCGGTTCAGGTCTGGAGTCTGGGAAGGTGATCCGACTGTGATTTCCAGCTAATTTGACTTCATATGGTGCTTGACCAAGGTGGAGGCATCACCGATACTGTCAGTCTCTCGGTTGTTGAATCTCAATGATCGGGTGTGGAGGCTTTGTCCGAGGATCACATTAGGCAGTCATGGCTACCAGTATGTGACGATGTGCTCTTCTTTTTATGCTCGATTTGACCTACTGACGTGTGCGGCCGATAACCATTCGTGTCTGGTTATCACCGGGCTCTGACTTCATTACAGCTGGTTATCACACTTATTCAAAACAACTTGTGCACAAATATAAGGCTTCAAAACAACTTCTGGTTATCACAGCACTTCAAAACAACTTCACTTCAAAACTTGTTTTCTTTCCTATTACAAAATGGAGTCGGTCTTGTTAAGGGCCTGCTCCTTACACAGTCCTTTGTTCATCCTAGCTTGATGCCTGGCTTGGTGACTTTATCCCTAGGATTCATAAAAATCAAATCCAATTCATTCAGCTTGGTGCAGAAGAAAGGAAGAGAGGCAGAGACCTATATACTGCCATGTCACCACCCACAGACCTGTCCTTCAGTGCAAGGTACAGAAGGGCCATAGACACCTGCTTGCCAACACACCACACAGCATGGTTGGAGGATGTCACCCAGGGGCCTGTTAACCTTGTGACCAGCCTCCAGCTGAAGCCACCACAATGTGCAAGTGTGTGGTGCTCAGATGGGTGAGACAGAGAAGTGGAGCAGCTTGAGCATCGTGGAGAGAGATGGAACTGGAGACTCAGGGTGGAGAGGAGTAGACTGTTTTGAGTGGCCAGCCCTGCCACCGGGGCCATGGTAAGGTTCCAGTCTAAGCTGTTGCTGAGAGCAACATCTGAATCTCTGGCTATACAGTGTCAGGGTTAGTGTTAATGTCCACTGGGAGGAGTCCCGATGAGGATCCAGTACTGATGGTGTCCCAGAAGCCAGAAATCTTGAACCACACCAAAGACTCATTTGCAAGTGAAGAATATGTGGACAGAGGGATACATTCACATACTACAGCCTCTGCGATGATATGTTTTTCTATGCTTTGCTTTTTTGTTTGTCTGTTTGTTTTTGTTGTTTGTGTGTTTTCTATTTTGCGGGGGAGGTTGCAAGGGCAAAGGGCAGATATGAGGGGAGAGGGATACAAGCAGAACTGGGGTGCATGATGTGAAACTCACAAAGAATCAGTAAAAGGTTTTTAAAAAGTATATATAAGTTTAAATTAAACATTTAAAAATAAAATATAGAGAAAAGAAAAAATCTTTTTGGATACATATACATACATATATATGTATATGTGTATGTATATATATATGTATATGTACATGTACATATACATATATAGTCTCAACCTGCTGCTACTGGAGAAAATGATAAACATATAATGCTATATACCACTGTTACTTTGGGTCAGAATGACTGGGAATGCTTTCTACATAATGTATACGTAGCAAAGACTGTTAACCTGAAGATGGCACATACAGGCAAGGAAACTAAGGCAGGGTAGTAGAACTATCCCACATGATAGAAGAACTTGAAGCCATAGAGGTCTCCCCACTTGATGTGGAGTGAGGGAGAAACACTAAACTATTACAGGTTCTTGGAGATCTTACAGCTCAGACCTACAAAACCCCTGGTTAATTGATGGCTCCACCTCGGTGACAATAATGTGGTTTTCAAAGAACTTCTGTTTTAGTTATTTGTCAGATGTGAGGTTTTAGCTTGGTCCACTGCAGAAGCTGTATAGTCAGAGAAAGCCACAGACAGCTGGTCCAAGAGCTGCTTGGTTAGGGATAGGTCTATTTTTCCCACAGGGGTCTGTGAAAAATACGTAGGAGTGAGCAAGGGGCCAGAGAAACTTACTGGACAAAGACAATGGTTGAGCCATGCTTCTGGAGATGGGGCAGTAATGTGGAGATGGCACAAGGGCAGATGGGGTTCTCTCACTTTATTTTACTGTAACAACTGCCTTACATAACAGACATCCTTCTTTTCCACAAAGTGATCACTCTTCCTTTAGTTTTCTTCACATAAATATAAATACATTATAAAGTGTGGTTGTTCTGCCACTCCCTCAATTGTATATTTTGTTAATTAGAAAACAATTATACTTATATACTTTTATTCAATTTTTCTACCTATGTTTTGCATAATATAATACCTCATGTGAATAGCATAGCATAAATCTCTCATTATTATTTGAAAGCTCTTAATTTTATAGCAGATTCTACTCTCGTATTTAAGAACCTAGTTTTTATAAATCTGAGTAAAGTAAATGCATCCACAGTGGCAAAACAAACAAACAAAGTTATCACATTCTGAATTGCTTTATTTGGTATTTAATGGAGTTATATACATATGTGATTTAGAAATTTATCCAGTACACATGCACCATGAGTTCTGGGTTATAGGTATAATCTCACCATAGTACTGTGCCATAAGTGGTGATATATACACTTCAGCATCCCAGAGTAATTGCAACATGAGAGCCTGGATACATGTGTCAGCCTCCCACAGTATAAGCACTCTGAGTGCTGGGTTATTGTTTGTAATCACCACATACACTCACAGTGAGTCCTGGGATACAGGCACAGTACATTCACTATGAGTGCTGTGTTAATGGTATTAGTCTCCTACCATATATAAATCATTACTGTTTTAGTTTTGAACAGTATATTCCCATTAATGCTGGGATACAGGCACGAGCCTCCACACTATTTGCATCACAGATGCTGGGTTACTGTTAATTATCCACCACAGTACATACACCATGAGTTATGTGTTACTGAGTTGAGTGTCACACAATGCATTCACAATGAGTATTGGGTTATAGACGTGAGTCTCCCAGTGCATGCACTGTGGGTGATATCATATAGTTGTGAGCACACCACAGTAATTGCACAATGAAGGTGAGTTTAGGGACATTAGCATCCTTCCAGCTATGGCCCATATGGCTTGGGTTACTGGTTTGAATATTAACATTATGTTCACAATTACTTCTGAGTTACAGATATGAGATTTCTATAGTACATGCAGCATGAATGCTTGCATACTGGCACATGAACATGCAGCATGAGTTCTGCATTACTGTGTTGAATCTGACATAGTACATTCACAGTGAATGTGACTTATAGGCATAAGCATCCCACAGTACATGAAGCATGAGTGCTAGATTATGGGCACAGTGTTCCACAGAATATACACAATAAGTTCTGGTTACAGCCATGGTCCAGTCATAGTACATGTACCATGAAAACCTGGTTATAAACATGATTCTTTCACAGCATATGCACTGTGAGTATTGTGATACGTATGTATGTAGGTACATTCACCATCAATTCTGGGTTACAACCATAAACCTGCAACAATACATGGGTAATGGATTGTTGGTTGTAAGCAAGAGCTTCTGACAATACATCACCACACTTTCTGAAGGCATTGGTCTTCCAAAGTAGATGTGCCATGAATGCTGGCTTATAGGAACGATCTTCCTGCTTTACATATACCATGAGAGCTGCATTACTGCTTTAAGTCACAGAGAACATTCAAAATGAGTTCTGGTGTACAGGTGTCAGCTTTCCACAATAAATGGACTTCCAAGGCAGGGATAGAGGCATAAGGCTCCCACAGTAGACATATCACGAGTTCTGGCTTACTGCCTTGTGTTTCACTCAGTATATTCACAGTGACTGCTGGTTTGTAAACATCCGCTTCCTAGAGTACATGGACCATGAGTTCTGGATTCCAGCTGTAGGCCTACCAAAGTACATGTGTCATGAATGCCTGAGTACAGGTATCAGCCTCTCTTAGTACACGGGCCAAGAGTGCTAAGTTACTGGTTTGAATCTTGCACAGCACATTCAAAATGAATGCTAGGATATGGGTGTGTGCCTCCCAAACATCATGAATGTTGGGAAATATGTGCCAGCTTCCTACAGTAAGTGCAGCATCAGTGCTTGGTTACAACCGTGAGCCCACAGCAGTTCATGCAACAGGAATGGTGGCTTGTAAGCAAGACCCTCCAGTCGTACATGATTCATGTATTCTGGGTTACTGGATTGAGTCTACATTCACAGTGATTGTTGGTGTAGAGGAGTGAGCTTCCCACATTACATGCACCAAGAGTGATAGGACAGAAGGGTGATACAACACACAGTATATGCACTATGATTACTACATTACATTCATGAATCAACCACAATACATGTACCAACAATGTTGTGTTACTGCTTTGAGTCTCTCACAGAACATACACCATGAATACGGGGTTATAGGCATGGGCCTCCCTCGGTACTCATGTGTGTTGGTTACAGGTTTGATACTCACACAGTGCATTCCCAATGATTTATCTATATGCATGAGGCTACTAAAGTACATCCATCATGACTGCTGGAAAACACATATCAGTCTCCCATAGTACATGGTCCGTCAGTGCTTGTTTACAAAGATGAACCCACCACAGTTCAAGCTATATAAAAGCTAGTTTATAGGCACTAGCCTCTGATAGCATATGCACCATGAATGTTGGATTACTGATGTGACTTTCTCACAGTACATTCACAATTAGTGCTGGGTAAGATACCAATCATGGTGCATATATACTATGCACCATATATATTGGTGTGCATATATTGGTAGGATACCAATTGGTGGGCATGGGGTGCCTACCAATGGCTGCAGTGGGCATGAAGACCTGGTGGGCCTGGTGTTTTGACTGCTTCCACTGATCTCACTGTCCAAGTGCCCAGAGTCCCCATATGTCCCTTTCCTCTTGCTGAGGCAGGATCTCATGGTTTTTGGAAGCCTAGAGTCCAGAGTCCAAAGGTACCTCTAGACTGGGGAGCTGGGAGGTCAGTGCTGGGTGGTAAGAACCTTCCAGGGTTTCAGTATTCCAGCTCAGCTTCAAAGGAAGAATTCCAGTGCTAAGGAAGTCCTTTTTTAAATTGAATATTTTATTTATTTACAGTTTAGATGCCATTCATTTTCCCCATTTTCCTTCCCTAGAAACCCTCCTACTCTATCCCCCTCCTCCTTTTTGCTTTAATACCATTTTAATTACATGCAAGTATTAAGGTCAGTTCTAGGTTGAGGAATTAGCAATACAATAGATACAAATAGTCAAGGAACAAGCAAGACAATAAACACAAATAGTCAAAGAACAGGGAAGACAATAAACAAAGTTCCCTTATCACTCTTCTAATCACTATTTCTAAGGGCTTATCAAGATGACCAAAATATTTGAGCCTGCTTCCCTACCCTAGCCCAAAGTCATTTTCATGTCTGAAGCCTACTTCCGTGTTCTAGTCTAAAATTTAGATTCTTGCCTGTAATTACTTCTTTTTTCTAGCCTAAAATTTAGATTTCTGCCTGAAATTACTTTTTTGTTCTAGCCTAATGTCAAATTCCTGCCTGAAGCCCACTTCCTTGTTGTTGGCCAATGTCATATTCCTGCCAAGCAGCCCATTTCCTTATCCTTGACCCATGTCTGATTCTTGCCAAGCAGCCTCAAAAGCTCTCCACCCCTCCCCCTTTTTTATTTAATAAATAAGACTTAGCCTGTCTTGGTTGTTCTGACAAGAATGCCTTCCTTACCCATTGTGGAATATGTATTATCAAAAGCAATGCACTCTGTCTTAGGTTGGTAAGGCTCTGTGCAGAATCTTACCTGTCCTTGGCTTATTAGCCTGTTAAATTAATAACTCTGTCTATAGGTCCATTTTCAGTTTCAAGCCATGTACTTTGGCTGCCAACATGTTGATGTTGTTAAAGACAAACTTTAACATGATGGTCAGGAATAAGAGTATTCCCAGGACTACTAAAAGGGTTAGCATGATCAAAATATATATGCCATTCTTGAAGCTTGACCAAAATAGAAATACTGACCTCAGATCATGGGTAATTTTATCAGCAGTATCTGCAGCATCAACACTCAGCAGAGCAGCATTCTTTGAATTCATAATCTCACTATGCAAAGTTAAAACATCCAGAGAGGTGTTAGAATTATGCCAATACACTACAAGTATCTTAAACTTTTTCTTAATTATAATGACACTATAAGTTTTAGGACTAACATGAATCCAATGGTATTTGGCATGACACTCTGAACCTCCTTCCAATAACTTAAACAGGATAAAGAACATCAATCTGTTGTTCCAATGCCTAAATCTTCTTGTATATTCAACACATTAGTAACATTTTTTGCTAAATGATTAACAAAAGTAACTTCTTGTGCCAAAGCAATTGCAGAAGCAGTGGTGCTAGCAATTGTAATTAAATCTGTTATACCAGCAATAATCAAGCCCACTACCCCCTTGCTTCTGCTTAAAATCAGACTCACTTCTTCTAGTACTTGCAAGCTTTTTTCAGAATACCAAGGTTCTGTGATACTTAGGGCAATAAAATGAGAGTTGGTTGATTGATCTCCATAACTGACATGTTGGATTTCAACACACTAACAAAATTGTAAAGTATACAATCAATGCAACATACATTAAATACTGTAGAAGAAACAAAAGTAATTTTAACTTGACAATTAAAAGAGTCTTATTACATGCACTAACACTTGTTTGAAATCCAGATCTTGTCTGTCCTGGATATCCCCAGCCTTGTATTTTGATGCTAATTTCCCTTTCCTGGGAGGGGCTGCAGAAGAGGAGTGAATCAGTACACAGGTGACTTCTATTGAAACTTCTACCCACCTTAATTTGTAAAATAAAGGCCAAAGCCAGTAATTGGGCAGAGAAGGAAAGGTAGAGAAATAAAGGTTGGTGAGAAGAGAGAGAGAGAGAGAGAGAGAGAGAGAGAGAGAGAGAGAGAGAG
>NW_021620848.1:2727801-2753133 GCF_004785775.1 Grammomys surdaster | reverse complement strand
AGAGAGAGAGAGAGAGAGAGAGAGAGAGAGAGAGAGAGAGAGAGAGGATGATGACAACTGGGGAGGAAGACTATGGAGGAGGACAACGGAGAAGGAAATGACAGAGGAGCAGGAGGTGGAAGGACAAGTGCATGGCTTGGAAAATCCACAAGTTATAAGGGTCTCATAGCTGGGGAATAGAGTAGTGTAGTGGTGAATCTGCCCAATCAATGTGTGCAGCTTATATCGTAATTATTGAGTTGTGTTTTCTTTGACTGGTCTTATTTGGGTTGGAGATTGCCCCAACTTTATCTCTTGCTAACATAACATCATAGAGAACTGAGCTAACTTCCAAATATGTCTCTGAAAATGTCCAGAACCAGATTTCCAAATGAAGACTGTTATTTCCAATATTGGATTGATTTCTAGACCAGTCCATCATTGAGTCCGAATAACTTGTCACATTAAAAAAAATACAAGAGTCATTATAACTTCTCTTTTTGATTCTCCGTTCCACAAGGTCTAAAAACTTGAGGCAAGGCAGCTTGTCCCGTCAGGTAAACAAAGGTAGGTCGGGAACATAATATGTCCCAGTCACCATTGTTAGGGCACTCAGCAAGCTCACAGGTCAGCATCAGTCTTTGTCTGAGCATTGATAAGTGGATATTAGCCCAAAAGCTCATAATACCTATGATATATCTCACAGACCACATGAAGCCCAAGAAGAAGAAAGACCAAAGTGTGGGCACTTCAGTTCTTCTTAGAAGGAGTTACAAAATACTCACAGGAGCAAATATGAGACAATGTGTGGAACACAGACTGGAGGAGGGACTGTTCAGAGAGTACCCCACATGGGGATCCATCCCAGGTGCAATCACCATATGCAAACATTGTTGTGGATGTCAGGAAGTGCATGCTGACAGGAGCCTGATATACCTGTCTCCTGAGCCTGACATATACAGAGGAGGATGCTCACAGCTAACCATTAAACTGATCACAGGGTCCCCAATGGAGGAATTAGAGAGAAGACCGAGAAAGTTGAGGGGGCTTGTGGTCCCATGGGGAGAGCGACAATACCAACCAACCAGAGCTCCAGATCTCCTAGGGTCTAAACAGCTAGCTTGGGAACACACATGGAGGGACCCATGGCTTCAGCTGTATAATAGTGGATGATGGCCTTTACTGGCATCAGTGGGAGAGGAGAGTCTTGGTCCCTTGAAGCCTGGATGCTCCCGTGAGGGGGAATTTGAGGACAGGGAGGTAGGAGTGGGTAGGGGCACACCCTCATAGAAATAGGAGGAGGGAGAATGGGAATAAAGGGTTTCTGGGGGTAGGGGGAGTCGGGAAAGGGGATAACATCTGAAATGTATCCAATAATAAGAAAACAAAACAAAAAGAAAAACAACAAACAAAAAACCAGGTAATGGAAGTGGCTATCAAAGTCTAGCATTTGAGCCTTTTTGGCAGCAATTTAATATTAGCCATATTACTGGGATTCCTGATAATCGTCAAGGACAAGGGATTGTGGAAACGGCCCATGAAACTTTAAAAATATCTTCATAAAATAAAAGAGGGGGAGGCATATCCCCATATACACAAATTTATTTAAATCATATTCTTTAGATTTTAAATTATTTAAAAAAATTTGGATGCCAAGGAACTCTCTGCTGAGTGTCTATGGCACTGTACAAGTAGGCATACTTACGCCTAGGTGAAAGGAAAGGATCCGTTCACTAGCATAAGGCATGATCCCGATCAGGTATTCAATATGGGGAAGAGGGAGTGTTTGTGCTTTTTTTCTGCAGGATGCTGAAGGAACATAGTGGCTGCCAGAAAGACAGGCTAAGAAAGTTCTTTGTTTTGCAGTTTTTTTGAGCTGTATAACTTGGTAATTAGGTTTTGGCCCTACATCCTGGACTGAATGTCCTTGGATCCTGGTAGAGGCTGGCTGGTGGCAGTTGATTTTTCTTCTTTACCCCTTGCTGTGTACTTTCTGCTTCATGTGGTTTTGCAGGTGTGGGGAGGGGATAATGTGGGGGCAGGGAAAGGTGTGAGAGGGGATGGATGTCGATGTGAACAGCAGATGGTGAACACCAACAGGCCATTCACAGCCTGGTTTAGGGAGCAGAGGTGAAGGCCATTGGAATTAGTACATTTAATGACATGGAAGAAGATTTATCTTAGAGGTTGGAGACATTGTATGCGTGGGTGTGTGCGTATGAGCATGCTCATACAGGTGTGTCTGTGTGCACGTGCACACATGTGTGTGTGCACTCACATGCCTTTTGGATACTTTCCTCAAGGTAGGGAGTTAGGAAGTTTGTCTCACAACTTTGGCTGGCAAGAGAATGTAGATTCATGATTCCTGAGGTTTCTTTTAGTGAGCTCTAAGAACTAGTAGTGAGTGGTTTCACTCAATAGCTTTGGGGATGTACAAATATCTATATGATGGTCTATAGAAATCCAGACCTGGCAGCTCTTTATGTCAGAAAAATATTGTCTCTCCTAAGTTTTCAAAATGGAGTTCATTACCCACCAAACCTCGGCCAAAAGTCTCAAATGATCAATTGTGTACAAAATGCCAGTGTTGAAAGAGCAAGAAAAACATTAAAGGATAAGATATACATCAAATCCAAAGCAATCTTTAGAAAATGAGAGAACCCCCTGTATAAAGTAACAACCTCATCTTGAGTCTCGTGGTCCTACATAGCTAACTTATGATAATGTATCTGAATAGGTTTTGCTACCAAATTATTTATCTGTTGTATCACAGAGTTAGTCCGCCTATTTGAGGCCCAGGGACCAGCAGAAATAAGCAAAAAGAACCCAAATAATGGTCCCAAGATGGAAGGAAATAGGGTTGACAACCTTGGAGAGGCTGAAAACCAATTCTTGTACCAGCCTTCATCTATCTCTTTCTCTCTCTGATTTTTCTTAGGGCCTTCACTACCTGTTTCATGCTCTCTTTAACCCTCCTTGTCTTGTCTATGTAAAGGCAACCTTCTTCTTTAAGAGTTGTACACAGTCAAGAGCTGTACACAGCCTTTTCTATTGTACTAGAGTAAATCAAGTCCAATAAGGATCTTTTCGATTTTAGGAGGTCTCTTCAGACAGCGGAATGAGGGATTTCTTCAGATTAGTGATGTCAATCTCTAGCTGTTTGATGTTCTTGTCAGTGGCCCTTCAATGGTCTGAGTAGTGTAAGTTCGGAGGCCAGCATCTGGATTAGAACTTCTAACAGCAGACATCACAGGTGATTCATTTTTACCTGGAAAGGAAAAGGAACGGAATTCTCAGGGAGATTTCTCTTCCCTGTATATAAATTGTTATTCATCGTATTTATGGTTGGGCCTGGCTTTGCGGGGGTATCTATTTATTTTATTAATCTTTTTGGTAGCCAGTTAGCTGTGCCTTCTGTGGTATCAGACAGGCATATCAATCCTTGGCCCATAAGGGAACTGGGTCTGGACCATTCCCTTTAAGGGTAAGAGAGTCCTTCCCCATATCTGCGGCAAAGTTTTGTTGGTCTCGGTGGTGGTGCCAGAGGCAGTCAGCAGCAGATTTTCCATGAGCTTTCAGCTTTAAAGAGATAAAAGTGAACAAGGCATGATGGAGAGTATTTCAGGTGGGACTCCTTCTGGGGGGATACCGTTCCCCCTCTTTTGTTTTTAAAGCCAATTTT
Source organism: Grammomys surdaster (assembly GCF_004785775.1). Lineage (NCBI taxonomy): Eukaryota > Metazoa > Chordata > Mammalia > Rodentia > Muridae > Grammomys > Grammomys surdaster. The sequence continues at coordinate 2,749,472 of NW_021620848.1, read as the reverse complement.
TCAGAGTTCTTGTAAAATCAGGGCAGAAGCGCCAACAGTCACTCCTTCCACACTCAGAGAGTCATGAAGACCCTATTTAAGGATGTATAAATCTATATTAATAATCTTTTGTGAAAGGACTGTTATAGCACAGCCGACAACTAATCAGACTATATAATATATCGATTAGTAATAGCTTCTTCTACTTTTTGTGAGATTACCTCTCTTTTGTCAATTAATTGTTGAGGAAAATTAGGATTTACATCTCTCTTGAGAATATTGAACAGAGACTTAAATTCTTTTGTGGAGAGCTTAAAATAGGATCTTAGCCAATTAGCAACTCCTAGAAACTTTTGAAAATAATTTAAAATAAGTAAACTCTCTCCCTCTGTCTTTTTTTGACCCTTTATCTGTGTTTTTTTTTTATTGGATATTATACGTATTTACCTTTCAATGTTATCTCCTCTCCCATTCTCCCCTCAAACCCCTTATCCCATACCCCCTCCTCCTATTTTTATGAGGGTGTGCCCCAATCATCCTCCCAGTCCCATCTCCCTGCTCTCAAATTCCCAAAACAGTAGGGGATCCAAACTTTTGGGGACCATGGCCCTCCACTTCCACTGAAGTCTGACAAGGTCACCCTCAATTACCTATACAGGTGGAGACATGAGTCCCTCCCTTTGTGCTCTCTGGCTGGCGGTTTAGACTTTGGGAGCTCTGGTTGAAACTTTTGATACTCCTTCTAGAAAGGACCAAAGCACTCACACTTTGGTCTTCCTTCTTGTTTGTGAGTTTTATGTGGTATATACGTTGTTTCTTAGATATTGAAACAGAAATTTTTTGATAATGTGTTTTAGAATCAAGTTTAAATTAAAATTTAAATTTTTTAAATAAATTCTAAATAACTGTTATTTGTGACCCAGAGAAAATCTCTATTGATAAAAATGTAAAGACACACACACACACACACACACACACATAAAATTGTAATTGTAATTTTTGGGAGGTTTATTTTCACTCATGAGTTTGGTACTTCTTTAAAGTAGTTAGATTTGTGGTTTATTCACACTCACTCTATTTTTTATTGTATTTTTAGTCCATGTCCTCAAATACTAGGATACCAAAAGGATGAAACTTTAGGCCCTAATACTCAGCTTAGGTTGACTCAGAGTCACTACTTACTTTTGTATTTACTTAGTCCTGCCTAACTTGGGATGGATCCCAGGGGAATATTGCCTTAGTTAGGGTTTCTATGGCTGTGAAGAGACACCATGACCATGGCAACTTTTATGAAGGAAAACATATAATTAGACCTAGCTTACAGTTTTAGAAGTTTAGTCCATTCTCATCATGGTAGAAATCAGGGCAGCATGCAGGCAGACATGGTGCTTAAGAAGGAGATGAGAGTTTTACAACTTGATCCTTAGGTAGCAGGAAGTGACAGTGACACACTGACCAGGTTTAAGCATCTGAGACCTCAAAGACCTAGTGACAAACACCCTCCAACACAGCCACACCTCCTCCAACAAGACCACACTTCCTAATAGTGCCACTCCCTATGGGTCTTTGGGGACCATTTTTATTTAAACCACCATAAATTTCTATTTTAAATGTTACACAAATGATTCTGAGGCAATCTTAGATGGAAAACTGTGGGAATCCACTACAAGACTGAACTATTCTGTATGGTTTCTAAAAGCAATGGCAACAGGTTGTATGGGAAGACAATCTATGAAGCTGTTGCTTGTTTGGTACAGATGGCTGGAGAAGAATTTAGAAAGTATTTTGGAGCAGAGCCCTCATTGGTTGAAGTGCCTTTCATGAAACAAGAAGTTGATTGGTTATTTCAAAATATGGATACATGGACCATTGCTTTTGCATATTATCCTGGAGTCATATATAATCATTTTCCTAAAGATAAATTATTGCAGTTTGTGACTATGCATGCATTAGCATTCCCTAAAATAATGAGGCAGATCCTCTACCCAGAGCTCAGGTAAGTTTTACAGATGGATCCTCTAATGGTACTGCAGCTTATGTAATTCAAGGTAAGGCATATAAATTTTTTACTCTCTCAGCTTCAGCTCAATTTGTAGAGCTGTTATAACTATAGTTTAAAAGATGAATGCTTGTTCTTTTAATTTGTATACCGATAGTGACTATATTGTTAGAGCTTTACAAGTTTTAGAAACTGATACAACTAACAGCCAAGTTCAAAATCTTTTTTTTCTCAAATACAATGATGTCTCCAAGCATGCACCCAACTATACTATGTAGGACATACTTATGCTCATTCAAGACTCCCAGGACCTCTCACAGAAGGTGATGCTATTGCAGATAAAGCCATTCAAATAATAGGTTTGTCACAAACTGAGCTCCCACAACAATCACATGCTTTGCATCATCAAAATAGTCAAAGCTTAAGAAAATAATTTCATATATCTAGAGAAGGTGCACAATGAATTGTTCATCAATGTGACTCTTGTATTGAACATTATTCAGTACCTCATTATGGGGTTAATTTTAGAGGTCTAGTTTCAAATCAGTTATAACAAAAAGATGTAGCATACATACCTGAATTTGGTAGATTAAGATATGTGTATGTTTCTATAGATACCTTTTCAGGTTTCATTATGGGCATTGCCCAAACAGGGGAGGCCACTAAGCCTGTTATCTTTTATTGCTTAAAATGCTTTGCCATGGTAGAACAACACAATCAAGAACAACAGTGGGTCTGTGTAGTGTTAATTATTTTAAAATGGCTGCCGGTGATCAAGCTGACTGTCTAAGCTGCAGCAGCTCTGCCTAGCTCAGCTGCCATGTTCTGTGGCCAGAGGCCATGTGTGTGCAGTGGCTAGAAATGACCAGCCAGAAACACCAGCCCTGCCACCCACAAGATGACAGTGTGAGAGATGCTCACTCAATCATAGGTGTAACCCAATACCCAACCTAGATATACCAACTACCTTTGACTGTGGGAGACACATGAACATCTGCCTCCATTTTTCCTTCTCTCTCTCTGTCTCTCTGTCTCTATCTTCTCTCTCTCTGTCTCTGTCTCTCTCTCCTCCTCCTCTTCCTTTTTCTCCTCTCCTCCTTACTCCTCCTTTTTCTCTCCTTACTCCTCCCACCTTAGCTCCTCCTACATATCACCCTTCCTGTTAAAATAAAAAAAAACTTTCTCTCAAAAATACAATTAGAGCTTAACTATACCAATTTGTATCAGAAAGGTACAAGATAGACTTAATACCCAGGCCATCATTTTGTTGACTAAACAGAACCTCTGTCATCTCTCCTAACTAAAACTCTTAGTTCTAAACCTGGCTTATTTCCTGGCTTTAGAATGAATGTCAGCTGAATATCATCCTCTCAAATCTATTTTCTCAAAGTAAATAGCCTGGGTTGGCTATGAGACTGTAAGTCTTCAACCCTGTCAGAAATTCAGAATGACTGAATTGACTGAAATTATGGGAAACACAAAGCATAGCTTCTAAAACTTAGTCAATTTATAGAGACCGCTGACAGTCCCTAAACCTCAAAATGTTGGAGCATCTGATCTTCAGCCTTCTGGCCCAGAATCATCTGACAGATCTAGTAATGTAGAATTATTAAGAGCTGATTATTCTGTCTTGGCAGACATAATCAGTTGTCTATTCTGTAACTGTGTCCTTTTCTGGACAGTAATTTGTCTGTAGACGAAAAGAGGCAATTTTTGCCTAGTGGCTGTCTTATCACAACTGTAGTAACTCCAAAGATGCTCAATTTCTTCTTAGAATCCAAGACAGGAAGCTGTCAGGAGCAGACAGGTCTCTAATCAAAATTAACATTAATACAGAAATGTTAGTAACACCATTTTTGTGGACTTCTGAAGTTTTTGAAAACCAACTATCTATATAAAACAATCTGGACTGTTGTCTGTTAACTCTTCTTTGCTATTTCTAATTAAAATCTAGAAAACACCCTAACAATAAACTCAGAGCCATGCAATTGCTATAGGCCCTTAACTCACAGGCTAACCATCTCAAATTAGTTTAAAAAAGTTGAAGAGGGACTTGGTCTAAGCCTTGTATTCCTAAACGTGTTGTATAGGCACAACGCCTATGAGAGTGACAATATTAATCTCACTTTTATATCAATAAGAAACTCGTACCAATGAAAACCTTAAATCTGAAATCAAAGTAAGTTTTGTATCATTTAAGAAATTATAACTTCAGCTTAATAACAATCATACAGATTTCTACCAATAGGTTATGGTTATGCAATAAATCCTAGCTATTCCTTCCTGTTCCAACAAAACCACTACTTTTCCCTAGAAAGACAGCCCAATATTAACTACCTCAGTCCCCAAGCCCAGGGTATAGGGATGCCGACTCTTCATTAACTTCTTCAAACTGAATTTGGGTGATGAGATATTAGAAGAGGGGGGGAGGGTAAATTGATAAGCCTCTGATGTCTGTGTCTTCACTGAATCCAGCTGAAATTCCAGGACATCAGAAGTTCGAGCAGGTCTGCTCAGCTTGCTTGATGAGTAGATACACCAAGGCTATGTATTCTGCAATATACAATTCTCAAAACAAATTTTAGTATCAAGATAATTTTTTGTTTGAATTCTCAAATCTAGTCTTCTCGTGGTCTGCCTCTGTCATGTCTAATCCATATAATTCTGGGAGGTAGAAATATCTTAACCATCTCTTCTGAAAACACACAGACAAAAGCTTTTTCCCAAAACAACATTTCCTTAGACAAAAGCTTTTTCCCAAAACAACATTTCCTTGAGCCAGTAACCAGTAACCTTTATCTTGACCTTTTTCCCAGAGGAAAAGTATAACTACAAAACTGAAAATCACACCCATCTTGAAAATAAAATCAACTTAATAACAAAAATACTGCATGTGCCTATTCTTTAGGCCTTCCCTATTTTGCCAAGCCGGAAATGAATCCAGAATTCCCGTGGGGCCCACGTTAGACAGAACCCAAGTCTCCTGTGAGGCAATATGACTTTATATCATCTGAATACATCTGATTCACACTATCTTTCTGTTCAGCCCTTTGCCTAGAAGAATTTTTTATTTATACCATCTATCTATTTGGCTCTGTACTCCAGAGCAGCTCCCACTTATACACTGTACTCTTTACTCTAGAGCCAATGACAATTTTCCCTATCTAAGTTCCAAACCATGGGCAATAATCCCCACAAGATTCAGACATATCTGTTTATAAGTCTTTCCTAAAAGCAAATAACCCCACACTTCCCTTCCACCCTCGCCTGGTCCTTTTGGCTGGGGCAGACACCTAGCTGGTCTGCTCCTGTGGAGACACCTTATCCTGAGCTATCCTAGAGGAACCACTGCACTTAGAGCAGCAGGATTTCAGGATCCTAGAGGTGGCCTGAGTCCCAGGAGTTCTTCCACTCAGGAGCTTAGGATCAAAAGATCACAGAGACATCTGGTCTCTGAGGAGTTCTGAAACAAGCAAGATAACTGGAAAGAAAGACTCCAGTCAGACATAGTGAGTGCAGGTAACACTAGAGTTAACCAGATGGCAAAAGGCAAGCACAAGAACATAAGCAACAGAAATCAAAGTTACTTGGCATCATCAGAACCCAGTTCTCCCACCATAGCAAGCCCTGGACACCCCATCACACTGGAAAAGCAGGATTCAGATTTAAAATCACTGTTCATGATGATGATAGAAGATTTTAAGAAGGACATAAGTAACTCCCTTAAAGAAGTACAGGAGAGCACAAGTAAACAGGTAGAAGCCCTTAAAGAGGAAACACAAAAATTCCTTAAAGAACTGCAAGAAAACACAATGAAGGAATTAAACAAAACCATCCAGGATCTAAAAATGGAAATAGAAACAATAAAGAAATCTCAAAGGGAGACTACCCTGAAGATAGAAAACCTAGGAAAGAGATCAGGAGTCATACATGCAAGCATCACCAACAGAATACAAGAGATAGAAGAGAGAATCTGATGTGCAGAGTATACCATGGAAAACATTGACATAACTGTCCAAGAAAATGCAAAATGCAAAAATCTCCTAACCTTGAAATGCCCAAGATGCAACTCACAGGCCACATGAAGCTCATGAAGAAGGAAGACCAAGTGGGAGTGCTTCGGCCCTTCTTAGAAGGAGCAACAAAATACTCAAGGGAGCAACTATGGAGACAAAGTGTGGGACAGAAACTGAAGGAGGGGCCGTTTTGAGACCATTCCACCTGAGTATCCATCCCATGTGCAGTCACCAAAGATAGACGCTGATGTGGATATCAGGAAGTGCATGCTGATAGGAGCCTGTGTATAGCTGTCTCCTTAGAGGTCTGCCAGAGTTTGACATATTCAGAGGCGGATGCTCACAGCTAACGGTTGAACTGATCAAGGGGTTCCCAATGGAGGACTTAGAGTGAAGACTGTATTAGCTGAAAGGGTTTGTGGCCCCATGAGGAGAGCAACAATACCAACCAACCAGAGCTCCCAGGGTCTAAGACACCAGTCTGGGAGCACTTAGGGAGGGATCCATGGCTCCAGCTGTATATGTAAGGGAGGATGGCCCTGTTGGGCCTAGGTGGGAGAGATCCTTGGTTCCATGAAGGCTGGACACTGAGAGTGGGGGAATTCGAGGGTGGGGAGGTCGGAGTGGGGAAATAGGTAGGGGCATATCCACAGAGAAGCAGAATGAGGGGCCATGGGATAGGGGGTTCGGCTTGGGTGGGGAATTGGGTAAGGGGATAACATATGAAATGTAAATAAAGTATCCAATAAAAAACAAATAATCCCTATATTTTAACTTTATACTTAAATCAGTAACTTCTCCACAATGGAGGCTTATTTATTGGCTCTCTTGGCTCAGAGCAGCCTATATTTTCTCTCAGCAGACGACCTGCCTGCCAGCAATTTCTTTGTTCACAGTTCCCGCACTAGAGTCACCTGGCTCGTATCTGTGCCAGTCATTCATTCTCTCTCTCTCTCTCTCTCTCTCTCTCTCTCTCTTTCTTTTTTTAAATACAACTTTTACTCTCAAGTGAATAGACTTAAATTTCTAGTGAATTCATGACTGAAATTGGTGTGCCACTTTGTTGTGTTAATTATTTTAAAATGGCTGCCAGTGATCAAGCTCACTATCTAAGCTGCAGCAGCTCTGCCTAGCTCAGCTGCCATGTTCTGTGGCCAGAGGCCATGTGTGTGCAGTGGCTAGAAATGACCAGCCAGAAACACCAGCCCTGCCACCCACAAGATGACAGTGTGAGAGATGGCTCTGCCAATCTTCCATGCTGTCTCTGCAAGGCTGGGCATTGCCCAGACCATCCTGCCATCCATGTGGGCCCAGTAAGAGAATGAGACTCTAATGCTTAAAGATTAATCAAAGGCTTTATATGTTTGGTAATGATTAATAACAAGATGCTCACTCAATCATAGGTGTAACCCAATACCCAACCTAGATATACCAACTACCTTTGACTGTGGGAGACACGTGAACATCTGCCTCCATTTTTCCTTCTCTCTCTCTCTCTCTCTCTCTCTCTCTCTCTCTCTCTCCTTCTCCTCCTCTTTCTTTTTCTCCTCTCCTCCTTACTCCTCCCACCTTAGCTCCTCCTACAGGTCTGGATATATGTCAAACTTTCTAGCATTTCTGTGACTAATTGTCTATCGTTCATAAGAAAGATATTCCATACAATCCACAAGGACAGGGACTTGTGGAATTAGCCTTTGGAGCTCTAAATAATCAGCTACAAAAAATTAAAAAAGGGTAATTATATACTCCTTCACCACAAAATAGTTTAAATCATGTACTCTTTATTTTAAATTGTTAACCTTGGATGCCAAAGGAGACTCTGTTGCTGAGCATCTATGGCACCCTATAATTTGTCGTACTTACGCCCAGGTGAAATGGAAGGCTCTGAAATGGCATATGGCATGGTCTTGATCCAGTGTGTTAATATGGGAAAGAGGGCATGTTTGTGCTTTTGTTCAGGATTCTGAAAGTGCCAGATGGCCTCCAGAATGTTTGGTTTGCCATGCAGAAAAAGCAATTGACCAGACCAATGATGCTGATGAACCACTTCCTGATGTCAACTTGAGGAGAGCTATCAGATAGAAAGAACATAGGAGTGTCCTCAAACAAACACTAACAAGTGGGAAAAAGGATTGTCTGCAGGACTTTGGTGCTGAGACACTGGATCACCGCAGACTCATATCTGGAAGCTTGGTGCAGTCCTAGAGGATGTTAGGCCAACTAACACAGCGACTAAATGGAGATAGAACCTGGGTTCAGATTGATGTCAGCAGGAAGTGAGCTTGTCTGCATTTCCCCACTATATGTGTTGTTGATAGGGAAAAGTTACATCACTATGTATGGGTTTAGATTCAATGTAACTTGCTATGACTGTAACTTGACTAATTGTGTATTTGACATTGTACAAAGAATTTCTGTTAGGGTACTTCATCAACCTTCATTTGTTATGCTTCCAGTCAATGTTTCAGAAACTTGGTATGAAGATAGAGACTTGCAAGAGTTGGATGAAATTCAGAAAGCTTTGAGTAGACCTAAAAGAATGGTTGGATTGATCATTGCTGGAATTCTTGCTATAGTATTTATTATAGCTACTGTTACTGCTTCTGTAATAATGTTGTCTCAATCTGTTCGAGCTACTCATTTTGTTAATGATTTGCCTAAGAATGTTACCTTAGCCTTGGGGATGCAAGAAGATATAGATAGCAAGTTAGAACCAAAGATAAATGAGTTATGTGAAGTAGTACAGTATTTAGGAGACAACATCCAAGGGCTGAAGGTAAGATCATGTTTGGAATGTCATGCAGAATACCAGTGGACTTGTTTTACTCCTAAAGGGTATAACAAAAGCCAACTAGGTTGGGATTGGGCACCTTTGCATCTTAAAGATGTTTGGTATGATTTTAACATTTCCTTGGATCTAATTCAATTGCATTAAGAAATTTTTAATCTAAAAGATACTGCAAAAGTTGCCTCTGAATGGTTAGAGCAATTAAGAAAGAGCATGCCTTCCTGTTCTTCTTTTACTCATTTGGTCTTCTCAGTACTTGCCTTCTGTATTCTAATGGTTACAGAATTATGCCTATTAACACTTGTGATTAAGTGTGTTCTCCATTCCTTTTTGAACATTTGTGAAGATCTCCATCATATTTGGCTCAAATCTGTAACCTAATGGGTTAAATCAACAATTAGAAAGGGTAGTATTCAAAGATAGGTACAATCCTCTTAGAGGTGGATCGACCTAAAACAGGGCATGAATGCCAGGATTCATGTTCTGAAGACAAATAAGTTTCACAGTTCTTGAGGGGATGCTTAAGACAGGCACAGTCTTTCTGCACCAATAGCTGAGACAGCTTTGGCTTGTATAGAATAAAAAAGGGGGGCTGTCAGGAGTCATTTTGCCTGCTTCTGTGAAAGCCTGCCTGTCAGGCAGAGTCATGGTGGGCCAGGGTCTACTGGCAGATTTCCTGGCCTTCTGATGTATAGAATGATAAGAGGGGCTACACTTGAAGCTCAAGGTAAGGGGCTGAATGTTCTGTTGATCTTCAAGGAAGGAACAGGGAGGCCTCTGGATGGAAATAGATATCCAATGTACTTCAGCCACTGTCTCCCATGACTTTGTTTCCCATGATACTGTAAAGTATATGAAGGCTATGAGAAATACATTTTGGGCTGGCATGGTATAGACCTGCAGCCCTTCTGGTTTCTAACCTTCATCTCTGAGTCTTCCTTTCCGTCTTTTTTATAATCATTTGTGGTTTAAAACTCGTGCAGGGCGTGTCCGGGGTCGGGGGCGCCCACACTGCGGTCGCTGCTGTCCCTGGGGAGCCCGGTGTAGTCGGTGGTCCCTGGGGCTCAGCAGCGCGGCTCAGCTGATGGTTCGATCTCGCCTGCGCTGCATGGCCGAGCAGTCCCAGGAACCGCAGTTGCGGAGGAGAGAGGGAGCCCTGCGGATGGCTGGGACAGGGAGAGCAGAGACCCAGCATGCCCTGCGGCCGTGGCTGAGTCCCGGGGCAGCCCTCAAGGGCTCGGGTGCACGGACCACCGCTGCTAGGGAGTGCAGGGAGAGTGCCCCAGGGACGGCTGCAGCAGGGAGGGGCGGAGAGGCTTTCCCTGGCATGAGTATCCCATTTACACAAAGAGAGTCCAGAGTTCCAGGAGACACGTGGAATCGAAGATATGGAAGTTTTATTGTCATGATGGCTGTATCTGAATGGCGTGCTCTCCCACAAAATGCCAGGAGGGGCTCCATTATATTGGGGAAGGGGGGGGGGAAAGGAAGGGCTTGGGAGATGAAAATTTAGATATCCATTCCCCGGCCTTTAGGTAATTCATTAATATGTACATTTTGAGGCAGACCTGTTTCACGCCCTCTATCTGTGCTTACATGACCCACTGCATGTTAGGTCTCTGGGTTCTGGGGACGTGGCCAAACACCCCAGGATTTCTACAGCCCCACAATCATTCTCAGTCTCCCTCAGAGGACTATCCAACTGGCAGGACCAGTGCAACATACTATATATATCTTCTAGTATCAGTTAAGACTTGTTTTGTGATCAATTATATGGGCAGTTTTAGAGAAGATCCCATGAGGTGCTAAGAAGAAGGTATATTCTTTTGTTTTAGGGTGAAATGTTCTGTAGATATCTGATTTATAAAAATGGCTACAACAACTTGCTTCTTGGGTCCTCTTGCCTAAAATAGCCTTTTCCAACTCTCTACCTTGAGGTAATAGCTATCCTTGATGTTTTGCATGTGAGTTCGACTCCTGGTGATCTTTGGGGACCCTAGAATCTGGGCAGAGTGGTAGTGGCTATTGATGATGGTGGTAGTGTGTGTGTGTGCGTGTGTGTGCTTTCCTTCTTTTCTTGGTGAGAGATTATTTATTTCCTGTCTTTTCATGAGTGTAGTTAACCTCCTTTAGTTGGGATTTTCCTTCAAGCACTTTCAATAAGGTGGATAAATATCGTTTAAATTAGGCTTTTTTTAAAAAATAAAATATCTTATTTTCTCCATCAATGGTAATTGAGAGTTTTGATGGTTTTAGTAGTCTGGGCTGGCATTTGTGTTGTCTTCAAGTCATTTTAGGGCATTAACTAGGTGTTACCAAGATGGAAAGGTTGCCTTCTGAGGCCTTTCCCAGATCTCAGTAATAGTAAACAAGGGCAAATTTCTTTTGCTCCCTGGGATGTGTTTGCAGATGACTCCCATGGCTCATTCTCCATGCTGCCTATTAGCTGACAGCAAACCTTAGTTGATAGCTGGAAGATCTTCATGTACTCTCTATGGTCAAGTTTCTTATATGATGCCCACCTCCTGCATTGTTCAGACCCAGCATAATCTTCCTGGCATAGCCTCAAAGTTATATAGTATTATCTTTGCTGTTCACCAAAGTTATTCCACAACCAAGGGAAGTAAGATGGAGAGGAAAGATAACATAAAGAATATACACAAAACAATGGGCATGGGGCTGTTTAGTTTAGACGCTAAATACCATTAGCTAGTATATAGTGCTAAGCTGGAGCTAACTTGTCATGTAAAACTTAGCTCCCCAGGCTCTCTATACATCTGGAGACAGTAGTATGCATATGTAATCACAACACTTCCTTGGGTGAGATGGGAGGCAGAGACTGGAGATGCCTAGAAGTTTAGAGGCAAGCTAGTCTGGCATATGAAAAGAAATTCTGTCTCTAACAAGATGGAAAGAAAGAATTAATACTTGAGATTGGCCTATGATCTTTAAAAGCTGTGGCACGGCTCTCTCTGCCCATCCTCCTGCTCCCTTGCTTGCTTGAGCTTTCCTTGTGGATCGAAGAGACTCCAGTTAGAGCTTGTGGCTGGGAAGGGAGATGAAAGCCACAGCTCAGGGAAAGTGAAGCTGCAATAGTGGCAGTAGGAAGATGTCGGGTGAAGACAAGCAGCTGGAGCAAACTATCACCAAGGACCTGGTTGTGACCAAGTATAAGACTTAGCTAACACTCATTGTTATAAGATAATGTGCAAATCTGAGTTACCTGAGCGTGGAAGTGGCTGTTTGAGGTCAGCCTTTGTGGTTATTGTCTAAGAGGTGATTGTAAAATTGCCCTCGTGAACTCTGTGAAAATTCGTATAAAAACTGCTCTTAGCTTTAGCTCAGGGTTCCTCTAGTCTGCATGCTTTGGAACACCAGTGCACTGGTTATCAATAAACCTCTTGCTTTTTCATAGAATCCCTTGTCCATGAGTATTTCTGCGGGAGTACATCCCCCGGGGCAAAAGATGTTTGATTTTTGACTTTTTGTTTTCTAAAATATTGGATAAAATAAAGGATATTGTCTTTTGTTTCTTATTAATCTGCATTTTCTGATTGATTTGTGATCTGTCTAGGAAAATAGTGATTTTAATGGGTAAAAGAATTATTGGCTCCTTATTGGTCTTGGCTTTGTGTGAAAGTTCTTAATGATTGCTCCTGTATTACTGATTGTAACAGTCTAAGAACTATTCAATGGAATCTATGGCTTTGTTTTTGGACTTTTGGGTTGAATAACATTTCCTATAATTGTATATGAGCAAGGCCTGACTGTAAATTTTGGAACTTTTTTTTTCTTCTGTTTTCCTAAATGTCTGTTAGGGAAGTAGTTCTGAAAGCTGCAGGGTAAGGTGAAAATTGCTGAGTCATGAGTATCCTCTTTTCAGTCCATGACCTGTGACTTGCAGTAGGATATTGAAAAAATTTTAAAAGGAGAACGAAAGCTCAACTGACATTTGGCTGAATTCCTAGAATGTGTCAATGTTGTTTAATAAAAGCTTTAAAAATATTGATAAATTTATTCAAGGGATAACACAAAGTCACACCATGCAATGGATCTAAGGCAAGGCAAGACATTTATTGCAGGAGGGCAAGAGTGAACAATTATCTCAGAGTGGGGAAATGAGAGAGGCAGAGAAAGAGAGAGAGAGAGAGAGAGAGAGAGAGAGAGAGAGAGAGAGAGAGAGAAAACAAATAACACAGAGATGGAATGAGAGAGAACTATGTTTCTTATAGCAGTAGAAGAAATGCACCATATCTGGTGGCAGGTGATGACATAGCTGCTGCAGCCAAGTGGCTGACAGGTTAGAGGAGTGGCCTAATTTACATTTCTCCCTTTTATTTATTATAAAAAATGAGGGAATAGGAAGGGGTGGGTGACCATGAGGCAGGAGTGAGGGTACTGTGCTCTTTAGACTCCTTCTTGCTGTCTGGGGGCAATGACATCTTTGAGGACCCAGGAAAGGTGAGATCCTGGCCAATTCCTAGGAGAGCTGGCTGTTTAACTCACTGTCTAGGCTCTGTGGGACCATATGGGTCTAGGAAAGTGTAGGCCTAGTCTAAGCAGTTTATGAGCCTAGACCACTTGGAGGTAGCCACTTTGAAGTTTCCCAGGATGCAGATTTTTATGAAATACCTGGACATGCCAGGATGCTGGAGCAGATGTACACACACACACACACACACACACACACACACACACAATGAAGTTAAGAAGGAGTTCAGGGATAAAATGTTTTCTTAAGTGTACATTTGAAGCTTTTAGGCCTATGGTTCTGGTAGTTGAGAGAGGAGAGTTCCAATGCCAGGAAATGGGAAGAGATCTCTCAGGAACAGACAGTATGTGGGGGAAACTTAGGCTGTTGATTGACAAGGGTACTTATCTGGAGACCATTTGACCCATGAAAGGTAGATTCAAGTAGATTCTCTGAATCTTAGAAGAATTTTTTAAAGTTTACAAAAAGAGCTAATGTTAGATTTGCCATTGTTTGTTATTTTCTCTGAAACACATATTGTAGAGAAGGCAATAGACTCACACCTTTGTGCTACAGTAGAAACTTGGGAAATTATTTTGGGTTAAACGTATGAATGCTGTTTAAGGCAAGCTCAGGGAAGACAGATGCCTTCTTTGTAGCAGAAGAGGTAAAAACTCACTTGGTCTTTTTTTTTTTTTTTAGTATGACTACTAACCATGAAATAAGGGCTTCTTCCCTCTACCAAGAAGATTGGATGTATATAGATGTATATAAACAATTTTTTTTTTTAGCACAACGGGAAACACTTTTAAGTCTATAGAAGATGACCGAAAGAAATGTAAAATCTTGAGCTTGTGGTTATGATAATAGTAGCAGTGCTTTATCAAATTAATAGCTTATCAGAATTCTATTGATTAGTGGACTTTTGAAGACTCTGAACTCTCGAAGTCTCAATACAGTGATAGCATAGGATGAAAAGAAATCTGAAGCATTTTCTATTCCTTTTATACTCACCTTAAATCACTTTCTTATCACCACTTAAGCTTTTACATCCTCCAACCTTCATAACTAGCATTTATCCACTTTAAGTTATAACTTACATTTACACACCGTTAAACACCTTCTTAGACCCTAAAACATTTTCTTAGATCTGTACAACTTAAGTTTTCATATTCTCAGACCTTACCTAAACTTTACACTTTTTTTTATCCAATTATTCACCATGAGGTGGTTGATTGCTGGGAGCAGTCATTATGAAGTGAGTTCCTTTAAATAAAGGAATAATAAAAAGTAACATTGAAATCTATTTTGTAAGTTTATCTCTTTTCTGGGTCTGGTTACACAGTAAACTGTGACTAGACCTAGTAGTAGTTCTAGGAAAGTAAAGCCTGTGGCCTTATTTTTTTACACATGAAAATAATTGCGAAGGCAGCTGAAGCCTTGCTTGCTACTGTTAAATTGATAAAGCCATCACTAGCCTAAGTTTCCAAACCCACCAGAGACCTGAGGATGAATTTTACCTGAGTAAGCAAGAAGGTACAGACCAAGCAGCTTCTGGATCTATTATAAAGGACAGAGACTTACTGGCTACCTGGACTGTCACCCTATGGTAGGTAGAGGACAGTTTCAGTCTTCAGCCTCCATGTCCAGAAGATCTGACAGACTTTCCTGTGGAGTTGGAACTGAGGGGGACTGGCCTACTTTGTCTAGGCATAGCAGGGAAATCAACTCCCTAATGCCCCCACTTTTCCACAGTTTAGACACTGTGCTGTCAGCAATTGAGGTAAAGGGCAGGTTTCTGCCCAATGGCTAGCTTTTCCACACTGAAAGCAAGCTCCAGGTGGAGGTTCTTCTGTGTCCATCATCTTCTTTGGGGATTAGGGGTGCTGCCAGGAGCTGGCATGTCTACTATGAAAAGCCTTTATTTTTATTTTACTTTTTAAATAAATAGTACACATCTTAAATGCCATATTCTGCAGGTCTCTGCAACATTTGAGGACCGTTTATCTATTAAGTATCTATAAATAGACAAACTTTGCTTGTTTCTAGTTATTTGTTTTCAGCTTGGTTTTGAATACATATACAGGTGGCTAAATGAAGCTTATTCCTGTAATTAATTGCATTAGTACTTAGCATGACTACAAATATAGCTCTGAGCACATTCAAGAATTTGATCATTTATAAAGTGACTGGCCATTAACTTGTATTTCTTAATTACCCATAACAGTTTAAAATAAGTTAGTAGTTTTCATAAGACTAGGACTTTACATTCCATTCCTGTTAGGTTTAGCCTTAAAAATAACTATTTTGAATTGAAGCTCTTCTAGTATCAAACTCAACCTTTGAACTGTAGAGAGATTAAAGGGAGGCCAGACAGAAACCAACAGGGTTTCTAGCAAAGAGAAAAGAAATAGGAATGTGGAATTTTTTCACATTCCTGTGTTTGCTTGGGTGACATATTGAGGTCAGATTCAACTGGAAAGGAGTGGCCAGAGGTTCTCCAAAAGACAACCCAAAGGGAATGAGGAGGTAGATGATGCAGTTCCCATAGGTGAGGTAGTGAGAGGTCCAGAGCCAGAGTCTGAGGTACCCAAAGTCCCAGGGAAGACTGAACAAGGGTGGCAGAAGCTGGTCAGCGGGTCTTCACACATTGAATAGGTGTCACGACTAAAATCCTGAGGAGATACAGTCACTTGGACCAGGTATTTTGAATGAAGCCAGAGGGCAAAAATTGTGTGCTCAAAAAATGAAGCTTTACCCAAAGGACATGTTCAGAGCCAGGTAAGTCAGGGATGCATTTATGTCGACTGGCAGGGATCACCAATAGCTGGTAATGGATGGAAGGCAAAGCAATTGGTGAACCTGAACGTGGATCTGTTGTGGTTGGAATGGGCAGGTAGGCTCCCAGTGTGGACACCCATGCCCCTTCCCGCCTGCAAGTCATAGCACCAATGTTAGGATAAAGTTGGGGAAGGTATTGTGTCAGGCTGGAGCTGCTTTATCATAACAACTGTGGGTCATCAAATGTGGGCACAGGGAACTCTAGAGTTTGGATATTCTGAAAGAACGGCCGAGTGTTTTAAACTCCTGACTCATCATCTCTCTAGCCTCTGGCTTTTTTCCCCCAATATATTTTTTTTCCTTTGAGACTTTCATAAATATATACAGTGTATATTTATTGTATCCACTTCCTGTAATTCTTCCAAGATGTTCTCCCAAATGCCCCCTTCCAACTTCATGTACTCTTTTTTTCTTTATAACCCACTGAGTCCTATTAGGGCTGCATGCTCATGGGTGAGCAACACCCTAGTGGTCACAACCCCAAAGAAAAAGACTTTTCACAGCAGCCTTCCACTGCCAATAACTCTTCAGCAGCTTACAGCAATCCCTTCTCTCTTCCATGCTAGTATGCTAATTGATTTGATTGTGTTTAGGCAGCCAGAGCTGCTGTGAATTCATGAGCACAACAACACTGTCAAGTCCAGGAGAAACTGTCTCACAGCCGTTGTTCATCCCTTCTGGCTCTGTACTCTTTCCTGCTCCCGCTCTCTCTCAGCTTATTTCCTGTACCTTTATCCTTGATTTCTGACTCCATGTATTCTCCACTGTTAGGTGCAGATGAGCTCACTCACAATTCACCTTGAAAACCAGAATGACTCCACAACAGACGGTGAGTCCAGAAAGCTTCGTTATGGCCGGGTGACAGCACTCTTCTTTGGAGAGAGTGTGTGCTCTGTTAGAGCATCTTGTCTTCTTTTATACAATTTTTGTTACTGATCAGGAAGATCAAGCAAGCGTTTTACAAAAGCCAATTTGAATGTGGTTAGCACTGACATATCATAAGGTTTACATGGAATGAGCAGTGTGCACAAATCAACTAATGATAATTCTCTGTTCTCTGTTTGAGCAGGTGGAAAGGTATCTGTCTAGTTTATAAGTCTGTTTGGACTGCACAACCAAACTGTAATATAAATCTCCATCTGCCCCATATGAAAGGATAGCATGTAATAAAAAGTCACGAGGACCAGGTAGCTAAAGCTTTATTGGCTATGCAGAGACATTCATGGCCCATCATGTCTGTAACCAAGGTATTTCAGGAGGATTTCTTGATCAAGTCTAATTTTTATTAGCTTTGAAGGGTTCCTCAGCTTTCTGCTTCCTGTTGAAACAAGACAAAAACCTCCTCTCCAACACAATTACTGACATCTATTTGGAGGTTAACCCATTCTTAAGGTATAAACGCTGATTAATTCAGCAATCCTTTCTAAAATCCTGTGGTTTTGTTTAACAGTAGTGTTGCCTGTCTTGCTGACACTTAGGAAACTTTGAAATAAGACATCATTTACCCCACATACTTAGAGTAGCTGAGAATGGAAATGCATGGTAACCTCCATGACCTGTGCATGGACACCTGGGGAGGGCTAGTTAAAGGGCAACATCATGGGGGAGTTTTAGACCTTTGTGTGTGCATTTCACTATCAAACTGTGGCTGAAAAATGTTCTTAGCATTTGAAAATTATCAGAATTTTTATAAAGAAGATTCCCTGTGTGTATAAAAAACAATGATAAAAAGTGTTTCTTGGTAACCCTTCAAAATTGACTGCACAAAACTCAGAAGCTTTAGAAACTAAGTCCCTGGAATTAATTTTGCTTCCATGAAGGAAATATGTTAAATTTTTTTTTTAAAGATTGGTAACTACTAGAATGTGTCGTAGGCAGTATTAGTCAATAGAAAACTCCATACATTACAAGAGATGACAAAATGCCAATATACAATATTTTTAGAACAATCAGTAACAATTTCTCTGTGTAAAATAAACTAGCCCAAATAAATGGTCTTACTAAGTCATAAAGTACGACATGCTCAGCAGCTGTCTATTATCAAGTGGAAGTGGTATATACGTGATTGGGCCTGAGGAGGTCCTGAAGGCACAAGAAAGTTACATGAAGAAGTTGCTCAAGTGCCTATGGTTTCTACTCCTGTTACAATACCATCACCTCAGAATTTAGAGGCTGAGGGTACAACTCTGAACATTTTTTTATGTCAGTTTATAAAGGCTAAACCAGCAAAATTCACAATGAGCTTCTATGTAAGTGCTGGAGGTACTGCCCAGTGGTTGGCCCTGACTCTGTTTTAGACATAATAGTTCATAGTGACCTTTAATCTTATGGATCCTACATGAAGCTTGTAGTTGTGGAATTTCTTAAGACTAACAAGTCTCATAACATAGAGAACACAACGGGATATGTGGTCAGCATGACCTTACTCTGAGTCAAGTTAATTTTCTGTGCCCATAACTGGCAGGCATATTACAGCAGCAATATGAAATAGATGGCAGGCATGGAACAAAATGGCTACAGCTATGATGGGGGAGCAGGGGAGCAGGCTTCAACACAGGCTACACACGATTAATATCTAAGACCAAGTATCTTCTGAAGCTTCTATATGTTTCACTGACTTTTAGGGAACACAGAGAATCACAAGGCAGACTGGATGCTTCACTACCTGGAGAGTGCCTCAGCTTCTCAGGGACTGAAAGTCACACAGAGCCCCAGGAGCCAAGGACTCTAACTTGCAAATCCTATAACACATACACATGCCTCTCTAGGCAGCTAGACCAGGCCAATTCTATGATTTCCCATAACTCTCTACATAGCAAGCTTATGAAAATTTATTTTAGCCTGGGGAGACTACAAAGTCCTTAAAAACATTCAGAGGATTGGCCTGTCATGGTGGCTCATGCCTTTAATCTCAGCACTTGGGAGACAGAGGCAGTTAGATCTCTGAGTTTGAGGCTACCCCTGTCTATAAAGTGAGTTTCAGAAGATCAAGGGCTACACAGAGAAACCCTGTGTGTAGGGGTTGAGGGGGGGGAGTTACTGGGCCCTTCAGAACTTTTTGTTGAGTTTCTTGATCATCATACAAAACAGGTTATCCTTGCTCTCTCTCTTTTTTTTTTTTTAATCAAAATCTTAAACATTCAATTTTACCAATGTAGACTTAGAGCCAGATGCTGGGATGAAAGTCTGATAGCTAAGAGGGGCAGAGAAAGCACCCAGCTGACCTTCCTCCTCAGCCGATGTCCCCCACCAAAATTTTCCATCTCTATGCTACCTAAAAACCCTTCAAACTGAGTGTCCCTGTCTTCTGCTTCCCATGTGTCTCTACCCATCCTCCCAACTTCCTCTTATTCTCCTTTTCCCTATGTTCATTCCCTGTCAACTTGTTGCTTGCTCTTCCTTTTGACCTATGGTTGACTTTAATCCTGTTTACAATAAACAGAAAGCTCTTGGATTAAGGGTGTATGCTAGGGCTGAGACACACCACAAGAAACCTTTTCCCCCCAGTAAATAACACAATCTTGGGGTTCACAGTGTGATCAAATATTCTGCAATATTGCTTAGCCCCTAGATATCTTAATCAAACAACTGACTTTTGAAAACACTAATACACACAGAAAAACTCTGTCTCAAACAAAAGAAAGAAAAGAAGAGAAAAAGAAAAGGAAGAAAGAAAACACTAACACATACTCTAAACAGATAAGCAGGTAAGCTACCTGCAGCTGTTCAGCTCACTTCCTGCTCCTCCAAATCAAATCTTCAAGTCTCATAACAGCTCTGCAGCAGAACTTCGGCTATAGCCTTGATTTCCTCCCATTTCCCCTCTCCAATGGATCCACCTATATTCTTATCCTAAACTCCCTCCCATAGCTTGTTGCTTTGTTCCACCCTGACTCCAGCAGGCATTCCCACAGGTCACTCTGACCAGGGAAGCAGGTAGGCTTATCCCTCTGCTTCTGTAAATCCAATCCCCCAGTCTCATACCCAGGTCTGCAGCATAACACTAACTGTAGTTTTCTTTTCTCCCTTTTACCCATCACCAATGGATCACAGAGATCTTCCTCTGTAAACTTTCTTCTTCCCACCCATTGCTTTCTCCCAGGCCCCAGCTCCATCAGGATCTCTGTGGGAACCCGTAGACCACCAAACCAGGGAAATAACAGGCTAATTGCAGCTCTGTCTTTCTGTCATTCCACAATGTCCAATCCCTGAGTCGTATCCCTTGCTCTCTATCTGACCTGCTGTGGCCTCTCATCTCCCTGCCTGTATTCCTAGAAGACTAAATAAGAGCCTGGTTTAATGCCCTGCATTCCTCCATCCCATGAGCATCCTTAGCTCCCCGCAGCCCATCCCCATTCCTAAGTGTCAGTTCCCAGTATCCAGAAACACATTTTACCTGGAGCCTCCAGTTCCTACCAGGTAACACAATCTCCACACTCTTCTAAGAACCAGTGAGAAAATAGAAACTAAGGAACAAACCACTCACCCAACGAAAACAAAACCAGATGTCAGACCTAGAATTACAGCCTTCCCAATCCCAGATGCCTACACATCAGCATAAAGATACAACCAATAAGTTCCAGGACAATATGTCTCCACTAGAACCCACCAACACTACACAGAAGGCCTTGAATGTTCCAACATGGCTGAAGCACAAGAAAAAAAATACTGTAAAACAACCTTTACAAATATTATAGATGTCCTTGAAGAGAAAATGAATAAATCCCTTAAAGAAATCTGCTAAAACACAAACTGTGGAAGGAAATGAATAAAACACAGTTCAAGGCCTGAAAGTGAAAAGAGAATCAGTAAAGAAAACCTAAACTGAGGGAGATCAGAAATGCAAAACTTAGGAACCCAAATAGGGCCGTCAAGGGAAGCCTCTTGAACAGAACACAACAGATGGAATAAGAATGTCAGGCATTGAAGATGCGGTCAGAGAAAATGTTAAGTCAAAAATTAAGGTGCTTATCTAAAAATGGAGAGCAAGGCTCCATTGCTAAAGATAGCACCCACACAATTCACCGAATATAGAGAAGATGAGCTGGCTCTTCATAAAGCCTTCACCACAGGAAAGTACTCTGCACACTACCAAAAGGGAAACAAACGCAATCCAGCCACAAGCCCTCTGATGTACAGTGCTGAGCTGCCTGCAAGATATGCTAAGGCAATGGTGGAAGCTTTTGGAAGCTTGTGGAAGAAAAGGACCAATAACTGATTTGCCTTAAGGCCCATTCCACAAGATGAAACACATCCCTGACACTGCTTATGGGACCAAGAACTTGAGGCTAGATAGCCTGGGGATCTAGAATAACCAAATACTGCTGGTTTATAAAAATAAATAACAGCAAAAACCATGGTGCTAAAATGACTCCCAATGATACTCAGCTATCACAGATCAGTACCTTATCCACCCATTATTTGAAAAGCTTCCTCCTGCAGCAGATGGGAACAAATGTAGAGACCCACAGCCAGACATCTCACACACACAGACACACACACACACACACACACACACACACACACACACACACACACACACACACAGAGAGAGAGAGAGAGAGAGAGAGAGAGAGA
>NW_021620848.1:2725338-2727701 GCF_004785775.1 Grammomys surdaster | reverse complement strand
CACACACACACACACACACACACACACACACACACACACACAGAGAGAGAGAGAGAGAGAGAGAGACAGAGACAGAGACAGAGAGAGAGAGACAGAGAGACAGACAGACAGAGACAGAGAAAGAGACAGAGAGAGACAGAGAGACAAAGACACACATACAGAGAGAGAGAGAGACAGACAGACAGACAGAGACAGAGAAAGAGACAGAGACAGAGAGAGACAGAGAGACAAAGACACACATACAGAGAGAGAGAGAGAGAGAGAGAGAGAGAGAGAGAGAGAGAGAGAGAGAGAGAGAGAACACGCCTTTGGAACACCCAGCCTCCTTTAAATCTTTTCCCTCAGGAAATCTGGCAGAAGAGGAAGCAGAAAGAGTTTAAGAGTCAGAGTGGATGGGGGCCCTAGGAGAACAAGGTCCTCTAAATCAGCATGAGAAAAGCTCATATAAATTCACAGAGACTGAAGCAGCAAGCACAGGGCCTGCATGTGTCTGCACCAAGTCCTCTGCATATATCTCATGGCTTCTAGTTCAGTGCTTTCATGGTATTCCCGATTGTGAACGAGTAGGCCTCTGATTCTTCAGATACACCAGAAGAGGGCATCGGATGTCACCACAGATGGTTGCAAGACACCATGTGGTTGCTGGAAATTGAACTCAGGACCTCTGGAAGAGCCATCAGTGCTCTTAACCACTGAGCCATCTCTCTAGCCCAGGCCTCTGATTCTTGTGCTTTCCCTTGGGCTCTTTTACTTTTGTTGGTTTATCTTCTCCAACTTTGACGTGATAGTTTTTGTTTTATCTCACTATATTTTATTTTGTTATATATTTCTAAATGAATGAATAGATGAAAACTACCCACTAGATAGAGGTTAACAACTGAGCTGCCACTTATATCTGCTGGAAGAGGGAAAATCAGATTTCCATAATAGAGTGACACTGTATATCAACCACTCTAGAATCTTCTGTAGGTTTGCCTCTTCAATTCTTGACAAAAATTGAGAGCCCAAAGAAATGGCTGATCCACCCACAAAGGAGAGTTGCTCTGGGACAACACTCAGATAACCTCAGCCAAACCACTGATGCTCATCAAAGCACTGGCCCTCCTTACAAGCCTTCTTCCCTCCCTTTCAAGTGAAGGGCCACTGAATACTCTAATCTAGCAAATGCACTGCAAGACTCCAGCCATGTCATTCTGTGAGGTCAGATACCTGCCCAGAGAGGAAAATAATTCCACAGGGAACTGACTTCTCTTGAGCCAATCAGGATTGATCACTGCTGTCCAGCTATGAAAAACTGAGACATTTTGTTTTCTAGCTATAAAGCTGAAGTGACTACACACATGAAAAACAAGTAGCGGCTAGCCCTATGAGAAGGAGATGTTGGTGTGTGTCTTTCTTACCCTGGAACATCTCACAGACTTTCTCATTCCATCCACTGCTGAGCAAACTTTATCATTTCAGTTTGTGGCTGAGTAAAATTCTGCTATGTTCAGGTACCACATTTTCTGAGTCAGGGATTACATTTGAGTTCCTTGCTGAACTTCTCTGGGTACTATATCCTGGTTTTGGCTGAAAGCCTGCTGCTTTAGCCTTCTGGCAAACTGGACAAGGAAGGACAGATGCTTTGTTATCTCTGTCTGTAGCACTGAGGTCACCAAGCAGCTCCAGATTTTGTATTCCTTTTTTCTTCCCCTTTAGATATGTTGTTTGCTTCTACATTCTGGTTCCTCTGAGGTATTGCTGAAGTGCTTAGAGAAATTCTTTACTTTAATTCAAAACAAATAAATAAGCAACAACAACAACAAACTTTCCATGTTTCTCTAAATTTAAAGATATGGGAACATGTAAATAGAAATAAATTATTGCCTACTAGAGCAAAGTGAATTTTATACTGATGAGTTTGTGATGTAGAATTTGGCAGGAGGTTGCTTAGACCTACAGCCTAAGGTTGATTATATTGTAATTGAAACTCCCTGATAAAATGGGTCAGCTGACTCCAAAACACAGGAAGATAAAAGGTAAAAACAATAAAGCAAAGGCTCAGACCATGAGAAGGCAGCTTCATTTGTTATACTGTTTCGCTTCACGATACTTCAGAGGACAAAGAAGACGTTTCTGTTTTTTGAAGATACAAATTTAAAATCACCTAAAGCGGCTTTGCCTCTTATAGTTGAGCCAAGTGACCCTCCCCATTTATTACATTCAGGATTATTAAATTCCCCCTAAAAGGCTTCAGCCCTTCTTTGGAGAAGCCAGAGGAGCCTAAGATCTCTGATAAAGTATTTTGTACAAAAGAGCCTGCTTGCTTGGGGGGGGGGGGGGGGGGGGGGGGGGGGGGCCGCCGGGCGGCCGGAGCGCCGCCC
>NW_021620848.1:2721896-2725238 GCF_004785775.1 Grammomys surdaster | reverse complement strand
CCCCCCCGGCTTTCCACTACAGCAGTGGCGTTCACAGCGAAGGAGCACAGTGGAAACAGCTGCTAGTGCGCAGACTCAAGAGCTCTAGTTCAAACCTCAAGAGCCCAGGGTTCCAAGGCACAGTGTATCCGACTCATTCTGCTGTCTGGTGACTTGTCTCTGTCAGTGCCTGCCTTGCTAGGGGTCAGCACAGGGCACAGGAGGAGCAGCTAGCTTCAGCCTAGTGGGCGGGGCAAATGTGCCTGTGGAGGACTGGCAGGCACAAACTCAGACAACATCACAATGGTTTTCCTCCTTCAAGTATGGCATCCCCACGCTCCACCCCTGTTTTCTTTCACTGTACCTTAATTAGGATCTCTTTTATTCCCATAATTTTTTTGGTCTGTCTGCCTCTCTGTCTTTCTTTCTCTCTTTTTCTTTCTCTCTATCCCTCCTTTCTCTCTCTTAAAACTAAGGTAATGAGCCAGCAATTTCATATCTTTTAATCTATTTGTTGTGGCTTCTGCCATGCATATATTCACAACTGTCTGTCTGTCTGTCTGTCTCACTCTAATAGGTTACATAGCCTAGCCAATTTGTGATCTGGGGCTTTTGGAGGCAAGTGAATGTTGGGGGGAACCTTGTCTCCAGCTCCTGATACTTGTGTCTCCACCTGCAAATGCTTATCAATTTTCAAAGTTTTTATTTATTATCGTGTTTATGTGTATCTGCATGCATTGTGAGCCACAATTTTCAGTTAGCTTCCATCATGGCTCCCAAGTCATGCAGGTCATTATACTGGTGCAGCAAGTTCTTTCACCCGAGGAATGCCTTGCTGCTACTGCACAAGTGTGTGTGTGTGATCGCGCATGTGTGTGTGCGTAATTTTCACATAAGTATGTACTGTATGTTGGACACATTCCCCCTCCCCCATGCTGTTATCCTCCCCTTTTCTTACCTCCCCTATCGTTTCAGGACAGTTTTACTTTGTTTATGTCACAGAGACAGTCATGCTTTTATGTATCAGCATGAAACATAGAAACACATACACCGAGTAAAACAAAAATAAATTTAAAAACTAAAAACACATGTCTTTTTGTTTAATATTCATTAGCATATGCTTTTGCTTTGATTTTTTCTACAATTCATGTACAATAATTAATGGTTAATCATCTTGAAATTTTTCCTTGATGTTGATAATGGAGTTTTGATTGATATCCTTGGGGTTTTCATAAATGTTATCATATTATCTGCAGATAAAATGAATTATCTTTTTTTATTCTTATATGTTTATATTAATATCAACAAAAGCCTGCACTATAATAATGATAGAATAAGGCCTTATGCCAACTTCTGATTCATACTGGCAACAGGACTTAAAATATAATTTTTCTCCGTTCTGACCACAGCTCTGTGCTGTGCATTAGGGTGATCGCCACTTAGTGGTCTCACGCAGCAAGCAGAGAAACAGAAGGGTGGTGTTGCTGCGACCTCTTCTGGCCAAACGTCACTATGCGCGTCTCCTGAAGAAATGAGGATGTGCATATCAGGTCTGGGGAGCCACCTTGTGGAAGTAAGAATTTATTGCACATGAACACTGTCAGTTGCCTTAGTCTGTCTGCTCCAAGTCTGAGAGTAAGAGAAGACCTGAGACACCCTCATCACAAGCACGTTTCTTGTCTCAAAAAGAAGCCCGATCTTAGTCATAAAGGAAAGGCGCACTTGATCTCCAGTGAAATTCATGCTCACCCCTCAACCTGAATAAAGTCCAAAAGACTTTCAGATACATTATTAATGCTAGAATACTGAATATCACTGGACAATTCAGACCAGTGTCTTCTGTTTAGTTCAATAGAATACTGTTTTCAAGTACCCAGGTAAAAGTTCTTACTCTACAAATCATGTCAGATGTTGTAAGTCCTATAAACAAATAGTATAATTTATAACGAGCTAAAAGGAACAAAGAAACAGCCTGTTATGGTGGTGGTCCACTATTAATATGAGAACTTAAGGAGGAGGGCAGAGACGGGCAGATACCAGGGAGTGAACATCCTGGTCTAAGTAAATAGTTCTAGGCTAAACAGAAACAGAAAGAAACGTTCTGTTCCAAAATATGATTTTCAGAAACTGAACCCAAGATGAACGTGTAATTACAGACATTATAGTGTGTCCTTTCTGAGTGCACAGTGTAAGCTGAAACTTTATTATGCCATGAGAACATTCATGAAAAATTAAGAAACCAGAGATAACAGGCAGATAAGAACAGAAATGTAGCAGGAACAGCGGCAAGGAACACCTGCAGGAGACCTAATTGAGGACTGCCTGAGAGACCAATGGTTGCTGGCGCTGTCAAAGCCAGCCAATCAGGAACTGGTGTTTAGAAGCAATACTTTCTTGGGACTGATAGGGTGCAGGTGGAAGAGCTTGCTGCTTTTCTCACCTGCTCCCAGAATCTGTCGTTGACTCCGTTCGCCAAGGTGGGGTCAGAAGGCAAGTAGTCCAGGGCACAGGCAGCACAGAAGTAATTAAAACATTAATATAAAAGTACAAGACTAAGTTCTACAGATGATATTTTAAAAGCCAAAGTAGCTGAGTTTGTACTGCTTTAAAAAAAGTCTGGTGAGATAGCTCAGAGGGTAAAGGTGTTTTTTGTTTTTTGTTTTTTTTTGCCAAACCTGAGGAGCCGTGGAATCCATACGGTGGAAAGAAAGAATCAACTTCTGTAAGATATTCTCTTATGTCAAGGCATGCACCCCTACCCACTTCTAAGTAAACGAACAAACAAAAAATTTGATAAATAAAGGTCCATTCAAAAATATAAAAATAAATAGGTTAGGAAATTTACGTGTATTTTGTTTAGAAGTACAACTATATCTATTGCTATTTTACATAAATGTTCAGAATCCTACAGCATTCTTTTATTTAGGATATTCCATCATTTCCTTATCTTTGGGGCCAATGTTATTTATAAAACAACTGTAAGCTAAGTCATATATGTGCTATTACCATCTAAGTCTAGAAGGAATAACACCGAAAAAACAAATTTGTAAAGATAGATGGTCCCTGAGTAGCCATTGAGAAAAAGTCTTTTTATGGTTATGGTGAGCAACTTTGCTTACTATTTCCCATCAAACAATTCTTTCTATGTAAATGGAAGCAATACTGTAGTGTCTGGTTGTAGGCAATTCTGATTGGCTGTAAGATTCTGACATTTTTGTGGCTCCAGTTGAGTAAAGACGAACCCAGGATATTTGGCCTAAGGAATTCGTTTTGTAACTTGGCTGAAACTTGGACCTGTATCCCATTTGTCTGTCTGTCTCTCTCTCTCTCTCTCTCTCTCTCTCTCTCTCTCTCTCTCTCTCT
>NW_021620848.1:2676182-2721886 GCF_004785775.1 Grammomys surdaster | reverse complement strand
TCTCTCTCTCTCTCTCTCTCTCTCTCTCTCTCTCTCTCTCTCTCTCTCTCTCTCTCTCTCCTTATGTCTATAAGTGTTTTGCCTGCTTGTATGAGTAAGTGCACCATGAGCTTGTCAGGTGTGGGTGGAATCCAGAAGACATCTTTGCTATCCTGGAACTGGAGTACAGGTGGCTGATAGCTGCTGTGTAGGTAAGGGAAACCAAACCCAGATCCTCTGGAAGAACATCAAGTGATTTTAACTGCTGAGATACTTTTCCAGCCACCACTCAACTCCACTCTCTAATACCCATGCCTCTTCTACTTTGGCCTTTCTGTAGCCTCTTTGGCTCCACCTGCCATAACAAAATGACTTCCAGGGTTACAGCATCTATTTAAAAAAACAACAACCAAAAACAAAATAAAACAAAAACCAAAAAAGCATTCCTGTAGCCCCAGGCTTCCTCCAGAGGTAACCGTGGCTGCTCACCCCCACCCCTTTCTCGGGATTTCTCATGGTTTTCTCACTCCACATGACAGTGTGAGTCAAGTGGAGGCAGTGGTGCTATGTCGTAGGTTAGTAGATACCTATGACTCATTCTAAGGTTGTCTTTAAAAAATATTGACCAATGACATTTGACAAAAAGGACACCATCTATACATTTTATTCATTGATTTGGGACCTTTCTGTTTCTTTGTTTTGCTGAGACATGGTTTCTTTGTGTAGCTCTGGCTGCTCTAGAACTGGCACTATAGACCATGCTGGCCTCATACTCAGAGATCAGCCTACCTCTGTATCCAGAGTGCTGGGATCAAAGGCATGTATCACCACTGCTAGCCATGAACTGGGGCCTTCTTTACACATGGATTAGGGCTATGGTCAGCACATTTCTGTTCTGGGCCACCCGGGTTAATTAATTAATTAGTTAAGTGTGTGAGGGGAGTATTCCTTAGTGTATATGTAAAGATTAAAAGACAAATGCAGGTGTCATTTCTCTTCTAACATATGAGGTCTAGGAACACAATAAATTAAGTCGTTATGCCTGGTGACACCTTTATCCCATGAACTGTCTGAGGTCACTGGCTCTGGGTAATTTATTAATTTGTTTGCTGGTTTATTTAAGATATGGTTTAGCTATGCATCACTGACTGGCCTAGAACTCAATGTAGAACAGTCTGCTCTTGCATTCACACGTAGTTGCTGGTCTTCCTGGTATTGATATTAAAAGCCTGCATTACCATGCCCAGTTCAGGTACCATTTTATTTTTAATTTTCTTTTTTAGGCAGAGTCTTTCTGTGTAGCCAAGATATTTCAGGAGCTCAGTACGTACAGCAGGCTGGCCTGCCTTCTTTAGGCTCCTCAGTGATTGGATTGAAGGCATGCATATCCTCTCCCATCCCAAGAGACATTTCAAAGCACTGACATTAAACTCAGGAAAGCACCTCCCACCTCACTTGGGGAAGGACTAAGCAATCACAGTGAGATTTGTTTTGCCTTGCAGGTCAATGTTATCAACAGATTTCATCAAAGGATGTCACCAGGCAGTCATATTTGGAAGAGGTGTTCAACAGCATTTGGTTCTATCTAAAGCTTCATGGTCAACTGAAGGCTCATGGAAGAAGTAGACAGGGTTCTCTGGAAGCATACGGTAGCCATGAAATACTTTTCCCCATGACAGTCTAGAAGATAAGATGCACATGGATTTTGCTGACCTGATTATCTGTCTGTGAACCCTGAGAATGCCTCGTGCATTAAGAAGCCAGATAACATTATACCGTACCATATGTGTAGGTGGCTGAAGATGTTAGTTGTTATTTTGGTTGAAGATCTGGTCTTCATGATTTACTTGGGCTGAGAGGAACCTCTGCTTCTTCTAGTCTTCCTTTTGCAAACTATGAGAGGATAAGTCAAAGGAAGGCCTTGTTTGACCATTGTTTCTTTTGGAAGTATGGAGGAATCTTTTCCTCATCCTGGGGTCAACATTCTGCTGCCATTCTGGCTTATGTTACATGGCTGGTTTTTATCAATGGAGATGTTGGTGAAGTCAAATGGTTGCTTTCATCTTGGTGTATTCACCAGAGAAGATAGCTACCATTCACATGGTGGCTCTGTTGGAATACAGGAGTTGCCTCACAAACCACACTGATCTCAGTTGAACAGGGGTAGTTTATTGAATGCACTCCCCAAGACTGACCAACCAGGGCAACAGCTCAAAGCTGTGCAATGGATATTTCTTGGGGCCAGCTTATAAAGGCTAAAACTGCAAACCCCATAATGAGCTCATATGCAGATATTGGAAGTGCTGCCTAGTGGTTTTCCCTGACTTAAGCCATTTTAGACATAATAGTTCATATTGACCTTTAATTTGATGAGTCCTACATGAACTTTGTAGTTGTAGGATTTCTTAAGGTTAACAAATCTCATAACATACAGAACATAACAGGGTATGAGGTCAGCAGGATCCTGTTGTAAGTCAAGTTATTTTTCTGTATCATTGAATGGCAGGCATATTACAGCAACAGTATGAAATAGCTGACAGGCATGGGACAAAATGGCTTCAGCTATGCTGGAGGCAGGGGCAGGCCTCAACAATCTCCCCTTTGAATTGTTTCAGTCAGTCAAGTCATTGAGTCAAAATTTTCCTCTGAGGCCAGAGCGACCAGTTAAACAAACTCTTATACCAGCCTTTGTCAGCATTTTGTTGTCTTTCTTTCTCTGCTTCTTTACTTGGTTAAGTTTAGAGTTTTTTTTTTTTAATTATGTCTGAATGATTAGCATAGAAACAACATTGTTCACATAGAACCATACATAAACTTTTTTGTTGCATGAAGAGACAGTCAAGCCCTCTTCTGTTCTGTAATATGACTTTAGCTAATGAATAAAGAGAAGAAATTACATGACTGATTTTAAAAAATTCTGTCAGGTATTAATCAGTTTGTTATCTGAAGTATTAAAAAATGTAATCTTCCTTAATAAGTGGTGCTGCTCCATACTGGCAGACACTGCTATGCCCATGGTTACTAGGAGGGGAACTAGTACTGGAGCTGCTCTGGTCATCCAGGATCAGTGTAGACGTCCTTGGTGTTCCTAGCCTCCCTCTCCAGAATGATTGTATACCTGAGGCAATAGATGCACAAGAACAATAATGACCTAAAGAATCTAAGTACCCCAAAATTTTCAGTTCCTAAGTGGGAAGGAAAACCTCTTGGGGTTCAGAGAAAGACGACCAAGGTTGAGGAAAGACTTGTCAGCCATGTAGTGGTGAGAGACAAAATTTTTGGATTCAGACTCCATCTTAGGGAACCTGACCTAAGTTTAAACTCAAATAAACTAACAGGCTGGTACCTAGCAACACTTTCCAGGTTACCCCTCAACAAGACCTGCATCTCCAGGTTATTCCCTCAGCAAATCCAGCATCTAGTATCAGTCTCTAGGTTATTCCCCCAACAAATCTGCACCTCCAGGTTACAAGCCTGCTCCTGCCTAACAACTACCAATCAGGAAGTTAAGTTTATGGTTTGGCTCCCAGCACCAGCCAATTATGTTAAAGGCCACAGTAGCCTGCCAATTAGATGCCCGCCAGGCTAGAAACATTCACCCCTCACTTGCCGTTTTCAATAAAATCTTGTCTCGATGAGTGTTTGGGTTTTTTCTTCACCGGGACTGTCCTGTAGGTAGGCGATGAGATAAGCCCCAAGCTCTAGCTTGTGAATAAAGACCCTTGTGTGATTGCATCAGATCGGCTCCTGACTCGTCTTTTGGGATTCTTTCTGGTAAACAGCACAATTTCAAGGTTCACAGGGTGATCAAATATCCTGCAACAAATGTGTTTGTGTGTCAATGAGTATGTTCCTTTGTGTGTGAATGTGTTTTCTGTGTGACTGTGTGTTTGTGTGTGAGCATGTTTGTATGCGTGTGTGTGTCTGTGTAAATATTTGTGTTTTGTATTATGTGTTGGTGTGTGTGTGTGTGTGAGTGTATGTGAATGTGTATGAGTGAGTTTGTGTGTCTTTGTTTTTGTGTGTGTTTGCATATGTTTGAATATGTGTGTTTATTTGTGTGAGTGTGTATGTGTGTTTGTTTATGTGATTATGTTTATGTGTGAGTGTGTGTTTGTGTGTGAGATGTATATGTCTGTGTTTGAATGTATGTTTTTGGTATATGTGTATGTGAGTATGTGTCAATTTGTGTGGTTTTATATGTGTGTGTTTATGTGTGGTTGTATGTACATGTTTATGTGTGTGAGTGTGTGCTACTTTGTATTTTTGTGTGTGTGAGTGTTGTCAAATTTTTGTTGAGTCTGCGAGCGTGTGTGAATGGGTGTTATTGTGTGTTTGTGTGTCAGTGCGTTTGTTTATATGTGTAAGTGCATCTGAGTGTGTGTTTTGTGTCTGTGTTTTTGTTTCTGTGTGTATGAGAGTGTGTTAGTGTGTTTATGAGTATGTGAGTGTGTGTATATCTTTGTGTGATTGTGTGTAAATGTGTGTGTTTGTGTTTTTGTGTATATAAGTATGTTTGTGTATGTGCGAGTATGTGTGTTTGTATGTATGAGTATGTGTGAATGTGTGTGTTGGTGTGGTCTGTATAAGTATGTATGTTTGCATGTGTGAGTGAATATGTGTGTGTGCATGTGAGTTTGTGTGTATTTGGGTGTGTGTGTTTATGTGTATGTGTTTGTATGTATGTGTAAGTGTATGTGTTTGGTTGTATTTGTAGATGATTGTGTTTAACTGTTTTTGTTTGTGTGTGTTTGTGTCTGTGTGAATGTGTGTTTTTGTAAGGAGAACAGAATACTCGAAATTCCTATCTCTTAAACACACTTTGCTTTCATGTGTTTAAACTATATTTAATAATTACTAGAATAGATGTAGCATGGATTTAAAAATAGGCCACCGTTTTCGGGCAGTTTTCTTAACTTGTAGGACTTTAGGGTCCTCTTAAAGAAACATATGAGCAATTGAAGGAAATGATCAAAGAAAAGTGGCCTTTTGTAAAAACCATACAATATTCATTGTAGAGATCACTAAATACAGTTTAAACACTTGAGAACTTAGTAAGATTCAGAAAGCAGGATGTCCATGTGTCCTCTTTAAAAACATATGCACAAACAAATCAGAAATAGTGGCCTATTTGTAAAAACTGTTGATACATCCACTGTAGACATTACTAGATATAGGCTAAACAATTGAAAACGTAGCATGTTTAGGAGGGCAAGATCTTTGAGTGTCCTGTAAATACATATAAGTGCAAATGAAGAGAACTAACAGTGAACAATGGCCTTTTAAAATAAACCATACTAGATCCATTGTAGAGAGTACTTAAATACTATCTGAGCCCATGAAAATCCAGTAGGTTTCAGAGAACAGGATTATAGAGTGTGCTCTTTTTTTTTTTTTTTTTAAATAAGGTCCTTTCAGAGCTCCATCTTCCTTCTGGTTCACACTTGTACATGCAAACATAGACCTGTACCTCACTTACTAGCCCACAGCTCTGTCTGCCTCTTGGGGGGCCTGCTCCCATCTGGGACACAGAGGACAACTGACTGCACTTTCCCATCTACACTTATCCCTGCAATTGAGGATCTGTACTTCATACCTCAGCCCACATCTCCTTTGCCTTTTGTGGGACCTGCTGCCATCTGGGAGAACCAATCCCAGGGATTGCTGCTCCTAAGGACTACCAGGCCAGCCAACACCAGAGGCAACCAGATGGCTAAAGGCAAGAGCAAGAACAAAAATCAACAGAACCCAGTACGATCGGCAGCATCAGAACTCAGCTCTTCTACCACAGAAAGCCCTGACACACCTGAAGAGCAAGACTATGGCATTCAATCTCATCTTATGAAGATGATAGAGGTCTTTAAAGAGGAAATAAATAAATACCTTAAAGAGATACAGGAAAACACAATAAAACAAGTAGAATCTCTTAAAGATGAAACAAATAAATTCCTTAAAGAAATACTGAAACATACAATGAAACAGGTGAAGAAAATGAATAAAATGTTCAAGACCTAAAAATGGAAATAGGAGCAACAAAGAAAAGGAAATGGGGGCAACCTTGGAGATAGAAAATATAAGAAAGAGAACAGGAACTACAGACACAAGCATCACTAACAGAATACAAGAGATGGAACAGATTATCTTAAGAATAGAAGATACAATAAAAGAAACAGATGCATCTGTCAAAGAAAATGCCAAATTTGAAAAGTTTCTAACTCAAAACATTCAGGAAATTTGCAAAACTATGAAAAAAAACAAAACCTAACAGTAATAGGACAGAAGAGGGTGAAGTTTCCCACTTCAAACAGACTGAAACTATTCTCAATAAAATCATGAAAAACTTCCCTAACCTAAAGAGAGAGATATCTATAGACATATAAAAAGCTAACAGAACACCTAATAGATTGGACCAGAAAAGAAAATCCTCCCATCACATAATAATCAAAACATTAAATGTTCAGAACAAAGAAAGAATATTAAAAATTGCAAGGGAAAAAGGCCAAGTAACATTAAAGGCAGACCTATTAGACTTATACCTGAATTCTCAACAGAGATGCTAAAAGCCAGAAGATCTTGTATAGATATCTGGCTAGACCCTAAGAGATCACAGATGTCAATAATGTCGACTAATATACCTGGCAAAACTCTCAATCACCATAGATGGAGAAACCAAGATATTTCATGACAAAACCAAATTTAAACAATATTTTTCAACTAATCCATCTATACAGAGGATAATGGAAGGAAAATTCCAACACAAAGAGAGTAACTATATCCAAGAAAACATAAGCAATTAATCATTCCATAGCAAATCCAAAAGAATCACACACACAGTTCCACCACCAACATCAAAATAATAGGAACTAACAATCATTGGTCATTAATATTCCTCACCATCAATGGGTTCAATTCACCAATTTAAAAACACACACACACACACACACACACACACACACACACACACACAGGCTAACAGACTGAATACATAAACAGGATCCATTATTCTGTTTCATACAAGAAACACACCTTATCAACAAGGATAGACACCTCCTCAGAGTAAAAGGCTGGAAAAAGGTTTTCCAAGCAAATGGACCCAAGAAACAAACTGGAATAGCCATTCTAATATCTAATAGAATAGACTTCCAACCAAAAGTAATCAAAAGAGATGGGGAAGGACATTTCATACTCATCAAAGGAAAAATCCAACAAGATGTTATCTCAATTCTGAACATCTATTCCCAAAGTATAAGTGCACACACATTTGTAAAGAAGCATTACTAAAGCTCAAATCATACATCAAACCCCACAAAATAATAGTGGGAAACTTCAACACTCCACTCTCATCAATGGACAGGTCATCAATGAAATTAACAGATGTTATGAACCAAATGGATCTAACAGCTATTTAAAGAACCTTTTACCCCAAAACAAAATACACCTTCTTTTCAGCACCTCATGGAAACTTCTCCAAGAATAACCATACAATTAGGCACAAATCAAACCTCAACAGATACAAGAAGATTGAAATAATACCTTGTATTTTATCAGATCACTATGGATTAAGGCTGGACTTCAACAACAACGGAATCAGCAGAAAGCCCAAATACTCATGGAAACCGAAGAACTCTACTCAGTGATCACTGGGTCAAAGAAGAAATAGAGAAATCAAAGACTATCTAGAAGTCAATGAAAATTATGGCAAAACATACCCAGACTTATGGGATGCAATGAAAGCAGTGCTAAGAGGAAAGTTCATAGCATTAAGTGCCTTCAAAAACAAATCGGAACAAAACCCCTCATACTAGCAACTTAACAGGAGACCTGAAAGCTCTAGAACAAAAAGAAGGAAACACAGACAAGAGGGGTAGACTGCAGGAAATAGTCAAACTCAAGACTGAAATCAATGAATTAGAATCAAAGAGAACTATATAAAGAATCAATAAAACCAAGAGCTGGTTCTTTGAGAAAATCAAGACAGACAAACCCATAGCCAATCTAACTAAAAGATAGAGAGATACAGTAGTCGAAATAACAAAATCAAAAATGAAAATGGAGACAAAACAACAGGAACTGTGGAAATTCAAAGAATCATTAGGTCTTAATTAAAACCCTATACTCTACAAAACTGGAAAACCTAAATGAAATGGATGATTTTTCTAGACAGATATCACTTGCCAAAGTTAAATCAATCTACCTGTACTATCTAAACCATCCTATAACCCTTAAGGAAATAGAAACAGTCATGAAATGTCTCCCAACTAAAAAAGCCCAGGGCCAGATGGTTTTAGCACAGAACTCTACCACATTTTCAAAGAAGCGCCAATACCAACATTCCTCAAACTATTACACAAAACAGAAACAAAAGGAACATTGCCAAATTCATTCTATGAGACCATAGTCAGCTTGATGCCTGAACCACACAAAGACTTAACAAAGAAAGAGAATCTCAGACCAATTTCACTTATGAACACCAACACAAAAATACTCAGTAAACTTTGAAACTGATCCAAGAACACATTAAAAAACATCATTCACCATGATCAAGTAGGCATTATTCCAGTCATGCAGTGATCAATGTAGTCTACCATATAAACACACTGAAAGAAAAAAAATCCCATGATCATCTCACTAGGTGCTGAAAAAGCCTTTGACAAAATCCAACACTTCATGTTAAAAGTCTTGGAGAGAGCAGTCATATAAAGCACATACTAAGAGAAATGTACAGCAAGTTAATAGCTAACATCAAATCAAATGGAGAAAAACTTAAAACAATTCCACTAAAATCAGGAGCAAGAGAAGGCTGCCTACTCTCTCTCAATCTATTTAATACAGTACTTGAAGTTCTAATTAGAGCAATAAGACAACTAAATGAGATCAAGGGGATACAAATTGAAAAGGAATAAGTCAAAGTATCACTACTATTCATGGATGGTGTGACCCCCCAAATTCTACTAGAGAACTCCTACAGTTGATAAAGAATATCAGCAAAGTAGCTGAATACAAAATAAACTAAAAAAATTAGTAGCTCTTCTTTATACAAATAATAAGTGGGCTGAGAAAGAAATTAGAGAAACAACACTCTTCACAACAACCATAAATAATATATATATTTTGGTATAATTCTATCTAAGCAACTGAAAGGCCTATACAACAAGAACTTCAAGCCCGTGAAGAAAGAAACTGAAGGAGATATCAGAAGATGGAATGATTTCCCATGCTCATGGATCAGCAGGATTAAAATAGTGAGAATGGCCATGTTACCAAAAGCAATCT
Source organism: Grammomys surdaster (assembly GCF_004785775.1). NCBI lineage: Eukaryota > Metazoa > Chordata > Mammalia > Rodentia > Muridae > Grammomys > Grammomys surdaster. The sequence goes on along the minus strand of NW_021620848.1, from coordinate 2,712,634 downwards.
ACAGATTCAGTGCAATTCCCATCAAAATTCCAGCACAATTTTTTTTTTTTTTACAGACCTCGAAAAAACAATTCTCAACTTCATATGGAAAAAACAAAAACTCAGGATAGCTAAGAGAATCCTGAACTGTAAAAGAAGTTCTGGAGGAATCACCATCCCTGATCTCAAGCTGTACACCAGAGCAATGGGAATTAAAAAAAAAATCCTGCATGGCATTGTTTAGAAACAGACAGGTTGATCAATGGAATTGAATCAAAGACCCAGAAATAAACCCACACACTTATGGATACTTGATTTTGGACAAAGAAGTCAAAACCATTCAATGGGAAAAAAAAAGCATCGTCAACATATGGTGCTGGTCTAACTGGATGTCTGCATGTGGAAGAATGCAAACAGATCCATGCTCATCACCCTGCATAAAACTCAAGTCCAAGTGAATCAAATACTTTAACATAAAACTGGGTATACTTATTCTACTAAAATAGAAAGTGGAAAATAGCCTTGATCACATTGACTCAGGAGACAATTTCCTGAAAAGAACATCAATGGCTCAGGCTCTAAGATCAACAACTGATAAATGGGACCTTATGAAACTGAAAATCTTCTGTAACGACAATGTCAAAAGGACAAAACGGCAGCCTAATGATTGGGAAAAGGTCTTTACCAACCTTATATATGACAGAGGCTGGAGTCGAACTGGTGGTTATTAATACTGGTAAGGCCTCTGGGAAAGCAGCTGGAGCTGGTGGGAAAAATATAGAGGCTAGAGAATGTGACACAGTTTGGAGCTGTTGGGTCTGCTTTAATGGGATTTAAAGGGTGGAGGCAGAGTATTACATGCTGTCCCTGGTACCAGCATGGTTTGCTATAACCCAGCTGAAGTTGTGGCTCAGAATAGAGAGTTCAGGGAGTGCAGTGTGGGGCTTTTCGATAAGTTTTAAGGGGAGTTGGTCATAGAAGCTGTGTCCTACCCTGGCTCTCTAGAGCCAGCCTGAACCCCTGGAAGGAAGCTGGTGTTGTTGGCTGGAATACAGAGACCAAGGCATCGAGTGCAGATCAGGGCAGTTGTGTATGTTTTAAGTGAAGTTGGAGGGCAGAAGGCAAGGTATTACCGAGGGTCCTTGGTGCTGGTGTAGCCTCCAGGAAAGCAGCCAGTGTTGTGGGTCAGAATATGAAACTAGATGGAATAGGTGCAGCTGTTGGATTATGCACAGTTGGCATGCAGGGGACTATATTACCTTAGTGCAGTTTGGGGCTGTTGAGTGTGCTTTATGTGGAGTTGACTGACAAACGACTGGGTCTTACCTGGGGTTTTTAGTGCTATGTTGGCCTTCAGGAAGCAGCTAGAGTAATGGGGTGGGCCCATGGCACAATGTGCAGCTTAGGGCCTTTGCTTCTGCTTTCAAAGGAGTTTGTGAGTAGAGGGCAGGGTCTTACCTCTATTCAGTGGTGGTGGTGTGGACTTTGGAAAAGCAGTCAGGGCCAGAATATGGAGCATAGGGGTACAGTTTAGGGCTTTTGGGTGTGCTTGAAGGAAAGTTTCTGGGCTGAGGGTAGATTTTTTTACCTTGGGTCCCTGATGAAGGCATGTCCTCCAGGCCAGCAGCCAGTGTCTTGTGTCAGAATATGGAGCCCACGGGAGTGAAGTTTGGGGATGTTAGTTGTGCTTTAAGGGGAGTTGTTGGGCAGAGGGAGGAGTCTTATTTGGGGTGCCTAAGACCATCTTGTTCTCCGGGAAAGCAGACAAAACTGTAGACCTGAATACGCAGTCCAGGGGACCAGATGCATTTGGGGCTGTAGTGTTTATTTAAGGGCATTTGGCAGTCTGGGAGTGGGCTGGCATGGTCTCCAGGAAAGCATGAGGTGTTTGAGCAAGATGTAAAGTCCAGAGCATGGGGTGCCATTTGGGACTTATGTGTGTGCTTTCTGGGGAGTTGGTGGGCAGAGGGCAGGATCTTACCTGGGGTACATTGTGCTAGCATGGCCTCCAGGAAAGCAGCATGTACTGTGGGCAGGAATATGTAGCACCAGGAGATCAAGTGCAGTTAGGGGTGCTGGGTGTGGTAGAAGTAAAGTTAGCAGACAGAGGGTACATTCTATCTTGGGATTCGTGTCCTCTGAGAGGCATGTCCTTCAGGAAAGCAGCCTATGTTGTGTGCTGAAATATGGAACCCAGAGTGTAGTTTGGGGTTGTTTGCTGTGTTTTAATGGGAGTTGGAGAGTAGGGGTCAGATTCTTAACCTGCATCCCTGATACCAGTTTGGCCTCATTGAAAGAATCTGGATTTGAGGGGGTAGAATATGTAGTCCAGGGGATGGGGTTCATTTTGGGTCTGTTGGGTGTGACTGAAAGGGAGTTGGCAGGCAGAAGGTCAGGTCTTCTGAGGTCCCTCATACTGATGTGGCCTCCATCTCTTGATGGCATTGTGGGCCATAATGTGGAGCCCAGGGGATGGCATGCAGTTTAGGCCTGTTAAGTGTCTAAGTAGAGTTGGTGGGCACAGGGCATGGTCTTACCTGGGGTCTCTAGTGCCAGGTTAGTGTCCTGGAAAGCTGTTGAAGTTGTTGACCAGAATATGGAGTCCAGGTGATAGCATGCATTTTGGGGCTGTTGGGTGTGGTTTAAAGGCAGTTTTTGGGTAAAGGGAAGGATATTACCTACAGTCCCTAGTGCAGTTTTGGTCTTAGGAAAAACATCCAGAGTTGTGGGCCAGAATATGGAGCCCAGGACATGGAATGCAGTTTGCTGCTTTTTAGTTTGTTTTTAGGTGAGTTAGCTGACACAGGGCAGAGCCTCACCAGAGTTCACGGTTGCCTTGGTAAAGCACCTAGAGTTGTGGAATAGAGGGTAAGGTGCAGTTTAGGTATATTGAGTGTGCATGAAGGAGTTTGCGAGCACAGGACAGAGTCTTACTTGGATCCTTAGTGGCAGCATGGCCGCTGGGAAAGCAGATGAAGTCGTGGGTGTGAATATGGAGATCAGAGGATGGAGTGAGTTTTAGGCTGTCACTGTGCTTTAAGCTGAGTTGGCAGCCAAAGTGTGAAATCTTACTTGGGGTCCCAACAAGAAGTAGTTGTACAACAACAACAACAACCACAACAACAACATAGCAATTCAATGAGAAAAATTGTCTATGATACAAAGGCTTGAGAGACAAGAGACAAAGGAATTAAGAGAGCAGGAAGTGACTAATTGAGACTCTATAGTACCTAATGAAATTAAGGTTCAAGATGGAGAGCCCATTGAACCTATGGTGCCACCTCTTAATGAAACTGTGGAAAGATGACTATCTAGTCTTGCTTTCTCAATTACCTGGGAACAAATGTCTGGAGACAGTTTTCAACAGCAAGCAGAACTCTTTGCTTCCAAGTAATATGAAGTCTGCCTGTGAAAAACATTCTGGCTGTCATAACTCTCCTCAGCCTAAGCCAAATTATCTCCCACTTTCTCTAGCAGTGATACTGCCCCAGCTGTTACCTCAGTCCTTGATGCATGATTGTCAGGATCCTCTAATCATATCAATTCCTTAGTTAGTGGGGTTCAAATATTTTTGAGATACCCTAAAAATACCATACAAGCTGGAGTTAAAAACTGAGCCAGGGAGAGCAGATTTGAAGCATATTTTTTTATATACAGGAGTAATGTTGTAATTACCTATGGTCTGATAAAGTTCTTTAGTTGCTGTGGAATAGTGATCACAGTTGAATAATTTTGGAAGCTTGGCAACACTGTGCTTGTCTCACAGTGGAGAACAAGACAAGATCCTCATGTCACAGAAGAGAACTTCTTAACCAAATTCCAGAAGCTTGGAATATTATCTTTATCTCCTGCCTGGATGGTCTTTGGAGAAAGAATTGGGAAATACCATAATGTGACAAAGCCTTCCAAGAGTGAACATAGCTGTGCTGTATAGAAAAAACTGACGGAGATATTTTGTGTACACAAAAAGGAGTTGCTTAGGAAACAGAAAGGGAAATAAGAACTCCCGGAAATAGACTGAATAATGCTGTATTAACTTTGAATTTTTTGAAAATCAGTGAGGCAGGAACAATAGCTGCTAAAACACACTGGATCGTAGGAAAAAAAATGGATTAACTGGTATAATTTAAAGATGCTTTAAGATCAGAATGGAAGTCAGTATGTGTTGCAGAGGGGCTAGAATGATGGCATGCCACACACGTTTAATCCTAAACAGTGATGTCTAATTGAGGGGCTGACAAAGTGATGAATCAGAGAAAGATTTGACAGAATGAGTCAGAGATAGGATACATCCAACTCTCGTGAGGATAGCACAGGAAACAGGAAGCTATTTAAGAACAGCAGATGGAGAGACTCAGTCTGTTGGGAGTCAGTTCATAAGATCAGTGCAATTCATGAAGTTCAGTGAAGTCTGCGCAATTCAGTTGAGAGGCAGTGAAGTGGAGTTGAGTTTGTGGCCATTCAGTTGGTGGCAGTTCAGTTAGTGGAGTTCAGAGACAGTTTTAACCAGGACAGTTTAACCTGTCTCTGGACAGATTGTAGAGAGAACAAGCTAGACATAGGTAAAGACAGAATGAGCCAGAGAATGAGAAGTAGTCAGAAGATTAGAACAGATGGCCAGAGTTAGAGGCCAAGCAGAGCAATTCAGTGAGATGCCAGGTTGAATCAATCAGTTTGTCAAAGAGTTTGAGCCAGAGCAGCTGAGTCGAACCAGCCAGAGTTTGGAAAGAACTAGAAAGGTCGAGTTTATTCAGTAGGAAGTCTCCAAGAAGACAATCGCAATCTGGCAAATAAGTTACTTTTACAGCAGTTTAGGTCTGTTGAGTATGCTTGAAGGGAAGCTGGTGAGCATAGGACAGGCTCAGTCGTTAGTGCCAACATGGCTTCTTGGAAAGAAAACAGATGAAGCTTTGAGTGTTAATATAGGGTTCAGGGGATGGATGGAGTGAGTTTGGGTTATTGCATGTATTTTAAGGTGAGTTGACAAGCAAAGTGTGAGGTCTTACCTGGGGGTCCCTGGTGACAGAGTGCCCTCTTGGAAAACATCTGGTGTTGTAGAATGAATATGGAGCCTAGGGGAGGTGGTGTAGTTTGGGGCAGTTGGGTGTGCTTTAAGGGGAGCTGACAGGCAGGGAGCAGGGCCTTATATCAGGTCTCTGTTGCTAGCTTTGCTTCCCGGGGAGCAGAAGGTGTTGTGGGCAGGAATATTGATCCCCAAAATTGAGGACGTTGATTGTGCTTTAAAAATTGTTGGAGAGCAGGTAGCAAGGTCTTACCTTGTATCCCTGTTGTCTGTGTGCCCTCTAGGAAAGCAGCTGGCATTGTGTGTTGGAATATGGATTCAGAAGGATGGTATGAATTTTAGGTCTTTAGGGTGGGCTTGAATAGGAGTTGGAGGGCAGAGAGTAGGTTCTTACATGGAGTCTTTCATGCCAGTCTAGCCTCCAGGAAAGCATCTAGAGTTATGGGCTGGAATATGGAGCACAGGGACTGGAATGGGGTTTGAGACTGTAGCTGTGCTTTTTACCAGAGTTGGCAGGCAGTGGATAAGGTCTTACCACATGTCCCTGGAGCTGGCATGGCCTCCTGGTGGTTTGGGCAGTAATACAGAGCCCAGAAGATGGGGTGTGGCTCAGGGCTGTAGGGTATGTTTGAAGGAAAGTTGATGGGCAGAATATGGATTCTTACTCCAGGTCCCTGGTGCAGTCATGTCCTCCAGGAAAGCAGCCTGTTGTATGCAGGGATATGGAGCCTGGGGACTGGGATTTGGGATTGTAGGGTGTGCATTAACAGGAGTTGGCAGGCAGAGGGAGGTTTTTTTTTAATTGTATTTTATTGGATATTTTCTTTATTTACATTTCAAATGTTATCCCCGTTCCTAGTTCCTCCCAACCCCCTTATCCCATCCTTCTCCCCTGCTACTATGAGGGTGTTTCCCCACTCACCCACCTACTCCTGCCTTTCCACCCTTGAATTCCCCTACACTGGGACATCAAGCTTTCACAGGGCCAAGTGCCTCTAGAGGAGGTATCTTATCTTGGAGCCCTGCTGTTGGCTTTGCCTCTGAAAAAATTCGGATTGTCAGGTAGACAATGGAGTTCAGGTGATGACATGTCTGTTAAGTGTACTTGACAGAGAGTTGGTGGGCAGAGGGTGAAGTCTGACCTGGGTTTCCTAGTTCTCATCTGACTTTTGGGAAAGCAGCAAGAGTAGTGAGTCTGAATATTGAGCCCAGGGCATGGACAGCAAATTGGGGCTCTTGCGTGTGCTTAAAGGGGAGTTGGCAGGCAGACTCTGGCATCTTTCCTGGGATCCCTAGTGCTGGTATGGCTTCCAAGAAAGCTGCCAGATTTGTAGGCAGGAATATGAAGTCCAGGGAATAGGGTGAATTTTGATGCTTTTTGGTGTTCTTTAAGGGGAGTTGGTGGGCAGAAATCTAGGTCTTATCTGGGGTTCCTGGTGCCCAGGTGGCCTCTTGTAAAGCCTGGATTGTGGGCTGGAATATAAAGTCCAAGGCATGGAGTGCAGTTTAAGGCTGTTGGGTGTGTTTTAAGGAGACTTGGTGGGTAGAGGATAGGGTCTTACCTCTGGCTCCTAGTTCAGGCATGTCCTCTGGGAAAGCATCCAGACCAGTAGGCTAGAATGTTGAGTCCAGGGCAAGGGATGCAGTTTGAGGCTGTTGGGTATGCTTAAAGGGAAGTTGGCAGGCAGAGGTCATGGAATTACTTGAGTTCTCTGGAGCTGGTCTGGCCATCTGGAAAGCAGCAGAAGTTATAGGTCAGAAAATAGAACCCAGGACTTGGGGCTGTTGCGAATTTTTAAAGTGAAATTTGCATGCCAAGGCCAGGGTTGTACCTTGGGTCTCTAGTGACACTGTGGCCTCAGGGAATGCAGCCAGAGCTGTTGGCTGGAGTATGGTTCCTAGGGCATGGGGTGTAGATTGGGGCTATTGGGTGTTCTTCAAGGGGCATTGGTAGGCAGAGGACAGGGTTTTACCTGGGGTTCTTAGTTCCAGGTTTACCTTCTGGAAGGCAGCCAGAGGAGTGGGTCCAAATATGATGCCTAGAGCATGGAGTTGTGAATTGAGTCTGCTGGATGTGTTTTAAGGGGAGTTGGTGGGCAGAGGCTAAGATTTTACCTGAGTGCTGGCTCGGCTTGAGGGAAAGGAGCCAGAATTGTGGACAGGAATATGGAGTCCAGGGAACAGGGTATGTTGTAGTGCGGTTGGGTGTACTTTAAAGGGAGTTGATGAATAGAGAGTGTTATCTTACCTAATGCAGGCATTGCCTCTGGGAAAGCAGCTGCAGTAGTGGGCTAGACTATGGAGCCCAGGATGTGGGGTGCAGCTTATGGCTGCTAACTATGTTTTAAGGGAGATGGTAGTTAGAGGGTGGAGTCTTACCTCAGATTCCTAGTATTGATGTGTCCTCTGAAAAAGTAGCCAGAGTGGTGGGCTGAACTATTAAACCCAGGGCATAGGATGCAGTTTAGGGTTGTTGGGTGTTGGGTACCTGGAGTCCCTGGTACAAGTGCAACCTTCTAGAAAGCAGCAGGAATTGTGGGTCAGAATATAGTACCCAGGGCATGGGATACTGTTTGGAGCTGTTGAGCATGCTCTAAGTAGAGTTGGCATGCCAAGTCTAGGGTCTAACCTGGAGTTCCTAGTACCAGCATCATCTCCAGGAATATTGCTGGATTTGTGGGCTGAAGTGTGGACTACAGGGCAGAAGTGCAGTTTGGGGCTGTTGGGCATATATCAAGGGGAGTTAGTGGATAGAAGATTGGGTTCTAATTGGGTTTCCTAGTTCCAGGGAGATCTTTAGGAAAGCAGCCATTGTAGAAGGTCCAAATGTGGAGGCCAGTGCATAGAGTACAGTTTGTAGCTTCTGGGTATGCTTTAAGGAGAATTGGTGGGCAGATGGCAGGGTCTTATTTTGGGTCCCTGGTGCAGGCTTGGGCTCCAGGAGTCGTGTGTTGGAATATGTAACCCACAACATGGCATGCTCTTTGTGGCTATTAGGTGTGTTTTAAGGGGAGTTGGCATGCACAGGCTAGGGACTTACCTGGAGCCCCTAGTGCCAGAGTGGCTATTGGGAATGTAGCCAGAATATGGATCCCAGGATATGGTTTGCAGATAGAGATGACTGTTCATGGCCATTATGGAGTGGGCCTCTCTCAGTGTTTATCACACTGTGACTATCACAAAATGACAATCATACATTGGTCATCAAACAGTGTTAATTACACAGAGGCCATCACACAGTGACCATCAGTTAGTAGCCACCATACAGTGGCTGTCACACAGTGAACATCAAGCAGTAGCTGTAACATAACACAATGGCTATCATATTATGGCCATCACAAAGCGGCCATCATATGGTGGCCAACTCACAGTAAGCATCACACAGTGGCCGCCACTCAGTGGTCATCAAAACATGGCCATCACACTGTGACAATCACTTAGTGGTAATCACACAGCTACCAATGCACAGTGATCACCCCATAGTGACAAACACACAATGTCCATCACACAGTTGCATCACACAATGACTATCACATAATGGCCATGATACAGTGGCCATTACATGGTGTCCATTACACAATATCCATCACAGTGACCATCACACAATGACAATTACATACATCATACAGTGACCATCACACAGTGACTGTCATACAGTAGACATTACATGACTATTACACAATAACCACCATTCAGTAATCATCAGGGGCCACAGCAGAGTGACTATCATAGAGTAACCATCATTCAGGGGCCATAGTATAGTGGATATGACATGATGACCATCACACAGTGACCACCATGGAGTGACCATTATACAGAAATCAAAGCACAATGTCCACTACATAGTGACTATCACAAAGTGACTATTATTCATTGGGCATCATACAATGTCCACTGAACACTGACCACCACACAGTTAGCCATCACACAGTGGGCATCACACAATGACCATCATACAGTGGCCATCAAATAATTTTCATAGCTCAGTGGCCATCACGGTGACTACAAAGAGTATCCATCACACAGTGGCCATTACATAATGCCTAATACACAGTGACCATTGCACAGTGTCTATAACACAATGACTGTCAAATGATGGTCCTCCTATGGTGGCTATCACCCAGTGACCATGCATCAAACAGTATCCATCACACAGTGGGTTATCACACATTGACCATCACATTGTGACCATCACACAGTTGCCCATCGCACAGTGGCTGTCACATAATGATCATCAAAGAGTGGCCAGTGCAAGGTGCCCATCACACAGGGGCCATCACACAGTGGCTATTTCAGAATTGACATCACAGAGTGGCCATCATATAGTGGCCATCACAAAATGTCCATCACAGTGGCCATCACATGGTGTCCATATCATAGTGGAAATCTCAGTAGCCATCACACAGTAACCATCACATTGTGGTTATCACAGTAGCCACCATTCAACGACCACCATGTAGTGGCAATCACATGGATGTCATCAAATACTGACACTCAAAAAGTGTTCATTAAGCAAACCATGGCTATCATATAGTGACTATCTCTTAGTGGTCATTACACTGCCTGGCATTATCCCAGAATCCTTTCTGCCTCCCACATGTCCCACCTCCTATTTCCTGTCTAAACCATAGGTGATCAGATTATTATTGACAGATGCCACATCTATACAGGCACAAGATATTATTTCTATAATTCCCCTTTTAGTCCAATAAAAAGCTATTTTCTTTTAAATATAAATTTAATACAATAATAACAATTATGAAGACTATCAGATATAGCTTACTTTATAATGTCTAGTCCATAGTATTTGGCAATTTGGAGACTTCATTCTATTATCTATCCTATCTTGGTGAGGTTCCACAGTTTTGTATCTAAATAATTTTATATCCTAACTTGTATTACCATCCTAAATATCTTCTTAAACTTAAAAATATCTTAAGTCCTAAACAACTTAAGCTTAATTGTAAGACTAAAACTAATTAGTCTTCAACCCCATCAGAGACCCAAGAAGGAATAAATACTATTTGAGTATACAGAAAGTGCAGAGCAAGCAGTTTCCACAACACAACTAAGAATTGACAGACAGCTGGCTGCCTGGACAGCCACCCAGTAGTCTATGTAAAGTAAGAATATCCATCTTTAGCCTTCTGGCCCAGTATATATGACAGACAATTGTGAAGAAGAAATATGAAGGACTTGCTTACCTTGTTTTGGCAGAGCTTGGTAGCTCAATTTCCTGTATCTGTTTGTCCTTTCTGGACAGCATTTTGTCTGTAGTTGAAGCATCAGCTTTTTCTTTCTTTCTTTTATTGGATATTTTATTTATTTACATTTCAGATGTTATCACCTCCTCCCCCCAACTCCATAAACTCCCTGTCCCATCCTTCCTCCTCCTTTTTGCTTTTATACCATTTTAATTTCATGCAAGTATTAAAGGTCAGTTCTAGGTTGAGGAACTAGCAATATAATAGATGCAAATGGTCAAGGAACAAACAAGACAATAAACACTGATAGTCAAAGAACAAGCAAGGCAGTAAACAGAGTCCCATGATCACTCCCATGATCACTATTTCTAAGGGTTTATCAGGATGACCAAAATATCTGAGCCTACTTCCCTGTCCTAGCCCAAAGTCATTTCATACCTGAAGCCTACTTCTTTGTTCTAATCTAAGATTTAGATTCCTGAATGTAATTACTTCTTTGTTCTAGCCTAAGGAAGACATTCTTGTCAGAATGACCTAAGACAGGCTCAGTCTTGTTTATGCAATAGAAAAGGGGGAGATGTGGAAAGATTTTGGGGCTGTCTGGCAGGAATCTGACATTGGCCAAGGACAAGGAAATGGCCTTCAGGGAGGAATCTGACATTAGGCTAGAACAAATAAGTAATTTCAGGCAGGAATCTAAATCTTAGGCTGGAGCATCAGCATTTTCTTTGCCCAATTGCTACCTTGCTACATTTTAAGCAACTCTATATGGTGGTTATTGATGCTCATCATCTTCTTTGAAGTGGAATGGGGGTACTGTCAGACACAGACCTGTCTTGTAGTCAAAAAAAGATCTTTTAACACTGAAACAAATTTATATCCCGTATTCTGTAGATCTTTGAGGCTTTTGAAGACCAACTATCTATCTTTAGTATATTTGAATTGTCATTGTTTATTCTTAGCTATTTACTATCTGAATAACCTTGAAAATATCTTTTTATAATTGGTTAAACTAGTATATAATATGACCATGATTTTAACTGAGTGTTAATTTGTGTTTTTTATTTATCCCTAACAGTTTGTAATAGCAGCTATTAAAACAAGTAGAAATTCACATTGTAATTTTAAGAATTATATAGGCACACATTTTCACACAAAATTGAAACATATATACATTATATGTATCAAAGTTAGCATTAAATTAGTATAAATATATAATAACCTATACCAGTATTTTAAAATAACCTTATTTCTGTATCAATATACAAAATTCTATACCAATGTAACAAAATATAGCCTTAATTTTGCATCAAATTACAAAGATCTATACAAATTATGGCTATAATTTTTTTTTGGTTTAAGAGAAGATTCAATAATCTACCCTTTTTTTCTTATTATTCCTATAATATTTCTATATGCCCTTTTTCTTCTTAATCTCCTTACCCTGACCTAAGAAAGAAAGAATGATAGAGAATAGGAAAGGAAAGAGAGAAATCTCTGGGTCTAAACTCCCTTTTTCCTCTCATCCCTGCTCAAGACCATAACTATTTGTAACCATCCCTTTATTAAAATAGGACAAACATCCAACACCCATTGAATGACAAAACAACAACCACCCCACCTCTTAGGAATGAGGTATAGTTTTATTATAATTGTTTCCTGCTGATTTTGGACATAGAATTCCTTTTTTGGGAGTTCAAGAAAATTAGAAAAATGGTTATTCTAAAGAAAGTTAGCTGTAACAATTGTAACCCAGTCTCTATATGGTGAGAAAGTTCAGGGCTTAACTGAAGTCCTGAGTGGAACAGTATGTGATGCTGGACCAAGTGAGCTATCTGTTTTGAAGCTGTTCTGGAGATAGATTTTTGTTAACATAGCTACTGAGGCAGTCTGTGATTGGATCAAAGATGCTAGAACAAACCTGCCAGTCTCTTGGGATCCTTCAGGATGAGTCTTGTCAAGGATGTCCTCATTCCATTGGTGTTCAGTCCCTTTTGTTCTATAAACACATAAACTTCCACAAGTAGTATACAGTTTTATAATAAGTATGGAATGTTCAGTGTACACAGATCAATGAAGGATGATTTTTTGCTTTTTGTTTGAGCAGATGAAAGACTATCTTTATGAGTAGCTTGATTATACAACCAAACTGCAGCATAAATCTCCTTTATGCCATATGAAAGGATGGTGTGATTAATCTTTAGGACTCTGTAGCCAATAAGATCTATTGGCTATGTATAGCTGAAGTTCTGTCTGGAGACATTTATATGTCTCAGTTCTGTCTGGACACTCTAGTCTCAGGGCTGTTCCCATGTAAAAGAAAATTATATAATTTGTCCTGTTTGGTCTTTTTGATTTCTTTCTCCCTATCTGTAGCCAAGATCTTCAGGTGGTCTTCCTCTATCAAATCTGATCCTTATTACTTTGGATGGAATCTAAAGCCTATTTTTCTTTCCTGTTGAAACAAACACAAAGCCTCTCCCCCAACATAAAACACCTTTTCCCCAGTACTTTAAAATCATTTTAAGTACAGCAGCACCATCCTCCATTTTTACCTTTATCAAAGAAGATATACAATATCACCATTACCATTGGCCATATAGCCATTTTATGGTTATAAATCAAAACAAGACTGTATGGAGTTCAAATATCCTCATCTACAGTGATATATATTTATTATTATTTATTGAGCTAGGGTTTCTCTGTGTAGCCTAGGCTGATTTGGATTTGCTCTGTAGATGAAGCTTTTCTTGAACTCACAAGGAACCTATCTGTCTTAGTCTTTGTCTCCCAAGTATCAGGATCAAAGACATGAGTTTATTTACTTAGTATCTATGTCCCCTTGAAAACATTTATATCAATTTTTATCTCCTTTTCCCTTCTTTGGAGATTTAGTTATCCTTCTATTCTCCTTCTTAATTTAATATTCTTCCCCATATTCAATTTTATTTGAACTCTTTCTATCTTAGTTCCCAAGCATACCCTCAAGCATATTTAGAGGTCCTGGTCAGGGTTCTACATTTCATACTATGCTGAACTGACAATAGTTCTCCCACCAGAGCCCCATTTTCCAAGGAGACTAGTTGGCTGCTCAGAGCAGTATTGACATCCTACCATCCTACCTCATTGGGGATAGCAAGTCAAGTCCTCAGTCCATGTCCTTTTAAATCTGTCAGTGTATCTGGTTGAATATTATGGTAGCATATCACATTTAGGTTTTTTGTTTTGTTTTGTTTTTCAAGACAGGGTTTCTCTGCATAGTCCTAGCTGTCCTGGAACTTACTCTGTAGACCAGGCTGGCCTCAAACTCAGAAATCCACCTGCCTCTGCCTCCCAAGTGCTCACATTTAGATCTTAACAGGCATTAATCCATTGTCTTTTAAATTTAAAACAATATCATATAGTCTTTATGACATGCGTGTTTATTTGATTTATTTATCTCCTCTGAAAAAAGGCATTTATAGTCTCTATTGCCAAGCTGATAATTAACATGTAATACAGTTAACGGTATTATTTTTATTCTCTTGTCCAGTAGTCTCTGGATTTTTTTAGTTTTAAGCTTTTCTTCTCCTGGAAAGATCCAAGCAAACAATCCTGCCCCAACCCTAACTCTGGGTCCTTATATTGATTAGCAGAGTATATCTTTGGCAACCAAAAAAGCACTGTCCCTCAAGTTGAAATCATAAACATACCTTATGTAGATAAATATACCTATATTCCCCTTTCTCTTTATATAAATTTAAGATTAATTTGTATTTATTTTTTAATCACTAAGGACACTTCTATTTATTATTAAGCAAAAACCTACATAGTATCTTTAAGAAAAAGTGAGTCATTTTGAATTTTAGACTGTCATTTGTAAGCAGCTGTATCTATTAGCTGGGGTTCTTGACCTGACTTCATTGTTCTGTAAAAGCCCCTAGGTCATTCTTATGTCTTGGCTCTAAACATTTGCGGGTTGCTATCTGGGAGCTCTTGTCAGCCAACAATCTCAGGCCCATTTATCCTCCCAAGCTTGGCTAGGCCAGAGCCTCTGGCCTTTGCCCATTCCACAAAGATAGTGGGTTCATGGCAGGTTGGGGTGGTTTGCTACCTGCTGTTTGTAGGCTTCCATTCTCCCTAGAGGCAGCTTTCCTATATACAGGGGCCTTCTTTAAAGAAAAGTTTTGAATCACCACTCCCCCAACCCCCAGCCTCTTTTCTCAAAGAGACAGAGCTTTAAAGATCTTTTGTTTTCAGGGAGAATTGGTGCTGTCACGCAAAAATTATCTCAGGTTAGTTCGGTTCTATGCCATATTTGGATACCAAATGTAAAAGTTTAATTGTTCTTACTCCCAGCCTCATGCTCCCTGAAATAAGACTCAGATTCAACATACTTTTATAAATATGTTGGCCATATAGCTAAGTTCTTCTCTGACTAGATCATAATTTAAAATAACCCATTTATTATAATCTACATCCTGCCACATGTCTGGTTACTTGTGCTCAAGTACCATGTGTCCGTCGTATCACATCTTCACAGACAAATCTCTTGTGCCTGTCAATATCCCAGAGTCCTTTCTGCCTCCCAGATTTTCTACCTTCTATTGCCTGCCTAAGCCATAGGCAACCAGATTTTTATTGACAGGTGCCACATACATACAGTTACAAGGTATTCTCTCTACAGTATCCATCGAAGAGTGTCCATCACACAGTCTCCATCACAATGGTCAATGCACAGCAGTCATAACACAAATGATGGCCATCATAGAGTGAGCATTGCAGAGTATCCATCATATACTGCCCACTACACAGTGATCATTGCACAGCGGCCGTAACACAATGGGATCAAAAGATGGCCATCATATAGTGGGCATAACAGAGTAACAATCATACAGTGACCATCACTCAGTGGTCTTCACACAGTGGTAATCACTGTGACCATTACAATGTAATCATCACACAGGTAAGCATCACAAGTGTTTAACACATAATGGCCATCACTTGGTGGCTATCACAAGGTGTCTATTACACATGGGCCATCACAGTGGCCATTACAGAGGGGCTATTTCAGAGTTAACAACACAGGGTGGCTAATGCGAAGTGACCATCTCACTTGGTGGCCACCACAAGGTGTCTATTGCACATGGACCATCACACGGTGGCTATCTCAGAGTTAACATTACAGGGTAGCCATCACACAATGAATCACATAATATCTATCACACAGGGACCATCACTCAGTGACTACTACTACACAGTTTCCATCATAGAGTAGACATCTTTCAGTGGTTATCAGAAAGCAGCCATCACATAGTGGCTTCCCACTTACAGGTAATCCATACAGTTTCCATTACATTGTGACCATCACAAGGTAGGCATCACAAGTGGCCAACACATCACGGCCTTCACATGATGACCATCACACATTGTCTATCGCACAGTGGTTCTGGCTCACCAGTAATCATACAATTTTCATCATACTTTGACCATTATAGAGTGATGTCCCGGCCCACAGGGTGGTGAACGGAGACTGGGGACCACCTGGAAGAGAATGGGGGGACAAGAGATGTGAAGAACTGACAGCAAGTCAAGAGGTCTGATCAAGCTGGTAAATTTTTATTGTTCCCACACTGGTTATATACTCATAGAAGCAGGATGTGGGGTGAGGGGGGTGGAATAGGGTAGCTTTGTCTCTGGGGAGTGCAGGTGTTCTCAAGAACAGGATATTGGCTGGGTAAAAAATTAAGCAAGGTAAAAAGTTCAGCAGAAAGAACAGAACAGAACGGTTTGCTAGGTACCTGTCCACAAGATCTATAGCTATTTGTTCTCAACTGGGCTAGTACTTTTCCACAGAGTCCAAGGCTTTGTGCCAGTTAGCATGTATGGCTGACAAGGCAGTTAATGTTTAAGCAAGGTCGCTCCCAACAGAGTGATGAATGCAGAGTGTCCATTTAACAGGAGTCATAATAAGTTATCATTAGACAATGACCATGATATGCAGTCCATCACAGAGTGGCCATCACATTGAATAACACACAGACACTATCACAACTGGCCATCAAACAATTAACATCAAAGATTGACCATCACACAGTGGTCATGACAGTGACCATTACACAGTCACCATCCCACAAAGAATATCACACCTTTTCCCTCAGCCAATTAAGCATTCCTTCTCAAACCCTCCTCCTTACAAAAGGTATTTAACCTCAGGCTCACCCTGAGAACATGGGGTATAGCTTCATCCATTTTCTGCCATGACAATAAATACTTTAAGACCATGGACTACCTCTTGTCCTGGGGCCCGCCATGGGGAACCGTGGAGAAGGTCTTCAACTACTGAGCCGCCATCTAATCTCCTGCCAAGGACCTCTCTACGTTCTAGCCATGGAGACCCAGCCAAGACACAGCTAACCAAGATGCCCTGACCAAGAGTCTCATTCCCGAGGAGTGCTGCTGGAGCTCGTCTTCTCCTCCTCACCCCTTTGGCTGTGAATCGATCCAGCCCATACCCCACCCTGTCTCAGTCCTTCTGTGGCCTCTCAGCGGTGCATGAGAGCCCAAGGGCTTGAGACCAGTTGGTCCCCGACTGCCCACTTGGCCCAGGGATCACCAACCCAATAGCTCTGGCCCCCATGGGGTCTCAGACTGTGTCCTCCCCATAGCCAGAGTGGAGCCCTGTGGCTTCTCAAAGTTCACCCTGCACGTGTGGAGTGAACTCAGTCAAATTCCTGTGTCTCTACTTCCCTGAGCCGCAACCCCAGCCCCTTCAGGTGGCAGACACGTGGGACCCACAACTCAGCCCAACAGGACCCATGCCCAGGCACACCAGAGGTCTGTGGCTATGTGAAAGGAACCAGGGCCCAGGAGCAAGGCTGAACACTTACCGTCCCTTTAGGGTCTCTGGGGTTCCAGGCCTGCACTTGACCAGGTACCCAGCTGCCTCTCACAGCCTACTGCCCCACAGTACTATTTCCTTGATGACTTCTATCCCTACTGTCTCTTATAATCTTCCCACCTCCTTATTGATATATAAGGATATTGATGAAGACATTCCATTTAGGACTGAGTGTTCCAAGGTCTCTCACTCATTACCAGTTATTGGTCTCTGTATTAGTGTTGATCTACTATAGGAGGACACTTCTCTGATAATGGCTGAGCAAAAGACTGATCTATGGGTATAGCAGAAGGTTCTTTAGCAGCACAGTAGTATTTGGTTTTCCTATATTTAGTCTCACTTTTTGTTTACCCAACTAGTATGAAGCATGGTTTCATATCATGGAGTAAACTGAAATTCCAATCATAATGATTAGTCCCACAACTTTTGTGCCACTATTGTACCAGCCTATAATGTAGTCAGGTTATCATTGTACATAGAGGAGTTTGAAACTGAGTTTTTGTTTACCTTTCTCCTTTATTAGAGTGCATTATACCTTCCAGAATCATGAACACTAGTCAGTTGAGGTCTTCACCAACTCTGGGTAGGCAACAGCATTATTTCTCTATTTTCAATGAATTATGTAGGTGTTGTTTCACAATAGAGCCTTGCCATTAGCTTGTAGAGAACAAGCAATAGCCTTTACAGTAGTTTAAATTATTGCAGTGGGTGGAGGTGTCCATAGGGTTCCTTTGACCAATGACTCAATTAGATGAAATATATTCCTGGCAATGGAAATTTTACTTGGTGATAAAAGGCAGAACTATAGAAATTATACCTGACTTTTCAACTGAGACTCTAAAAACTAGAAGGGCCTAGGCAGACCTTTTACAGCCTCTAAGAGACCACAGATGTTAAACTAGACTACTATATCCAATATTTCCAAGAAAAACCAAGTTTAAACAATATCTATCCACAAATCCACCATATAAATAATACTAGAAGGAAAACTTCAACCCAAGAAAAATACAGGAAACAAGTAATTCCATAGCAGAAAAAACAAAATAATGGAAACATACACACACCACCACCACCACCACCATCATCACTACCACCACCACTACCACCACCGCCAACAACAACAACCACAATATTAAAATTATAGGAATTAACAGTTGTTGGTCATTAATATCTGTCAATGTCAATGGACTTAATTTTCCAATTAAAAAACAGGCAAACAGAATGGATGCAAGAACAGGATACATTTTTATTTTGAGACATTACCTCAAAGTAAAGGGCTGGAAAAAAGTTTTCCAGGGAGAAAGACCCAAAAGAAATAGGGAAGGATACTTCATACTCACCAAAGAAAAAAATCCACCAAGACGATGTATATTCTGAACATCAATGCTCCCAAATCAAAGGTACCCACATTTGTTAAAGGAACATTATAAAGCACACATTGAATCCCACACATTGATAGTGGCAGAGTTTAAAATCCTACTGTCACCAATGGACAAGTCATTAAGACAAAACTAAACAGAGAAATAAGAAAAGTAGCAAAGGTTATGAATCAAATGGACCTAATAGATTTCTACTGAATATTTCACTTAAACATGAAAGAATATACCTTCTTCTCAGCACCTCATGGAAACTTCTCCAAAACTCACCATAAGTCAGTCATGAAACAAGCCTCAACAGATACAAAAGAAATTGAAATCGCTCCTTTTATCTTATCAAACCACCCTGGATAAAAGCTGGACTTCAACAACAACAGAAACAACACAAAGCCTAAAAACTCATAGAACCCACTCACAAAACTTTCAACACCAAATCTGTCCTGCCTACAAGATGTGCAGGGATAAAGATAGCACAGTGACTGAGGGAACAGACAACTAATGACTGCCCCAACTTGAGACCCATCTCATGTGAGAGAGTTGCCCCTGACAATATTAATGATACTCTGCTATGCTTGCATACAGGAACCAAGTATAACTGTCTCCTTAGAGGTTTTATCCGGCACTGGATGACAACAGATACAGAGACCCACAGTTAACTATCAGGCAGAACTTGGGGAGTCTCGTGGAAGAATGAGGAATATAATTGAACAGAGAGGTCAAGGACACAAGAAGACCAACAAAGTCAATTAATGTGGCTCCATTGTGGTTCAGAGAGACTGACTACCAACCAAAGAGCTTGTAGGAACTGGACCTAGGCCCCCTACTTATTTGTAGCAGATGTGCAACTTGGTCCTCATATGTGTCCCCTAACAATTAGAGAGGAGGCTGTTTCAGATTCTGTTGCATGCCATTGGATCCCTTCCCTTACCTGGACTGCCTGGTTGGGCCTCAGTGGTAGAGGACATATACATTTCTGTTAGGACTAGATGTCCCAGGTACCCAAGAGTGACTTCTCTTTCTCTGAGGAAAAGGGAAGAGGTAAATGAGGGGAGGGACTTGTAACAGTGGGACTGGGAGGAGGAGAGATAGTGCAGCTGTTATCAGGATGTAAAGTGAATAAAATTATTATAAAAAGTGTGGCATAGAAGTAAGTAGAGATTTCTCAAAATATGAGACACAAAATGGCTGAGAGATACTTAGAAATATTTAGCATCCTTAGTTATCAGAGATATGCAAATCAAAACTACTTTGAGATTTCATTTTCACCTGTCAGAGTGGCCAACATGAATAAAATAAATATCTCCTACTGTCAAGAATATGGATGAGAGAGAATACTCATGCATTACTGGTGGGAGTGCAAACTTAAACAGACATTAAAGGAGTGGTTTTGTTCCTTAATTGGTTCTTGATTTGTCAGTAAAGAAAGCCGGGGTCAATTTTTGGGCAGAAGGTACAGGGTCCCAGGAGGAAAAGGCAGACACAAGGAAGGAGAGGTTTTTTTTTTTTTTTTTGAGATGCTTTAGAGGGAGAAGAAGCCAGCAGCCATGTGAGGTTTTGGGAGGAGCTGGGGCCTATGACCACTCCTACAAGCAGGTGGCCGGAGATGTTTGGCAGGGGCTAGGAACTAGCCACTGAAGTGTAGGGCAGGTGGGAAGAGCAGAAATAAAAAATATTATTAGGGGGACGTTTTTCCAGGCAGGAGATAGTAACGCTGAGCAACTGTGTCCTAAGGCAAGTTGAAAAGGAACAAACTGTGTATGTGTCTTTTATCCAAGGATTCAAAGTAAGGTGGGAGGGGTCTTGTAGCTCAGTCACTTCCTGGAGCTAAAGGCAGGGTAAAGCAAAAGGGAAGCTGGGTGGGGGCTGATAGCAAGATTGCTTTCCTGGAATAAAAGTGGTAGCATAAGACTACACACTACACAGGCACTGTGGAAATTGTTTTGGTGGTCCCCCAGAAAACTAGGAATTGGTCTACCTTCCTGATATTTTTAATGACACTTTGCTAATTTTAAAGGGACTCATTGCATAGCTCTAACTATATATCTAATCAATCTGAACACAAAAGAGTGTAAATTGGGTTATCAAGATGGTCCCATCAGTAAGGTACCTATCACCAACCCTGCGTTAAATCTAAATGATCCATATATAGAAAGAAGAGAGCTAATGCTTGCAAGTGATCCTGTGGCACCCACATGTATAACATGATAGGGGTCACAGCCTGTGTTCTTCCCAGCAAGGAAGAACAGTGAGATCTGGGATGGATATGTGCTTTTTAATCTCCTGTGTATCTAGATGGTGCTGGGGACCTTGAGGAGGTGAGAATAGGACCCTGGAGTCACGCTTCCTCTACTTGTCAGGCAGAAAGGGGATGGCTGGGCAGAAATGGTTTGGTTTGAAATGAGAGCCAAGAGTATGAAGAGGTTGAAAGAGGGAAGGCCTTCTCTGGGAGATTTAGGTGCAGTTCTTTGGGTATCCTTGATGCAGGAGATTGCTTGTCCAAACTGTTTTATTTTAGGGTGGATGTGAATGCATATGTCTTACTCAGGGTGAACCAGGGATTAAGTGCCTTTTGTGGGAAGCAATGCCCAGGAAGGGAAGCTCATTGGCTAAGCACCTGGGGCCTATCTAGATACCTCATTAGCATGGAGAACTCCAGGTTTTTATGCTATATGACTGGTTGTCATGGTCCTTTCCATGGATTGTCATGGTTACTTGTTCCAGGACAGGTGGAGCTTGACAAGGAGCTGGTTCCATGCCTACAATTCTTAATTCTGAGATTCCCTGGGGTTTTTAACCTGCTTTAACCTTACCACTTCTTTCTGGTGGCATAGGTGGGCACACAGACACACACACACACACACACACACACACACACACACACACACATACACAATGTAATAAAATAGGTTAAGAGACATAAAGATTTTGCACACTAATTTTGTTGCTTATATGAGCATTCTTTTAATGAATTTATTTCATCATGGATTTATTAAAAATAAACACTGTTATTATAACTGAAGTCATGATAATTGTGGAAGCATAATCATGAATAAGATAAAAATGACCTTTAATAGATAAATTATATACTCCCACTTTTTATGTGCAGAGAACAGATCTTACTCCCCTTCAATCTACTTTCATGCAAGTACTTGCTTTTATAGGATTTGAGTTGGATTTGTAGAAATGACAACTGCATACATGACTACTGTGTATTTCATAGTACCTTTCCTAGATAAATAAATAAAGTTGTATTGGTGTTCAAAAGGAGAATTTTCTCTCTTTTTAAACCTTTTCATAGTTTGATAGCTTATTCAATTTTTATTGATAAGTAGAAACATGCTTGGTAACTTGGTTACGTCTTGAAGGATAATATGCTTGTTTCTAGTTCTGACAATTATGAATTAAAATTTATAAATAATCATGTACAGAATTGTTACTGACATACGTGGTTAAATTTTGGGGGTTAAACTCAGCAGTGTAAGAAAATTTCAAACCATCTTTCACAGTGGCTATGTCATTTTACATTCTTACCTGTTCCCAAGAAAATATCTTGTCAAAATTTGGTATTAGCAACTTTCAAAAATATTTTGGCATGTTTACAGGTTTAAATTGTTATATTAATCTAGTTTTAACTCATTTTTCTTAGAACATAGTATAAAAAGCATGATTTTATAAACAAATATTCATCTGCTTAATCTTTTTGTCCATTTAAAAATTATTTAGTCACGGTAAAATGTGTGTAATGTAAAATTTACTATGTTAACTAGTTTTAAATTCATCATTCAATGGGTATTGTTTAGTTCACATGTTTGTGTACAGTCTCTAGAACAACTTTATCTACATTAAAGGAAATTATACAAAATAAAAATTATCCTATTTTCTTACCTTTATTTTCTTCAGCTCTTATCAGAGGTTAATTTTTAAAATCTATGTAACACATTCTCTTCACATATATAATATGTGCAATTACATATATTTATTATTAGTTCAAGTGTGTTCATTTAAAAGTAGATTGCTTTATGAAACAATTGAATTGTTTGGTGGTTAAGACAGCTTGAGGAATATTTTCAAATGTAGGAAGCTGAGGAATCTCTTGGATAAAAAGCAACATTTGAAAAAAGTATTGGAGTTGGGCACATTCAGAGACAGAAAATTATATAACAGACCATATTGTTTTGATTTTTGTGAGTACAAATTCCTATTTTTTACTAAGCTTTATTGTTTATTTTTTTGAGTTTTCATAACAAAGTATTATAGAAAAAAATGGTTAAAATAAAAGTTTGGTTTTTTTTTTTTTTTTTTTTTTTTTTTTTTTACAAAGTGTAGACAGTTTTAACAGCAAGGTATTATCAGGACTTATTTCTTCCCAGGTACTTTTCATTGAGGCCTGAGGCTTTTTCTCGCTGTCTTTACATGATTTTTCTACTGTGTATGAACATATACTGATTTCTTCTCTCCTTTATCTCAAAGACATGATTGGATTTAAAAGTCCCATCTCAAAATGCAGTCACATTTTGGGAAGTGAAGTTGATTCCAACATAAAGTTTGGTGAACATGAGTTACAGTCTATCTGTAACAATATTTTAGGACTGTTGTGAAAGAAGGCAGACATCGTTCATACAGGATAAAGGTGACCTAAGCAACTTCAGAACAAGTCAGGTTGCCATTACTTTACATCTCTGAGAGAGACTGGAATTGAACAAAGACATGGTACAATGACTTGACAGACTCTATAATGTGTCTAAATGTGAAATGTGAGGGTGTTTTCAGAAGAAATTTTTTACTAACGTTTAAACTCCATGCTTAGACAGATACAATCATTGTTTATGAGAAAGTGTGCCAAAAGACCAATAATAGGGAGGCCATCAAGGACTCCATTTCCATCATAGTAAAAAGTCTAAGATCAGAGAATTCTCAGAAAATTGAACATTTGGTTGAAGAGATTGATTATACAGTGTTGGCTTGGAGGTCACCGTGAGTTGTGTGTCTCAATGTAGTATTCACCTGTCAGATTCCTACCCAGTAGCCTGAAAAGAAGTGACACTTTCAAATTCTGCTCTCTCTTTTCCAATAGGGAAAGTTACAGTTTCATCTAGAGTTCCTCTATCTTACCTCATTAATATTAACAGTAAACCTGGCATTATTAGTAAATTATTATTTGAATCTTCTAGAGGAATATATTCTGTTCCATTTTAATCTAAAATATTCATACTTTGGGCTTTGTTCATCCTCCAAATTCTAATTGTTTCACACAGCCCTAAATGTGAGGAACACAAGTGGATGCATTAAGGCACATGAATGAAGCATTCTCCCACTGTTTTCCCATTAAGGCCATGAATGAAGCATTCTTTCACTGTTTTCCCATGTTACATCCCGTGTAGCTTTCCTTCTCTTATTTATGAATGCAATTTGTTTAAAGTTTCCAAAGATATTTTCAACATTTGTTGATCATAACTAGTTTTCATCTTTCTTTGCCCCTCTCCACAAATCCTGTGACAAACTTCTAATTGCAAGATAGCAAATTTAATGTTATTAATTATCTCAGGAAAGCTAAATAAATTATCTTATCCTAAGGAACCAAGCAAAATAAATAGGTTTCTCTCACACATGTGTCTGTCTTTCACATTTCTCAATACTTGGTTGAACTGTCCTAGAACAAAATCTGATTTATGTTCTTTCATATTATACCAGTAAACATTGTTATAATCGAAAGTTCTAGAATCAGTAACATTGAAAATTAGAACTGAAAATGTCTTCACTGCTTTATTTAATTTTGTCATATCGAGTATTGAGTTACATGATGAAACAATTGAAGAAAAGAACACATTCAGAGACTGAGAATTATATAACAGGCCATATTGTTTTGATTTTTGTGAGTGCGATCAGGCAAATAAACCAAACAAGATAAAAAAATCATTATTTCAGAGAGAAGAGTTTTAATCTATTTTTGAATAAAAATTGAAAATAATTGTGTTTAAATTCTCTGTAAGTTGATTAACATTAGGAGTTCATTAAAATAGTTCTTTCAAGGCAATTTGAAAAAGCCAGCATATAAGAAGGAAAAAGAGTCATAAAATTATTAATGTATTTAAGTTAACAGCATCCTTCACTTAAGAGAATTAAGTCAACACATAGTAGCACTCCTCTTTGATAAAAAAAATATTCTTAACCATTTTATAACACTAATAGTTCCCACCCTGCAGCACTGGAGTAACAGAGCAAGTTGAAATTCTATCTAAGGAAGCAGTCCTCAGAAAATAGAAAAACTAGTCAAGTGTAACATGGGAGCTTAACAAAGAACTTTCTTCCTGAGAACACTTGGCAGAATAGTGAATGGAAAGTAGCCTCTTATTTCCAGCATTAATGAATTTGAAAACTCCATTTTTATATTTACTTGATGGTAGTATATAATTTGTACTATTGGTCAACAATAGTAAATTACTTAGTTGAAAAGAAAGAAATCCTACTAAGAATAAAAGAAAGCTTTATGTATAGAACAAAATAAAACCAACTTGCTATGGAATATGAACTTCTAAAGTGCTATTCATTTGTCTTGGATGTTGATGTAGGAGAAAGTTCAAGTAGATTTTGGGTGCTTTGCAAGCCAAGTTTATTAAACTGAATGTCAAGACTACTCATTGGAGTGTGCCTCCAGGGAAGCTTGGGAATACAGTGCTGAGTAGCAGATACAACAGCTTTACCTCTTACTGTCTGCACATTTTCACTACTTCCACAAATAATCTCAATTTTCAACTTTTGGTTTTGGGTGAGTCAACCTCAGTAAACCTATTGATGTTGTAAACAACTGACGACCTAGGTGCTACCCTGAGTTCTCCTAGTCACTCTGAAATTACAGTGTAGTTTGTTGCTAACATACAAATAAACTGCAAGGCATCGAACCAAGAATTAGAACTGATTTTTTAGTGTGGTTTTCTGTCTTTTTTTGGAGGGGAGAAGTTTACAAATAACGGAAAAAAATAATAAATTTTTCTTTTTAAAAAATCATTTATATAGAAGATGAACCGTAAACTTTTCTTCTCTATGTCTGAGGTAGCTTATTAAATTTAAATGAAATATATTTTAGAAAACATAAAATTGGGTGTATAGAATGAAAAGGAGGTTCTTGGAGGAATTGAGGAAAAATCATTCTTGATATCTAAAATGTCCCAAAGATACTGTCATTGTTTCAATTTGAAATGTTTCCCATAAACTCACATACTAAAGACTTAGTCTCAAACTGGGAGCTTGTAGAAACTTTAGGAAGTAAAGTCTATACAGACAACATGTCACTATGGGCATTCAAAGATTATACCTATGCCTATTCCTTCCTTGTCTTGTTCTTCCAGCTGCACCTGGACAGGAGGTACATTCAGAGAGAGAGAAAGAGAGAGAGAGAGAGAGAGAGAGAGAGAGAGAGAGAGAGAGAGAGACAGAGAGAGAGAGAGAGAGAGAGAGAGAGAGAGAGAGAGAGAGAGAGAGAGCGCAAAAAGGGATACAAACAGTATACATGCAGAGAGAAGGCTAATATATACATAAAACAGACATTTGGTACAAGTACCTAAATCTGAATAATTCTTAGGGTACATCCCTCTACCCTACCCATGTCTGATATTGTCTGGATGAGGTATAGGCAGTTATAGGAAATGTACATTTGAAGTAGCTGGAGCATCCTAAAAGGCAGACACAGATGAGGTGCAGCTTCAAAATCCCATCAGAGTCCCATTCTATTTGTGAACTGCTTTTTACAGACAAACTGATCTCTAAAACAACAGAAGGAAAGTTTGAAGTTAATAGATAGAAGGACAAACAGTAGAGAATCTTTGCAGAAGGTAAAAGGAACTTTACCCAAAGGTCACAATTACTGAATTTGTGACTAGTAGCATCCTATGCCCCCTACAACCTATAGAGACTGTCACAAATGACTACAAAAAAAAAAAAAAAAAAAAAAAACAACACAAACATTTTTTTTTTTTTTTTTTTTTTTTTTTGAAAGGGAAAGGCTTGAATATTTATTTATTGGAGGCTGTAGGCATGGAAAAAGCGGACAGGCTACCCAGAGAGGGAAATGAGGTGAGGGATTACTGGGGCATACTGATGTTTTAGGTTTAATGTTAGGTTAGATGGGAAGCCAACTCACAGGCACTCCCCACATTTACACATGAAAAGACTACCACTGTTATTTTTTTTAAATTCTAAGACGGATACAATATGAAAATTGCCTCAGCACTTCTTTTTTTTTTTTTTTTTTTAATTTTTTTATTGGATGTTTTATTTACATTTCATATGTTGTCCCCTTACCCCATCCCCCACCCACCCAGGAACCCCCAATCCCCTCACACCTCCTCCTTCTTCTTTGTGGATGTAACCTCTATCTACCCCCCCACTCCCACCTCCCCACCCTCAAAACTCCCACCCCCTGGGGCGTCCAGCCTTCATGAGGTCAAGGTTCTCTTCTTCCACCTATGCCCAGCAGGGCCCTCCACTCTTATATATTCAGCTAAGGCCCTGGATCCCTCCATAAGTGCTCCCAGGCTGGTGGTTTAGACCCTGGGAGCTGTGGTTGGTTGGTATTGTTGCTCTCCTCATGGGGCCACAAATCCTTTCAGCTCCTTCAGTCTTCACTCTAACTCCTCCATTGAGAACCCCATGATCACTTCAATGGCTAGTTGTGAGCATCTGCCTCTGAATATGTCAGACTCTTGAAGACCTCTGAGGAGACATCCATATCAGGCTCTTATCAGCATGCACTTCCTGACTTCCACATCAGCATCTACCTTTGGTGACTGCACATGGGATGGATACTCAGGTGGAAAGGTCTTCAGACGGCCCCTCCTTCAGTTTTTGTCCCTCGCTTTGTCTCCATATTTGCTCCCTTGAGTATTTTGTTGCTCCTTCTAAGAAGGACCGAATCACCCCCACTTGGTCTTCATTCTTTATGGACTTCATGTGGCCTGTGAGTTGCATCTTGGGCATTTTAAGGTTCTGGGCTAATATCCAATAATCAGTGAGTGAATACCATGTGTGTTCTTTTGTGATTGGCTTACCTCACTCAGTATGATAATTTCTAGTTCCATCCATTTACCTAGGAACCTCTCAAATTCATTGTTTTTAATAGCTGAGTAATACTCCATTGTGTAAATATACCACATTTTTTTAATCCATTACTCAGTTGAAGGACATCTGGGTTCTTTCCAGCTCCTGGCTATTATAAATAAGGCTGCTATGAACATAGTTGAGCATATGTCCTTATTATATGTTCGAGCACCTTCTGGGTATATGCCTAGGAGTGGTATAGCT
Source organism: Grammomys surdaster (assembly GCF_004785775.1). Classification (NCBI taxonomy): domain Eukaryota; kingdom Metazoa; phylum Chordata; class Mammalia; order Rodentia; family Muridae; genus Grammomys; species Grammomys surdaster. The sequence continues at coordinate 2,684,875 of NW_021620848.1, read as the reverse complement.
GGATCCTCGGGTAATGCTATGTCCAATTTTCTGAGGAACCGCCACACTGATTTCCAAAGTGGTTGCACCATCTTGCAGTCCCACCAACAATGGAGGAGTGTTCCTCTTTCTCCACACCCTCGCCAGCATCTACTATCACCTGAGTTTTTAATCTTAGCCATTCTGACTGGTGTGAGATGGAATCTCAGGGTTGTTTTGATTTGCATTTCCCTGACGACTAAGGATGCCGAGCATTTCTTTAGGTGCTTCTCGGCCATTCGAGTTTCTTCTGTTGAAAATTCTTTGTTAAGCTCTATACCCCATTTTTTAATAGGGTAATTTGGTTGCCTGGAGTCTAATTTCTTGAGTTCTTTGTATATATTGGATATTAGCCCTCTATCAGATGAAGGATTGGTAAAGATCTTTTCCCAATTTGTTGGTTGTCGTTTTGTCCTATTGACAGTGTCCTTTGCCTTACAGAAACTTTGCAATTTTATGAAGTCCCATTTGTCAATTCTCGATCTTAGAGCATATGCCATTGGAGTTCTGTTCAGGAACTTTTCCCCTGTGCCCAAGTATTCGAGGCTTTTCCCCACCTTCTCTTCTATTAGTTTCAGTGTATCTGGTTTTATGTGGAGGTCCTTTATCCACTTAGATTTGAGCTTTGTACAAGGGGATAAGAATGGATCAATTTTCATTCTTCTACATGTTGTCCTCCAGTTGAACCAGCACCATTTGTTGAAAATGCTGTCCTTTTTCCACTGGACAGTTTTAGCTCCTTTGTCAAAGATCAAGTGACGATAGGAGTGTGGGTTCATTTCTGGGTCTTCAATTCTATTCCATTGATCTTCCTGCCTGTCTCTGTACCAATACCAGGTAGTTTTTATCACTATTGCTCTGTAGTACAGCTTGAGGTCAGGGATGGTGATTCCTCCCGAAGTTCTTTTATTGTTGAGAATAGTTTTCGCTATCCTAGGTTTTTTGTTATTCCATATGAATTTGAGAATTTCCTTTTCTAACTCTGTGAAGAATTGAGTTGGGATTTTAATGGGGATTGCATTGAATCTGTAGATTGCTTTTGGCAAGATGGCCATTTTTATTATATTAATCCTGCCAATCCATGAGCATGGGAGATCTTTCCATCTTCTGAGATCTTCTTCAATTTCTTTCTTCAGAGACTTGAAGTTCTTGTCATACAGGTCTTTCACTTGCTTGGTTAGATTCACACCAAGGTATTTTATATTATTTGCAACTATTGTGAAGGGTGTCATTTCCCTAATTTCTTTTTCAGTCTGTTTATCTTTCATGTAGAGGAAGGCTACTGATTTGTTTGAGTTGATTTTATAACCAGCCACTTTGCTGAAGTTGTTTATCAGGTTTAGGAGTTCTCTGGTGGAAGTTTGGGGGTCACTTAAGTATACTATCATATCATCTGCAAATAGCGATATTTTGACTTCTTCCTTTCCTATTTGTATCCCTTTGACTTCTTTTTGTTGTCTAATTGCTCTGGCTAAGACTTCCAGTACTATATTGAATAGGTAGGGGGAGAGTGGGCAGCCTTGTCTAGTCCCTGATCTTAGTGGGATTGCTTCAAGTTTCTCTCCATTTAGCTTGATGTTGGCTACTGGTTTGCTGTAAATTGCTTTTACTATGTTTAGGTAGGGGCCTTGAATTCCTGATCTTTCCAAGACTTTTATCATGAAGGGATGTTGAATTTTGTCAAATGCTTTCTCAGCATCTAGTGAGATAATCATATGGTTTTTTTCTTTAAGTTTGTTTATATAGTGGATTACATTGATGGATTTCCGAATATTGAACCATCCCTGCATTCCTGGGATAAAACCTACTTGATCATGATGGATGATTGTTTTGATGTGGTCTTGGATTCGGTTTGCTAGAATTTTATTGAGTATTTTTGCATCGATGTTCATAAGGGAGATTGGTCTGAAGTTCTCTTTCTTTGTTGGGTCCTTGTGGGGTTTGGGAATGAGTGTAATTGTAGCTTCATAGAACGAATTGGGTAGTGTTCCTTCTGTCTCTATTTTGTGGAATAGTTTGAAGAGAATTGGTATTAGGTCTTCCTTGAAGGTCTGATAGAATTCAGCACTAAAACCATCTGGTCCTGGGCTTTTTTTAGTGGGGAGACTTTTAATGACTGCTGCTATTTCCTGAGGGGTTATGGGACTATTTAGATGGTTTATCTGCTCCTGGTTTAATTTTGGTACCTGGTATCTGTCTAGGAAATTGTCCATTTCATCCAGGTTTTCCAGTTTTGTTGAGTATAGGCCTTTGTAGTAGGATCTGATGATTTTTTTAATTTCTTCCGTTTCTGTTGTTATGTCTCCCTTTTCAGTTCTGATTTTATTAATTTGGATACTCTCTCTGTGCCCTCTGGTTAATCTGGCTAACGGTTTATCTATCTTGTTGATTTTCTCAAAGAACCAACTCCTGGTTTTATTGATATTTTGTATTGTTCTTTCAGTTTCTATTTGGTTGATTTCAGCCCTGAGTTTGATTATTTCCTGCCTTCTACTCCTCCTGGGTGTATTTGCTTCTTTTTGTTCTAGGGCTTTTAGTTGTGCAGTCAACTTGTTAGTGTGTGCTCTTTCCAGTTTCTTTTTGTAGGCACTTAGAGCTATGAGTTTTCCTCTTAGCACTGCCTTCATGGAGTCCCACAAGTTTTGGTATGATGTGTCCTCATTTTCATTGAAATCTAAAAAGTCTTTAATTTCTTTCTTTATTTCTTCCTTGACCAAGTCATCATTTAGTAGAGAGTTGTTCAGTTTCCATGTGCACATGGGTTTTCCATTGGTTTTGTCATTATTAAAGACCAGTCTTATTCCATGGTGATCTGATAAGAGGCAAGGGATTATTTCAATCTTTTTGTATCTGTAGAGGCTTGTTTTGTGACCAATTATATGGTCTATTTTGGAGAAGGTACCATGAGGTGCTGAGAAAAAGGTATATTCTTTTGTTTTAGGATGAAATGTTCTATAGATGTCTGTTAAGTCCATTCGGTTCATAACTTCTGTTAATGTCAAAGTGTCTCGGTTTAGTTTCTGTTTCCATGATCTGTCCATTGCTGAGAGTGGGGTGTTGAAATCCCCCACTATTATTGTGTGAGGTGTAATGTGTGTTTTGAGCTTTAGTAAAGTTTCTTTTATGTATGTAGGTGCCCTTGCATTTGGGGCATAGATGTTCAGAATTGAGAGTTCACCTTGGTAGCTTTTTCCTTTGATGAGTATGAAGTGTCCTTCCTTATCTTTTTTGATTAATTTTGGATGGAAGTCGATTTTATTTGATATTAGAATGGCTACTCCAGCTTGTTTCTTGGGACCATTGGCTTGGAAAATTGTTTTCCACCCTTTTATTCTGAGGTAGTGTCTGTCTTTGTCACTGAGGTGTGTTTCTTGTATGCAGCAAAATTCTGGGTCTTGTTTGTGTATCCAGTCTGCTAGTCTGCGTCTTTTTATTGGGGAATTGAGACCATTGATGTTAAGAGATATTAAGGAAAAATGATTGTGGCTTCCTGTTATTTTTGTTTTTAGAGGTAAAGTTATGTTTGTATAGTTATCTTCTTTTGGGGTTGTTGGAAGATTACTTCCTTGCTTTTTCTAGGTTGTAGTTTCCCTCCTTGTGTTGGCGTTTTCCATCCATTATCCTTTGAAGTGCTGGGTTTGTGGGAAGATATTGTGCAAATTTGGTTTTGTCATGGAATATCTTGGTTTCACCATCTATATTGATTGAGAGTTTTGCTGGGTATAGTAATCTGGGCTGGCAATTGTGTTCTCTTAGGGTCTGTATGATGTCCGTCCAGGCTCTTCTGGCTTTTATAGTCTCTGGTGAGAAGTCTGGTGTAATTCTTATAGGTCTGCCTTTATATGTTACTTGACCTTTTTCCCTTACTGCTTTTAGTATTTTTTCTTTGTTTTGTGCATCTGATGTTTTGATTATTATGTGACGGGAGGTATTTCTTTTCTGGTCTAGTCTATTTGGTGTTCTGTAGGCTTCTTGTATGTTTATGGGCATCTTGTTCTTTAGGTTAGGGAAATTTTCCTCAATGATTTTGTTGAAGATATTTACTGGCCCTTTAAGTTGGGAATCTTCATTCTCATCTATACCTATTATCCTTAGGTTTGGTCTTCTCATTGTGTCCTGGATTTCCTGGATGTTTTGAGTTAGTTTTTTGCTTTTTTCATTTTCTTTGACAACTGTGTCAATATTTTCCACCGTATCTTCTGCATTTGAGATTCTCTCTTCTATCTCTTGTATTCGGTTGGTGATGCTTGCGTCTGTGACTCCTGATCTCTTTCTTAGGTTTTCTATCTCCATGGTTGTCTCCCTTTGATCTTTCTTTATTGTTTCTATTTCCATTTTCAGATCCTGAATGTTTTTGTTTAATTCCTTCTTTGTGTTTTCTTGCATTTCTTTAAGGGATTTCTGTGATTCCTCTTTAAGGGCTTCTATCTGTTTACTTGTACTCTCCTGTATTTCTTTAAGGGAGTTACTTAATTCCTTCTTATAATCCTCTATCATCATCATGAGAAGTGATTTTAATTCTGAATCCTGCTTTTCAGGTGTGAAGGGGTGTTCAGGGCTTGCTATATTGGGAGAACTGGGCACTGATGATGCCAAGAAACTTTGGTTTCTGTTGCTTATGTTCTTGCGCTTGCCTTTCGCCATCTGGGTAACTCTAGTGGTACCTGCCCTCTCTGTGTAAGATTGGAATCTGTATTTCCAGTTATCTTGCTTATTGCAGAGCTCTTCGGAGTCCAGAGGTCTCTGTGGTCTTATGCCCCTAATCTCCCGGGTGGAAGAACTCCTGGGACTCAGGCCACCTCTTGGATCTGGTAATCCTTCTGTTCTGAGTGCAGTGGCTCCTCGGCTGCTCTGAGTGCAGTGGGTTCTCGATGACTCAGGATTCAGTTTCAGCTGCTCTGAGTGCAGTGGCTCCTAGATGACTCAGGATTCAGTTTCTCCACAGGACAGGAGCAGACCAACTCTGTGTCAGCTGCTCTGAGTGCAGTGGCTCTAGCTGCTCTGAGTGCAGTGGGTCCCTGATGACTCAGAATTCAGTTTCAGCTGCTCTGAGTGTAGTGGTTTCTCGATGACTCAGGATTCAGTTTCTCCACAGGACAGGAGCAGACCTACTCTGTGTCTGCTCCAGTCCCAGGGACCAGGCAGGGGCCGAAGGGAAGTGGAATTCCGGAGGGGCAGGGTTTGGGTAGCTGCTGTGCCCTAGATGTCCCTGGCTCCCAGATGTATTTGTGGGGCTTAGGGAGTGAGATGGAGTTCTTACCAGCTGCTCTGAGTGCAGTGGCTCCTGGATGACTCAGGATTCAGTTTCTCCACAGGACAGGAGCAGACCGACTCTGTGTCTGCTCCAGTCCCAGGGACCAGGCAGGGGCCGAAGGGAAGTGGAATTCCGGAGGGGCGGGGTTTGGGTAGCTGCTGTGCCCTGGATGTCCCTGGTTCCCAGATGTATTTCTGGGGCTTAGGGAGTGAGATGGAGTTCCTACCAGCTGCTCTGAGTGCAGTGGCTCCTGGATGACTCAGGATTCAGTTTCTCCACAGGACAGGAGCAGACCGACTCTGTGTCTGCTCCAGTCCAAGGGACCAGGCAGAGGAACAACTGTATCTTTAAAACCAGAAAGAAATTCTGAGTGGTGTCATAATATTTTATATTTCATTTTATAGCTTTCTAAATCTTTATTTTATTTTAATTTTTGAAATATATACCTTTTCATACTTTAATTACTTGGTGATTGTATTTTAACTTTCATCTTGGTAGAGAAAGGTTTGTGTATTTGGATGGTTGGTTAAATTTGTCCATATGCCATTTCTATCTCAAATGTGATGTACAATATTTTCATAATTACTTTATGTACCTTTAATTTAAATAGTTCCCATCTTAATTTTCTTGTTGCTTTGATAAAATATCCTGGCAACAACAACTTAAGGGAGGTTTGAAGCAGTTTGAAGACACAGTACAACAACAACAACAACAACAACAAGAAGTCCTAGTAGCAAGAACTTCAGGCAACTGTACTATTGCATTCATAGTCTGAAAGTAGAGATTACTTGCTGGTACTCAGCACTCTCCTTTTTATTTAACATAGTACCAAAGTCCAGGGAACTGTGCCATGTAGAATTGGCAGAAGTTCCCACTTCAGTCAATTTGATCAAAATAATCCTCTGGCCATACAAGCATGTTCTTCTCCCAGGTGAGTCTAGATTTCAAATTTGCAACTAAGATTTAACACCATTTTTTTCTTGTTCACTCTTGTGTTGACTTTCTCCCATTTCTATCTTCTTCTCGTTTCAATATTCAAATTACAGAATCTCTGAATTTTTTTAAGGGACACAAATGAAATGCACAATTGTTGCCAAGTAAAAGCACAAGGTCTGCCAACAAATCCTTGTGTTCTTGTTTGTTTCTTTGTTTGTTTTGCTATCAATAAGCTTCTCTCCTAAATAGCAGTTGGAAACAAAAGTCCAAGTGAAAAAAAACTCACACAAATCAATAAGCTAAAAGCAGAAAAATATGACAAAAAGAAAGGAAATTGGAGGATATCTCTACCCAAAGAAATGTACAAAAAAACAAAGATAAAAATAATATACTGCCATGTTCATGAGCTCACAATTTCCTAATGATAGGGATGGATAGGGATTAATGGAGGGTGGGGTAGGGAAGGGGGATGGAATCTGAAATGTAAATAAATAAAGTATTGAATAAAAAATGAAAAGAATAACAGTAATGTGACTGGTAAAATGTAGAAAATTATTTTAAGCAATATTATTAAATCAAATGAATGAGCATAAAGAGGACCTGAATAAGCAGATCAAAATGTATAACAATCAATTCAGGAACTACATAAAAATAAACAAACTGGACAAAATGAACAATGGGATTTGCAAAGAATTCAAGAATGTGGAAGAAATATATAATAAGGAAGTTGAAATTCTTAATTAGAACCAAAAAGAAATGCTAGAAATGAAATTGTCACCAGTAAGAGGACAAACATCAGTAATAGAGTAGAAAACATCATGAATATACAATATGAGGCGTAAGAATGAAGAATATATTTCAGGGATAGGTAAAAAGATTTTTAAAAAAGTTAAGACACATATGAAAACAAATAAAAAGCATGTTTCAAATGTGCAGGAACTTTCATGTACATGAATTCATGGAAGCAGTGGAAAAAACAGATAAAATTTAAAGGCATAGGTAGTGTTTTTTAAAATTATAGCAAAAAAAAATTTCCAAAAATAAAAAAAGAAATGGGCATTTTCACAAGAGGCATTTGGATCTCAAATAGACATTAGGAGGGTAACTCTACATTGATGATCATAGTTGAGGTATCAAAAATATAAGGCAAAGAAACACCATTAAAAGTTGGGAGGAAGAAGCATCAACTCCTAATTAATGGAAGAAACAATAGAGTAATATCAGTTCTTTCTTTAGCAATCCTGGAACTCAGGAAATCATAAAATGGTAAATGGCAAGCACTGAAAGTGACCAAAGATTGCTATACATGGCAGAATTATTTCTTACAATTGATGAAGAAATGATAGCACATCAAGATAAGCACAAAGTACTTTGCTTTTATTAAAATTCATTAGGCAACATAACCTCAGTAAAACAAAAATATTCCTATGTAGAAATAACAGTGCTGAAGGTATCATATACTTATATTCAAATACAACATGGTAGTCACAAAAAACTTACATTATACTAATGGAAAGAGAGTTAGAGAATTCAGAAATTAACTCTGGTGACAGAGATTTAAGAACATACATTGGAAAGACAACAACCTATTCAACAATGGTGCTACTGTATCTCCACTACAGAAAAATGACACTAGATTCACTTCTCTTACCTTGAACAAGAGTAAACTCAAAATGTATCAAAGACCTTGTTATAAATCCCAAAACATCAGGACTTCTAGTAACTGTCTTAGGGAAAGACTTTAAGAAACAAGCACAGGCAAGAGTCCTCTGAAAACATTTTCTCCAGTAGCATAGGAAATAGTCTCAAGAGAACTTCTATAAGTCTGTCTATAAGTCTGATATTTATGTTCATTAGTTTATTAGAATACTGTGACTTAATTTAAAATCAATCAATCAATCAATCAATCAATAAGAAAACAAGGTATTAAATGGGATTATGTATGTTAAATTTAAGAAAATATCAAAAAATCCTCCATATCAAAGGACACTATCAGAAGAGTTAGTAGATGAAAAATCTTTGCCAACTGCACCCTAGAATAGGGACTTATACATAAAATATATAAGAAAAAGAAAATCTAAACACCCAAACCAAATATTCCAATCAATATATTGCCAAAACACTGAACAGAGAGTTGTCAAAAGATGAAACACAAATGGCCAATAAACATTAAAAAAATTAACATTAGAAAATAGATAAATACAAATTAAAATCATGAACATTCTTTCTCAGTGCTGTCAAAGTAGCTAATATCAAGAAATCAAATGACCAAACCAAACAAACCAAACAAAAAAACCCAAACCCCCCCGAAACAAAAACCAAACCAAGAACAAAAGGAAAAGCAAAACCAAACCAAACCAAGCCAAACCAAACCAAACCAAAACCAAAAAGCAAAAAAACAAAACCAAAAACAACCCCCCCCAAAACAAACAAACAAAAAACCAAAAAAACCCCAGAAAACAAAACAAGACAAACACCCCCCCCC
>NW_021620848.1:2595288-2676082 GCF_004785775.1 Grammomys surdaster | reverse complement strand
TCCTTCCTTCCTTCCTTCCTTCCTTCCTTCCTTCCTTCCCTCCTTACTTCCTTCCTTCCCTCCTTTCTTCCTCTTCTTCTTTCTTCCCTTCCTTCCTTCCTTCCTTCCTTCCTTCCTTCCTTCCTTCCTTCCTTCCTTCCTTCCTCTCCTTCTTTCTTCCTTTTCTTTCTCCGTCCTTTCTTTCTTCCTTTCTTTTAAAATCTTTATTAAATTATTTTATTTATTTATATTTCAAAAGTTACCCCTCCCTGAGTTCTTCACCCTATCTCCCCCCACTCTGAGAGGGTGCTCCTCCACCTGCCCTTTCACCCTCACTTCAGCTTCACAAGCATCCCTCTTCCCTGGGGCATCAAATTTCCACAGGATTAAGCACATCCTCTCCTACTGAAGCCGCATCAGGCAGTTCCTTGTTACACATGTGCCCAGGGCCATGAACCAGCCCATGTATGCTCCTTGGTTTTTGGCTTAGTCTCTGTGAGGTCTTAGGGGTCTGGGTTAGTTGACACTGTTGTTCTTTCTATGGGGTTGCAATACTCCTCAGCTCCTTCAGTCCTTCTCCTAACTCATCCATATTGGCCCTAGACCTCAATCCAATGGTTGGCTGTAAGTATCTGCATTTGTCTCAGTCATTTTCTGGTAGAACCTCTCCAAGGATAGCTATGCTAGGCTCCTGTCTGCATGAACAATATGGCTTCAGTAATAGTGTCACGATTTGGATGCATGCATGGGATGGATTCCAAGTTGGGCCAGTGACTGGGTGGCCTTTCTTTCAGTCTCTGCTCCATTTTTGTTCCTACATTTCCTTTAGACAGGAACAATTCTGAGTTAAAATTTTTGAAGATGGGCCTCTGCCTCAACTGGGGGCCATGTCTATATACTCAAAAGATGTTCCATCATACCACAAGGATATTTGCTTAACTATGTTCATAGTAGCCTTATTTGTACTAGCCAGAAGCTGGAAACAACCCAGATGTCCCTCAACTGAAGAATAGATTCAGAAAATGTGGTTCATTTACACAATGGAATACTATTCATCTATTAAAAATATGGACATTCTGAATTTTGCAGGCAAATGGATGGAACTAGAAAATATCCTGAGTGAGGCAACCCAGACTCAAAAGGACATGCATGCTATGGACTCACTGATAAATGGGTATTAGCACCAAAGTTCAGAATACCCATACAATTCACAGACCATACATACAACAGTGATATATTAATCTGCTCTATGCTTCTGGTGGGTGTATGTGTCTCCTTACACCTGCCCAAACATTTTGGTTCATGAATAAAAGGCACACACACTGACTTATTTCTATATGTCATATGCAGTACAATGCCTGGGCACTTCCAAACCTCCCTAGGGCTAATACAGTCTCTCTTCCAATATTCCTGAAATATTACTTACTAAGATCTGTATTCTAATTTGGTTACCTTGATTCAGTAGGGCAGCCCTCTAGGGCTATGCTTTCCTGGCTCTTTCACATGGTTGTTTGCTCTCACTTCTCCATCTCTCAAGCGAGATCTTCCTGCTTCCCCTGTTACTGTGATTCTTCTACCTCCTCCTCTCCTGGTCCCTTGCCTGGGAAATCTAAAGCCCTGCCTCTGTCTCCTTACCCAGCCATTGGCAGCAGGCACTTTGTTTATCAGTTAGAACCAACTTGGAGCAGGGACCCTTGTGTCTGAATGTGCAGATTCCCATGTGACTTTTGGGAGCTGAATTATCACAAACAGCATTAGAACCGATGCACAAAAGTAGATAGCATTACAAGAAGGAAAGACCCAAATGTGGATACCTGAAACCCATCTATAAGGGGAAAAAATAATCATGGGAGGCAGAGGGAGGAAGAATCTGGGAGGGAGAGGAGAGGCAGGATCAGATATGGGAGAGACAGGATGGATGCCCAGAGGGCCAGGAGAATGAATGAAAATATGCAGCAGTGGGGGTTAGGGACAGGAGGAACCTCTAGAAAGTCCCTGAGACCTGGGATGTGAGAGGCTTCCAGGACTCAATGGGGATGACATGAGCCGAAATGCCCAATGGGGAGATAGAACTAGTAGAGCTTTCTTGGATCTTAAAAAACAGAAGGACTGTATGAGTATGCTGTACAACTACCACAGAGATATTGACATGTCCATGTTTCCCCAGATTATTCAGAATAGCCAAGATACAGAACTAGTTGATGTATGAATCAACAGATTCATGGGTGAAGAAACTGGTAGGTGAAACAATGGGGTCTTATACAGCCACAGATAAAAATAAAATCTTTGCTTTTGTAGGAAAATAGATGGAGCTGGAAACCATAGTCTCAAGCAAAACCCAAAAACAAATAATAAAAGTTTTAGGTCTTTCACGGCTACTTGATTTTATTTTTAATACATGTTAGGGGTCATCTAGAAAGAGGATGATAAGAAGGGGAAAATGATTTTTTTATATTTTGTTTTTCCATGATAGGGTTTCTCTGTGTAACAGCCTTGGTTGTTCTGGAAATCACTCTGAAGACCAGGCTGGTCTCAAACTCACAGAGACCCACCTACCTCTGCTTCCTAAGTGCTGGCATTAAAGGCATGTCCAACCATGCCTGTCAGAAAATAATTTAGGTGTTGTAAAGGGAAATAAAGAAGAAACAAAGAGGGTAAAAGAATACATGTGACATGGAGGAAAAAATCATAGATCATCATCCTCAGATGGCATGTTTACATCAACAGGAACCTGGTACTATTCTTAGAAAATTACAGCTGAAATTATCTTTCTGGGTTTTTATAATAGTGATGGTGTTGGCAATAACTCCTCCATTACAGTGAAGTCTATTGAGACTTCAGAGCTCATCAGGAACAGAGGCAGATAATTCTCAACACTGTGGAGACAAGAGAGCACAGAAGATACCACCATTGGAAATCATCATTAACTTGCCACATTAATAATAATCATAGAATAAATGATAGCTCAAAAGTTGAATATTTTACAATAATATTAAGCATAACGTTTCTCTGTTTCCCTGAACGACTCTGTAAGGACCAAACGTGAAAACTAGGGTATTACTGAAATCTTATATTTGTTTCTGTTCAGGTTCTGTTTGAAATCTTCAAGTATTCATTAATATTGAGTAGAATTTATAACTACATGATTATGGTATGAAGCAATAAATCTTTGCAAACTTGCTAACTACTGATTTAAATACAACTGACCAAATAGTGTCTTTCCAGAATTTATTTGATACTCAACACATGTCTAGAATCAATTAACATTTTATCTAAGTCCATAAGTATATATACCATATTATTTTGTTCCTATTTACCTGACAATGTGTCAGTTGCAAAGATATTTGAATGCTACTCCCTGAATATGTTCAAGGTGCAGGTTTAAAGTGTTTGAAACTAGAGTATGTGAACAGTTTCTAGTGCCCTAACTAGTAACAAGACACAATCTACTCTTTTACTTTTCTTCTTGAATGCAATAGTGCCATGCAAAGGCCCTTTGCCTGTGAGCATTTGCAAATGTAGAAGAAAAAAAAAAAGAAATATTTGGCTTCCTAGGCTAGGCATTAACTAGACAGATTGTTGCTTTGTTCTATCAAATGATCCTTCAGCTGCCACAACTAGAATTAAAATCTATTTCTTTGCTTCTCAGAATAGTTCTTAATGCAATTGTCTCATATATATATATATATATATATATATATATATATATATATACACACACACATATATTGACTGTAATGGAAAATGATCCTGAGAATAAAAGATAATATTGGAAACATATCTCTATTTTGCCAGTGCCTTCTGCTCATTCCTTAAAAGCCTTGTATTCAGCTGCTGAAGTGTATTCTGTCACTATTCTCTTTATTGTAGTTACTTGTTTCCACTTTGCAACAGATGTGGAGTTCCTAAGTTGATAGGAAGGCATTGCATAATTTCAGAATAGGGTTATGATGAGCAAAATGAATTCTGTAGCCAAGAGAAAACCCTTTCTATGTATATTTTTATTTTCCTCTGCTGATTGCTTTTAAAGTCTTTGAGCTCACAGTATAACCTTTGTTTAGGCATGTTTGTGTGATTCTTCTTTGACTGAGACCCTGCTGTATTTATTGTATTTCACATGAGAAGATGGTAAAGTACAACCACACAGCAGATAGAATTGGAATAAGGCAGTGTGAAAATTTAGTAAGACATGTCCACTGACAGACAATAGGCCTACAGTCTGGCAGTACTTGATAACATAGTAAAGAAAAGCTATTCCTAGATTGAATTAAACCTGCTGTTGCACAAAAGACCAAAATTAAACAGCATTGTCTTTGAAATGAAAGTGGGTTTCTGAAAATAGCTAGGAGGAAAAAGCATTTTCCCCAAACCCTCTCTAAGTGCGAAGACAATTCTCAGAAGAGCTAAAATTTTAGACAATATTGTCTTTTGACAATATGTTTGTTCAAGAATCAGACCTAAGTTAATGAGTCAAATGGTGGTCAAGCAAATGTAACCAAACACATACAGAGAGAGCTCTGTACAGAGAGAGCAGCTCAATGTGGTTGATGACTTGATGAAGAATAGAAATACTATGAGTGTCACAAAACAGACTTTCCCAAAAGGTATTTTAATTTTTTCCTATTTTCATTTAGTTTAGCTTGATCGAAATTAAAAATGCACAGAAATAGATAGATAGATAAATAAATAAATATATAGATAACCTAAACCTGTGGAGAAAGTATGGGTTTTCCAAAAAGAGGGAAGTTGAGCAATTCTTTAGTAGAAAATAGCCATTAGCCATTTAGTAATTTCTATAAACAGTTATACTGAATTCTTACAACAAAACAATATGTGGCTATTATTGTCATTACTATAACATATGTTCAGGCCTTTTATAGGATTTGTTTAGCAATCTATGTTTCTATAGCTAGTAAATGGCAATGACAAATTCTGAGCATAGTCCATAGTCAAATCCCATAATAGCTGTCCAACTGTACTGTTGTTTCCTGAAGTGAGGTCTTCAGAATTCATCCTTTCAAAGCAATCTACAGAAAGATCAAAGCTAAGTACATTAGAGAATGACTATAAACCCCCTCTGTTGACAAATCACATGACACAGTTGTGTATTAAAGCGTCAGAAGCCATCAAATTACAAAATGTACTATAGTTATGCAAATCTCATTTTCTCCAATATACTTGATAATTATTCCTTTGACTTCTCTCGAAGTTGTAGTACATTTATTTTGCAAAGACAATATCAATCATGTATAAAGGCAAAGACACTATTCTGGGGTTTATTAAAAATACAGTCATGTATAATAATACCTCCAGTTCCCCACCCAAATGACACTGACTAATAGGTGGGTTTATACTCTCTCTCAATTATAGAATCAAAAGATAAGAAAAGAGGTCGGGTGAATTACAGCAAAATTGAAGTCCCAAATTGAATTTTCTCTAGATCTCTATCCAGACTAAAAGCTAACAGGCTCCTAGAGGGGAAATAGAAAGTATTGTCCTATTGTCCCTAAGGAGGTATGCTACATTACTAAAAAGATTAATGAGTTTTCTGTTTTATTCAAGCATAAGTCTAGGAAATGTTCATGGCAATGGATTCTAAAGGTTTGAGATAATGGGAGAAGAAATATAAAACTTGAATATGGCATTAGAGGAGTGAATGCGTTTGGGATAGGTAGAGAAAGTCTTAGTAGAATCCCAGAAATCATTTGAAGAGATGGCGGGGGAGCCGAACTAGGCTAGGGCACAGTATGTGGGACCAGGACTATATATGGCATGTTGCGGAGAAGACATTGATCAAGAGGTCAGAGAAGCTCACCAGGCTAGACTCTAGAAAGTGAGGTAGGAAATCTGGCTAGCTGGGAGAGATTGGGTCTTGCACAGAGGGGACATCTGTATTATTTTTTAAAATTGTTTTCCTGAGATTTTTTTGTGAGACGGTCACTTTTTAGTAGGGGTCATTATAATGGGAATTCCATTTCATGGAGAAACATGCTATTTTGGTTTTCCATATGTGTGTGTGTGTGTGTGTGTGTGTGTGTGTGTGTATGTGTTTGTGTTAGGATTTGCCCATCTAAAGTTAGTAAGTTGGGTGAAGTTTTTTTCTATGTCTGTTGAAGTCACTTTCACCAGGAGTATTTATAATATTCAGGAGTAGGTTAATTCACAGCAGTGTTGGGATATATTTGTGGTACAGAATCCACACCAGATATTCTCATTGATTCTCTGCTGCAGTCTTTGGAGACTTTTGGTCAAAGAGTTTGCAATAAAGTCACATTGGTAGGTAGACTGGTCTTGGATCTTATGTTCAGAGAATACAATGGTAGGGACCCCACTAGGCAGTTGGTAGGGCTCCTGTGAGTCTTGAATCAAGCGAATGGCCTGGATCTGCAGGCACAGTTTGCAACTGGAAAGGCTTTTGTGGGAGAAACATAGGTCTAGAATGTTTTAAAAGGAGGCTTAATTCTTGCCACAAAACTGGAGTGGAATGGGACTGGGGTTTGTGCCTGGAAAAACAAGAACTTGACATTTGTCTTTGTAGGCTTATACTTTTTTATTTTCTGCTTTTTAAATTTTTATTTTTTTCCCAATCTACTTTTATACCATTTTAATTACATGCAAGAATTAAGGTCAGTTCTATGTTGAGGAACTAGCAATACAATAGATGCAAATAGTCCAGGAACAATCAAGACAATAAATACAAACTGTCAAAGAACAAGCAAGGTAGTAAACAAAGTCATGTGATCACTCCTGTGATCACTATTTCTAAGGGCTTATCAGGATGACCAAAATATCTGAGCCTACTTCCCTGTCCTAGCCCAAAGTCATTTTCATTCCTGAAGCCTGCTTCTTTGTTCTAGCCTAAGACTTAGATTCCTGCTTGAAATTACTTCTTTGTTCTAGCCTAACGTCAGATTCCTGCCTGAAGGCCATTTCCTTGTCCTTGGCCAATGTCAGATTCCTGCCAAGCAGCCCTAAAAGCTCTCCACATCTACCCTTTTTTTAATTTCATAAACAAGACTGAGCATGTCTTAGGTTGTTCTGACAAGCATGCCTTCTTTACCTGTCATGGAATATGCATTATCAAAAGCAATGCACTTATGTCTTAGGTTGGTAAGGCTCTGTGCAGAATCTCACCCACCTTTGGCTTGCCAGCCTGTTAAATTAATAACTCTGTCTGGGGGTTCATTTTTAGTTTCAAGCCATGTACTTTGCTTTTGTTTCTTCTACAGTATTTATTGTAAGTTGCATTGATTGTACACTTTATAATTGTGTTAGTGTGTTGAAACATGTCTGTTATATGGGTCTATCAACTAGCTTCTGTCTTATTGTCCCAAGTATTACAGAACCTTGGATTTAAGAAAAAAAGCTTGTAAGTATTGGAAGAAGTGAGTTAGGCTTTAAGGAGAAGCAAGAGGGTAGTGCTCTTGATTTGCTGGTATAACAGCTTCAATTACATAAATTGCTAGCACCACTGCTTTTGCAATTGCTTTGACACAAGAAGACAGCTACTTTTGTTAATCATTTAGCAAAAAAAAGTTACTAATGTGTTGAGTATATAACAGGATTTAGATAGGCATTTGGAACATCAGATTGATGCTCTTTATCCTATTTAAATTATTGGAAGAAGGTTCAGAGTTTAAGAGTAAGGAGCCACCTCGAGTGTCATGCCAAATACCAATGGAGTTGTGTTACTTCTAAAATTTACAATGATAGTCACTATAATTAGAAAAAAAGTTTAAAGACACTTGCAGAGTATTTTGCATAATTCTAACGCATTTCTGGATGTTTTAACTTTTCATAGGGAGATTATGAATTTAAAGAACGCTGCTCTGCTGAGCTTTGATGCTACAGATAATGCTGATAAAATTATCCATGGCTTGAGGTCAGTATTTCCATTTTGGTCAAGCATCAAGAATGGCATATATAGCTTGGTCACGCTAGCCCTTTTTGTCCTGGGAATACTTTTATTTCTGCCCATCCTGTGAAAGCTTGTCTTTACCAACATCAACATGTTGGCAGCCAAAGTACATGACTTGAAACTGAAAAAGGATTTAGTTTTCACTGCTATAGAAGTACAGTGTTTTCTTCAAATAGACCATTATATATTGTTTTGTTTACTTGTATAACTTCTAGTGATGGCACTGTATGTTGTTAATGTTACAAATCTTTAAATTCAGCTCTTCCATTCATTATATATTCTAACCCTAAGCCTATCCCTAACTTCTCTTACAGTATTTCTCTTACAGTGTATTTATATAATACTATTGTCATACAGAGTACATGAGATCATTTAATCACTTCACCAGGACAGTTTCTCTCTCTCTCTCTCTCTCTCTCTCTCTCTCTCTCTCTCTCTCTCTCAACTGAATAAACATCATACATTGGTACACTGAAAAAGGAAAATGTACGTGCACTCCAGTGAAATCTGAATGGCAGTTAAAATGAAGCAGAAGTGTTTACTCCCACAGCTCTGATGTTGCTTATATCAGAAGAGCAGCATATACAATTCCATGTAAAATAAGTTTGTTAAGAGAGGAAACGTGGTAGTCCTTTTATGACAGCAAGAACTTTGCTATCAAAATGCACTTTACAGAAAAGGGACTGTACTGTACTGGAAGGGAATTGGTGATTAATTATAATAAAGCAGAACACATGAGTTTATTGTTGATAACTGCACAAGGGCATTAGGATTATACTTAGTGTTAGGGTTAGAATAAATAATGAGAGCAGAGTATAAGTATCTCTGACTTTAACAACACAATGTCATCTTTAGAAAACAAATTCAGTGACAAGATATCTCAAAGTGGCATATTTGCAAAACGTAACAATTCTACTGCAGTTAAATTTCAGTGTTGTTAACATCAATGTGGACTGCTTTAGTCCTAATTTGCTTCCATAAGAATTTACTCCTATGTGGGAAAAAAATGGCCGCATTGGTGGTGGAAGAGTTCTGGAGGCTTTCCATGCTGCCGAGGGTCCCACATGCAGGAGAAAGTCTAAGGTTCCAGTGGCCAGGGGCTCTGGCGGCGGCAGGCCCCAATGACACGAGGAAGTCCTTGGTTCCAAAAGGGTTTATTGTCATGGCAGACGGTGGATGGATTTGGATGTACTCCTGTAAAACTCAGGGCAGTCCCGAGTTAAATAGGGAGGGAGGAAGGGGGAGGATCTGGGGAGGCATGTTTAATTTGCTCTGCCCTCTGGCCTTCATTAGTATGTAAATCCCTAGGACCTGAGGCCCTCTACCTGTGCACTTTGGGAGGGGCTGTAATGGCCAACGTGACCGAACAATATAGGTCTATGAGACTGCATGTCAGGACTCTGGGTTCTGGGGGCGCAGCTGAACTCCTGCAGGTTCTCACATAGAGTCTTGGGATTCTAGGCCTATGCCCAGCCATAAACCAGAATACCCTTACGCAGTCCCACACTCCTAGACTCCCACCCAACTCCCATACCAGCTGGGACCCCACAGAGACCAGCAGACACGGTATCTTTCCTTCCATATCTGAGATCCATCTCTTTTTTATCCACATCTCCACCTACACTCACATCAGATTGGCGCACGTGCCAGCCTACCCACAGCTCTGCCTGTCTACCAAGAGGTCTGCTCTAATCAGGGACACAGGTGAGACCCCAGACTCAATCCCCATACTTGGTGGGACCCCACAGAGCCCAGGAGAGATGGGCTCTGTCCTGCCCACTCAGAGCCCCATCTCCTTTCCCTCTGCCTGCACTCATCACTCAGCTTGCCAAATCCCCAATCCAAAAGCTCTGGCTTGTCTCCCAGGAGGGTTGCTCTAACCAGGGGCACAAGTGGCCTGTTTGAACCGGAGACACAGGTCTGCCTTCCTCACAGGGGACCAGCTCTAACCCAGGACACCCAGCTCTACCTGCCTCCTGGGAGGTCTGCTCAAATCTGGAACATTCAGGTCCATTTCCGAATTCAATGGAAATGAAGGCAAAACATTTCCAAACTTCTTGGATACAATGAAAGCTGTATTAAGAGGAAAATTCATAGCACTAAGTGTTCGCATAAAGAAAGTGAAGAGATCTCATACTACCAACTTAATAGCACACCTGAAAGCTCTAGAACAAAAAGAAGCAAACACACTCAAGAGGAGTAGACAGCAGGAAATAGTCAAACTCAGAGCTGAAATCAACCAATAAGAAACAAGGAAAAAATACAAATAATCAACAAAACCAAGAGCTGGTACTTTGAGAAAATCAAAAAGATAGACAAATTCTTTGCCAAACTAACTAAAAGGCAGTATCTAAATGAATAAAAGGACGAAATGACAGCCTACAGATTTGGAAAATGTCTTCACCTACCCTACATCTGACAGAGGACTAATATTCGAAATATATAAAGAACTTAAGTTAGATTCTAAGGAACTAAATAAGCCAATTAAAAAATGAGGTACAGAGCTAAACAAAGAATTCTCAATAGGAAATTTGAATGGCTGAGAATCACTTAAAGAAATGTTCAACATCCTTAGTCATCAGGTAAATACCAATCAAAATGCCCCTAAGATTGCACCTTATACCAATCAGAATGATTGAGATGAAAAACTCAAGTGACAGAACATGCTGATGAGGATGTGGAGAAAGGGGAACATTCCTCCATAGCTGGTGTAGTTGTACAAGCACTATGGAAGCCAATCTGGCAGTTTCTCAGAAAGCTGGAAATAGTTCTACCTGAAGACAGCTATCCTGCTCCTAGGCATATACCCAAGAGAATTTTCTACCATATTACAAAGGATACATATTCTACTATGTTTATAGTAGCTGTACTCATAGTGGCCAGAAACTGGAAGCAACTCAGATATTCCTCAGCTGAAGAATGGATACAGAAAATGTGGTTCATTTGTATAGTTGAATACTATTCAGCTTTATTGGAGACATTATGGCATCCTCTCAATGTGGCCATAATTCATTACCCCAGACATCAGATAAGAACATCAGAAATAGCCTGAGGAAACAGACTAGTTGATAAAGCTTAGAGGCAGGCCACCCAAGCTTCCACTGCCAACATTCTGGTAGCTTTGCTGACTCTGCACTCCCAGCCATTCCTGAATATACTGAAGACAAATAACATCAGGCAAAATGACAAGGAATTTACAGAAGAGATGTTGCTAACCTCTGAAGGCTGATGAAGGAGTTTGATAAGCAACTCATTCATCAGATTCATCAAACTTCTCATCTTGTCACTGCAAACTGAAGGAACTGCTGTGAGGGGCAAGGTACAAAATATTGGACTTAAGACACTTGGTTGATCAGATAATCTCAGGCTGTGGCATCTGTCAGGCTGTAAACTCCTCAGGTCCCAAATCAAGGAGTCACCCTAGGAACCAGAATCAGGGGTCAATGGCCGGAGGCTAATTGGAAAATAGATTATACAGAAATAAGACCAGAAACATACAGGTATCACTAATTGATAGTTTTTATAGATAGCTTTTCAGGATAGGTAGAAACCTATTCTACAAAGGAGATTGCCAACACAGTGACAAAGAAGGTTCTGGAGGACATTATATCCAGATATGGTTTGCCTACCCTGCTTTCATCTGACAATGGACCAGCATTTATCTCTCAGGTAACTCAAGCTGTAGCACAGGTTCTGTGGACCAGTTAGAAACTACACTGTGCCTTCAGACCACAGAGTTCAGGGCAAGTGGAGAGGCTGAGTAGGGCCCTGAAGGAGGCCTTGACCAAATTAACCTCTGAAACTGGTGGTGACTGGGTGTTCCGCTTACCTTGGGTCTTATATAGGGCTAGAAACACCCACTTTTAGGTCTCCCTCTTTGAGATTCTATATGAGAAGCTCCCTCCCATGCTGCCTAACCTACAGTATGACATAAGTTTCAAAAATCCCTGGAAGGTCCAGAAGAAATTCTGGCCTGCCATCTGTGAGGCTTATGATTCACTCCTCCTCTAACCCTCATTACTTTCAACCAGGTGACAAAGTCTGGATTAAGAGACATAACCACAAGTCTCTGGAACCTCACTAGAAAGGACCTCACACTATGATCCTGATCGTACCTGTGGCTGTTAAGGTGGACAAGATCAGGACATGATCAGGAGAGAAATGATCCAGCAGTTGAAGTCCCAGCAGAAGAGACTTCTAGGTGAATTGCCACAAGAACAATGGAAGGTCACCCCACACCCTGTGAATCTACTGAAAATGCAACTTCAGTGCTTCTGATCTTGCTTTCTTTCTGCTTATGTCTTGCTGCATCAGCCACTCTTACTGTCCTGGTACCCCCAGGGGGTGATGCAAGTTCACAGTGGCTGGCATGGAGGTCGATTGAACTGCTGTTTCTTAACTCCTCTCTCCCCAGACTTAACACAGAACTGTTGGTTACTGGATAGGGACTCAGCATTGGAAATAAGGTACCTCTAGCCTATTCTCACCTCTGCAACCACACTGTAACCCCTACTGTTGCAGGACACATGCTGCCCCCGAAAGAATGCTTGGTGGGCTCAAGCCTCAGGGCTTACTCCATGCATTTATGACCTGGTTGTAAATACTACTGAGGATTTTTATGTTCTAGTACAGCTTGTATCCAAAGTGACTTATTACTCTGGGGAGGATGTCTTCAACTATCTAGCACCTCCAAACGATCAGGTTAAAAAGATAACCATTTCTACTGTGTTACTAGGTTCTCTCCTTGGCATAGGGCTGGCTGGAGCTGCTTGTGTGGGGGCCTCAGCCTTGATAATCCAAGATAAAAATTACAAGGCCCTACTGATGGCAGTAGATGTAGATATACAGGGGATTGAAAATTCCATCACTGTCCTGGAGGATTACCTATACTCCCTGGCAGAAGTAGTCTTATAGAACAGAAGAGGCCTAGACAGATCTACTGATGTTAGCTTAGACGTGTGGTCCCTGAGCAACCAATACTTTAGTTAAGTTTGTTAAGGAACAGACTTATTCTCAAACAACAATACCAACCCATAGAAACATCTCAAGGATTCAATATGGCCCAAAACTGAATGGGGAAATAAGAAGGCTAGGATGACTCCATGACAGGCTTCAAACTGGCAGTTCAATTCAAGAGATGAGGCCTAAATCTGTTTCCAAAAACTGGATAAGTCCAGGCAAGTCAAGGCCTCAGAAGCTACCTCACCACTTGGCCTGAGGCAAAAACAATGAGTCAGCAGAAGTTTCCAGACTTCCTTGGTAATAGTTTCCAGACTTCAGCAATAGTTTCTAGCCCCATGTCCTGGTAATAATTCTGGAGTGTCCCCAGAGATGGAGCAGGATAAAGCTCACCTACACCAGAATTTTCCTAATATGTTTTAAATCTGGCCTGAAAGCTCGTTTATCTCTCTATCTTGGTAATGGGAGACTCTAGCATGCTGGACTTCTGCAGAATAAAACACTCTTTATGTTTATATACTATTTGAGTCTGGGGTATCATTCTTTGGTGAATCATGGTCTCTTAAAAAGTCACTGCAGGACTAGGCATATCCTTTCCCACCAAGGCCAGAAGAGGCAGTCTAGTTATGGTATCAGGAGCCATAAGCAGGCGGCAGAGTCAGGAACAACTCCTGGTCCAGTTTTTGACAAACCTGCATGAAGACTAAGCTTTATATCTGCTATATATGTATGGAGGGGTCTAGGTCCAACTCATTCTTGCTCTTTGGTTGGTAGTTTCAGTCTCTGAGATCCCCCAAGGGTTAGGTTAGTGGCTCTGTTGGTCTTCTTGTGAAGTCCCTATCCCCTCCAGGCCCATCAGTCCTTCCCTCAACTGTTTCACAAGACTCCCCAAACTCTGTCCAGTGTTTGGCTGAGGGTCTCTGCATCTGTTTCTGTCAGCTGCTGTGTGGACTTTCACAGATGACAGTTATGCCAGGCTCCCATCTTCAAGCATAACAGAGTATCATTATTAGTTTCAGGAATCGGTTTTTGCTCATGGGATGGCTTTCAAGCCCCTGCAGCAGAAATTTAGGCCTTATCTCCTGAACTGTCAATTTGAAGCCTGTCATGGAATCAGCCTAAACTTCTCAACTTGATGTGCTGACAGTTCAGAGGTTTTATTCATTATTGTGGTGGGTGGGAGGCATGGTGACACACAGGTAAACAGAGTACAGGAAAGGTAAATCAACCACATATTTCAGAGGCCACAAGATTAGAGAGGAAACAGAAACAAAGGAACAAAGCACCCATCCAACAAAAACAAATCCAGAAATTGGCACTAGACCTATAATTACCCCAAACCCAGATGTCTAGATTCCAGTGTAAGAACACAATCAGCAACAGCCAAGGTAATATGCCACCCCCAGAGCCCAGCTATCCTATTCTAGAAAGTCCTGAATTATTCCACTGCTGAAACATAAGAAAAAGACCTTAAAACATTCTGAAAATGAAAGAAGTCTTTTAAAAAGTGAATAAATTCATTGAAGAAATCAAGGAAAAGACAAAAATAATTGGAAGAAGTAAATTTCTTCAAAAAAGCCAAAAAAGTAAAAAACAGTTGAAGGAAACAAACAGACCTGAAAATGGAAATAGAAGCAATAAAGAAAACATAAACTGAGGCATTTCTGGAAATGGAAATTCAAGGTAAGCAAACAGAAACTACAGAAACATGATTCATCAACAGAATACAGGAGGTGGAAGAAAGGATCTTACATCTTGAAGATATGATAGAAGAAATAGATATATCAGTCAAATAAAATGTTAAATCTAAAAACCTCATGACATAAAACATTCAAAAAATCTGGGACAATGTGAAAAGGCCAAACCTAAAAATAATATGGATATAATAATAATAATAATAATAATAATAAAATAATTTTATCTCCAAGATCCAGAAAAAATATTTTCACCAAAATCAGAGAAGAAATTTGCTAGCCTAAAGAAAGAGATGCCTAGCCAGGCAGTGGTGGTGCATGCCTTTAATCTCAGCACTTGGGAGGCAGAGGCAGGTGGATTTCTGAGTTTAAGGCCAGCCTGGTCTACAGAGTGAGTTCCAAGACAGCCAGGGCTACACAGAGAAACCCTGTCTTGAAAAACAAAAACAAAAACAAAAACAAAAACAAAAACAAAAACAAAAACCCAGAGAGAGAGAGAGAGAGAGAGAGAGAGAGAGAGAGAGAGAGAGAGATCTATAAAGATACAAGAAACATATAGAGCACCAAATAGATTGGGTCAGAAAAAACATCTCCATGCCATAAAATAATGAAAACACTAACATATGTGTTCTTCAATTCAGTTTGTGATTATTTTATTGAGTATATTTGCATCAATATTCATAAAGGGCACTGAACTGAAATTCTCATTCATTTTGTAGTCTTTGTGTGGTTTAAGTATCAGAGTGACTGTGGCTTCATAGAATGAGTTTAACAATGTTCCTTCTATTTCTAAGTGGTGAAATAGTTTGAGGAGTATTGGTATTAGCTCTTCTTTGAAAGCCCAGTGAACTTCTGTGCTAAAACAATATGCACTGAGCTTTTGTTAGTTGGGAGACTTAATGACCACTTATACTTTCTTAGAGGTTATAGGATCATTTAACTAGTTTACCTGATTTTATTTAACTTTCATAAGTGGTATCTGTCTAGAAAATCACCCATTTCATTTAGATCTAATTTTCTGGAGTACAGGCTTTTGAAGTAAAACCTAATGATTTTTTTGAATTTCCTCAGTGTCTGTTGTTATGTCTCCCTTTTCATTTCTGATTTTGTTAATTTGGATACTGTCTCTCTGCCTTTTGGATATTTGGCTAAGGGTTTGTCTATCTTGTTGATTTTCTTAAGGAATCAGCCCTTGGTTTCGTTGATCCTTTGTATTGTTCTCTTTGTTTATAATTGATTGATAACAGTCATAAGTTTGATTATTTCCTACCATCTACTCCTCTTTGGTCTGTATGCTTCTGTTTGTTCTAGAGCTTTCATGTATGCTATTAAGTTGCTAGTGTGAGATCTCTCTAATTTCTTTTTTATGAAGACACTTAATGCTATGAACTTTCTTCCTAGAACTGCTTTCATTGAGTTCTATAAGTTTGGGTATGTTGGGCGTCATTTTTATTGTTTTCTAGAAAGTCTTTGTTTTCCTTCATTATTTCTTCTTTGATCCTGTGGTTATTGAGTTGTTCAGGTTCCATGAGTTTGTAAGATTTCTGTTGTTTCTATTGTTGAAGTTCAATGTTAATCCATGGTGAGCTGATAATATGTAAGGTGTTATTTCAATCTTGTATCTGTTGTGGCTTGCTTTGTGATTAGTGTATGATTAATTTTGGAAAAGGTTGCATGAGGTGCTTAGGAGAAATTATTTTCTTTTGTGTTTGAGTAAAATATTCTGTAGATGTCTATTAGGTCTATTTGATCATAACATGTTAGCTTCATTATTTCTCTTTTTTTTATGACCATTCCATTGGTGAGAATGTGGTATTGAAGTCTGCCACCACTAATGTGTGGTGTTCAGTGTGTTATTTAAGCTTTAGTAATGTTTCTTTTTACAAATGTGGGTAACCTTGCATTTGCGGTATAGATGGTCAGAATTAAGAAGTCATTTTGGTGGATTTTTCCTTTGATGAATATCAAGTGTCCTTCTCCATCTCTGTTGCATTACTTTTGGATGAAAGTTTATTTTATGAGATGTTAGAATGGCTGTTTCAGCTTGTTTTTTGATCTCTTTGCTTGGAAAACCTTTTCCAACCCTTTATTCTGAGGTGGTGTCTATCTTTGTTTCTGAGGTGTGTTTCTTGTATGTAGTAGAATGATGGATACTTGACTC
Organism: Grammomys surdaster; assembly: GCF_004785775.1. Taxonomy (NCBI): domain Eukaryota; kingdom Metazoa; phylum Chordata; class Mammalia; order Rodentia; family Muridae; genus Grammomys; species Grammomys surdaster. Next base: position 2,659,371 of record NW_021620848.1, on the reverse strand, counting down.
GACCCGCGGGTTTACACATCCACTCTTCCAGCCTGTGTCTTTTTATTAGTGAATAGAGTGCACTGATTTGAGAGATATTAATGACCAATGATTGTTAGTTCCCATTATTTTGATAATGGTGGTGTTAATGACTGTGTGTCTTCTTTTGGTTTTGTTGTAGAATATATTGATTTCTCCATCTATGGTAATTAAAAGTTTTGCTGGGTACAGTAGTCTGGGCTAACATCTGTGGTCTCTTAGTATCTGTAGTATATTTGTTGGATCTTTTTGTCTTGTAGACTCTCTATTGAAAAGTCAGATGTAATTCTGATAGGTCTGCCTTTGTACAATAGTTGGCCTTTTCCTCTTGCAGCCTTTAATATTTGTTCTTTGTTCTGTATGTTTAGTGTTTTGATTATTATGTGGTGAGAAGATTTTCTTTTTTGGACCAATCTGTTTCATGTTCTATAAGCTTCTTGTACAATTATGCACATCTCTTTCTTTAAGTTAGCAAAATTTTCTTCTGTAATTTTGTTGAAGATGTTTTCTGTGCAATTTGAACTGGGACTCTTCTCCTTCCTCTTTTCCTATTATTCTTAGGTTTGGTATTTTCATTGTGTTCCAAATTTCTTGGATGTTTTGTGTTAGAAACTTTTTAGATTTGTCATTTTTTTTGACAAACGTATTAATTTCTTCTATTGTATCTTCTATACCTGAGATTCTCTCTTCCATTTCGTGTATTGTGCTGGTGATATTTGTGACTGTAGTTCCTGTTTTCTTTCCTAGATTTTACACCTCCAGGGTTGCATCTATTTATGTTTTCTTTGTTGCTTCTATTTTAATTTTCAGTTCTCAAACAGTTTCATTCATTTTCTTCTCCTGTTTGACTATATTTTTCTGTTTTTCTTTATATTTATTCATTTTCTCTGTAAAGGCTTCCTCCTGTTTGATTGTATTTTTCTGTATTTCTTTAAGGGAGTCATTTATTTCCTCTTTAAAGTCTTCAGTAATCATCATACGATGATATTTAATGCCATTGTCTTACTGTTCAAGTCTTTTAGGATATCCAGGACTTGCTATAGTAGAAGAGCTGGGTTACGGTGGTGTGACATTGTACTGGCTTTTGCTGATTGTATTTTTGTACTGGTATTTAGCCATCTGGTTGTCTCTGGCATTGGTTTGTCTGGTATTTTCTGGTGGTAGTAACCTTCTGAGAGTGCAGGTAGAGCTGGGAGTCCCTAAAGGCTGCAGTTCTTCTGTTGTCCTGGGTGGCAGCAGGGCTCCAATGAGGTAGGCAGGGCTGTGGCCCAGGCAGTGGAGTTCAGATCTAAAATTCCAGGTAGAGGTGTAGACTGGAAAATGGATAGGGCAGACCTCATGGCTGCTGGGTTTGCCAGGGACCCAGCAGGTAGGGGATTGCAGCATGAACATTTTATCTCATTTTCCCGGGCACCCACAGGCCTCCAAGGATGTAGGCAAAGGTGTGGCCTGCCCAGGAAGTGGTGTACTGGTCCAGGATTTGACATCTCACTTCTGACCATGCATTCACCAAGAACAAGAGCACCAAAGTTTGTAAAATGAATACTATGACAACTCAAATCACATATTGAGCCTTGCACATGAATAATGAGAGACTTCAGTAAAGTCTTTAATAAACAAATGAAAGACAAACCCCACATGTTTTATTTCATTATATGCAGCAAAGGCTTTAACACATTCTTCCATCCATTCATGATAAAAATCTTGGAGAGATTAGGAGTACAAAGCACATAACTCAACATAAGAAAGGCAGTTGACAGTATTCAAGAGTTACTAAGAACTGAAATGATGAGAAACTAAAATCAATTCCACTCTTTCCATATCTTTTCAATAGTTACCTGAAACAATAAGAAAACTGAAAGAACAAAAACTATCTAGAGCAATAAGACAAAGGAGATCAAAGAAATAAAAATTAGACAGAAAGAAGTCCAAGTTCTTTACTTGCAGATGATATGATAATGACATCACATAAGTGACCCAAAATATTCCACCAGGAAAGCTTCCAGGGAGCTCCCAGTACCAGGCTTCAGTTACAATCAATTGAGTTCTTGACCAGAGGGGTCCCACAGGAATTTTCAACAACCCAGGCTGTTGTCAAGACTATAGGTTATTTCCTACAAATAGAAAAAGCCCCATTGCTTGTCAATGTAATCCATGGGGAATTTTCTATGCCTCTTTTGATCCCAAATAACTGTTCCAAAGCATTTTAGCTTTGGAACAAATAAAGACACAGAGATGAGGTATTATTATTGAGAAGCTGCAAACATTAATAGCTGTACACTTGCTGAAAAATTCTAACCCAACTAGGCTGTTACTACCCAGTTAAATTATCATTTACCTGCATCTGAGTCTTGACTTGGCTTGCTCTTGTTTGTGTGTGTTCTCATGGCTGCTTTTTCATCATTATTTCATGGTAAATCTTCCTGGTCCATCTGCATGGTCTCTTCATACCTTCTCCTCTCATAGTCTATCTCTTCTCTTTCATCTCCATTTGGGACCCCCTCACTGGGATCGGAAATCTTTCCCTATTCTCTTCTTCCCAGCTAATTGGCTGATCAGCCATTTATTAACCAAGCAGAAGTAATGGAAAATAATTTTTACATAAAATTGAAACCAGAAATGCTTGACCATGCCGTAATTCTGACTGCAACCAGATGTCTGGGGATAGAAATCAATATCTGAATACACAGTGTCCAAAACCATCTCCCCCAATTTACTGAAGACAGCATCTACATTGAACATGAAGATGTTGAGATGGTGGCTATATAGACCCTTGCTTTAGTATATTTTGTATAGGAAAATACATGCTATCAAAAGAGAAACAAACACCAACACAGTTACAAATCCTTTATCTACAGTGGTGTACTACCTTAAAATATGCTAAGGCAATCGTGGCACAAAATGTGTTTGAGTGAGAAACCAATAAATGATTTGACATAAGCACTAATATGCAGGATGGAACCCATACCTGACATGCTTGGTTGACCAAGAATCAGAGACTACATTGGCCAGGGAACAGGATAAAATGAAAAAATATTGGTATAAAATAGCATTAAGAATCGAAAATAATGGTATAAAAATCAAGATATGTATGATGACAAATAATATACAGTGATAAAATGACTCTTAATATTCTTCTGTATTCACAGAGGTGTGCCTTGGTCAGCCGTTTTTCAAGAAGCCTTTTCTTACAGCAGATGGGAACTAATATAGAAACACACAGGCAGACATAGAGAGTGAGAGACCTTGGAACACTCAGCCCTAAGTGGAATGTCTCCATCAAATTCCTTCCTTTAGAGATCAGGGAACTTCATGAAAGAAGAGATAGAAAGAGTTTAAGAACCAGAAGGAATGGAGGACACCAAGAAAACAAAGCCTTTGAACTGAATATGAAAGCTGTTCTGAACTCAGAGATACTGAAGTGGCATCTACAGGGTGCATATGGGTCTACACCAGGTTCTCTGTTCTTAATTTGTGGTTTCCAGTTTACTTTTTTTAATTGGATATTTTCTTTATTTACATATCAAATGTTATGCTCTCTTCAGGTCACCCCTCCAGAAACTTTCTATCTCATCCCCCTCCTCTGGCTCCCCCACCTACCCACCCTCTCCCGCATTCCCATCCAGTTTACTTTTTATATGGGAATTCCTGAGTCTGAAAAATGAGTAGGTCTCTGGTTCTTGTACCTTCTCTTTGGCTCTTTTCCTTCTGTTGGTTTGACATGTCTAATTTTAATGTGGTAGTTTTTGTTTTACCTTAGAATATTATATATTCTTATATTAAAAATGAATGAGTTAGTGAATGAATGAATTAGTGAGTGAACGAATGAAGAAAAACTTAGAATGGTAAAGGTTAGCCACTGAACTGTCAAATATACCTACTGGGAAAGTGAAAAATCAGTTTTCTGTGATCAAGTGACACACCAAATATATCAATCACTCTGGGGAAGGTCTCATGTTCAAGAGTAGTTGACCTACATATAATGGACTCCATAGATTTTGTGTGTGTGTGCTTTTGTTTGGTTAGCGTTTGTTGTCTTTTCATTTATTCTTTTTTCTTTTTGGGTGGTGTTTTACTTTATTTTCCTGTTTTAGAGGATGTTGTATTGGGATTTTTTTTTCTTTTTGAGAACTAATTTGAGTTGTATAGATAGGAAGAGTAGAGGATATGGAAAGGACTGGGGAAGGTAAAGAATTATCAACACATATTTAATACAAGCATTGTTTTAAATGATAATAAAAAGAATAAACAAAGAACCACAAATGAAGCCAGGCGGTGGTGTTACACGCCTTTAATCCCAGCACTTGGGAGGCAGAGGCAGGTGGATTTCTGAGTTTGAGGCCAGCCTGGTCTACAGAGTGAGTTCAGGACAGCCAGGGCTACACAGAGAAACCCTGTCTCAAAAACCAAAAAAAAAAAAAAAAAACCCACAAAAGATAGTGAAAAACTAGTATTTTTATGACAGCAATAACTTTGTTATGTTGACACATCCCACAGAGATGTTGGCTGATTACAAGAAAGCAGAGAACAAGAGATTATTATTACAGCACTGCATCACAACCCTGATTGAGTAAAAGTGGAGTAAGGGAGCTCAGTATCAGCATCTGTGACTGAAGCAGTATACAGTGGCATTTTTGGAAACACAAGCTCTTGTGACAAAACTACTCCTCAATGGCATGTCTGCAACACCCAATGTACTTCCGCTATGGCAAAAATCTAGATCCTGTTTTCAATGAAGCTGACTGGTTTATTTGTACAACTCTAATGTTACTCAGCTCAGAACAAGAGTGCATTAATTCCTAGGTAAAGTGGGCTTGTTAGGAATACAGTGAACACAGTAGTACTTTTACAACAATAAGATCTTTGATATACTAATGCAACTAACAGAGAAGTAAAGAGAAGTGCTGATTGATTTAGGAGAAAATGGAGGACATGTGTTTATCATTACAGGAACAGGAGAGTGGAGCATAAGAATCTGTAACTTTAACAGTACAGAGTGTCATGTGTGTACTTTAGAAAACCCAAGCACAAATGACCTCTTTCCAAAAAATGTAGTTCTTCTACAGTGAAAGCTAATTAAAATTAACAACATTGTGAATAATTTACTGCTACAACTCTGAAGTGACTTGCATTAGAAGAGCAAGACAGTTGTTCTAAGGTAAGGTAGGTAAGTCGATAACACAGTGAAAACTGTAACACTTTGACAGTAGTAAGAAGTTTTTAATAGCAATGCACCTCATAGAGCTGTACTAGAACAGAAGTAATGGTTGATTTATAAGAAACAAGAGTACATGAAGACACAGAATGACATGTTCAAGAGAATATGCCTCATGCTGTATCATACTAGCAAAATAATGATGATGATGATGATGTAGTTCTTTTGTAGCATTATCCACATACCATCTACGTTGAAGCAGATGGGTTTAGTGTACTACCCTGGATTTGCTTGTACCAAGACAGCAATTCATACATTTCTAGGTGCAGTGGGTTTCCTAACAACACAGTGAAAATGATAGTAGTTTTGTAACAATAAGCAACTTTTCTAAACAATAGACTTTGCAGAGATGTCCTGGAACAGAAGTGTTGATTTATTAAAAAAGAAACCAGAGCACTTGAGATTATTATCACTGCAAAAGGACACTGAAGCAGTACACAATGCCATCTTTGGAAAAGACACACATAAATGACTAAAATACTGTACAGTGTCATTTTCCCTAAAACCAATGTACTTCTTCTGCAGTGAAAACTAAATCCCACTTACAACAAAGTCATCACTTTTACGCCTACAACATTGACGTTACTTGCCTCAGAACAGTGGGGCACACAGTACTGGGCAATGCTGAACTGTTCAGAACCAAATTAATACAAGAGTACTTTCACAGCAGCAAGAACCTCGACGTATCAGTGTAACTCATTGGCACGTACTGTAATAGAAGTGGTGATTGATTTGCAAGAAAGAAGAGCACAATAGCGTATTATTGTAGCAGCGTAACAGGACTCTGATTTAACATGAGTGGAAGAGAAGTACTCAGCAAAAATATGTGTAACTGAAATAGTACACAATACCATCTTTGGAAAACATGCACAGAAATGAAGACAACATCATAATGTCCTATTTTCAAAAACTAATGTTCTTCTATTGCAATAAAATATAAATCTACTGTACAATGAAGGGGAAAGGACTACTTGTACAATTCTGAAATTGCCTGCATCAGAGCAGTAGTGTGAATGTTCCTAGGGAAAGTGGATTTGTTAAGAACAAAGTGAAGACTTCCATCACAGAAGCAGTTAGATTAACTGCAGATCTTCATCTCTCCTTCTGCTCCTCCAAATCTAATATTCCAGTCTCATCCCCAGCTCTGGCACAGAATACCTGCTGCAGCCTCCCTTCCCCACTTCCTCCATCTCCACTGCACCTCAAACATTGCTTCCTCCCAAACTCACTGTCTGAACACCTTGCTCTATCTCAGCTCCAAACTCCAGAAGATCCTCTTTGGGAACCAACTGACCACTTCTGAGGGAGAATCAGGTATGCTAACTGAAGATCTTAACCTCTCCTGTCATTCCTCCAGATCCAATCCCCCAGTCTCTTCCCCAGATCTGCAGAACACCTGTGGGAGCCTCCCCTGCCTCATCTCTAGTGGCTCTCACAGATCTTCCCTCTTAACCTTCCTCCTCCACTTGTTGCTTTATCTCGGCTCTCAACTGAAGCAAATATTTCCTGGGAACCCATAAGCCACTCTGGATACAGTTAGGCTAACACCAGATCTTCATTTTCCCTCAGTTCCTTCAAATCCAATTCCCAAGTCTCATTTCTAGCTCTGCAACAAACTACCTGCTGAGGCTTTCCTTTCCCTGTTAGCCCTGCCTCCAGTGTACTACATAGATATTACTCTTGTAACTTATACCCTCCCTGGATTGGATGATTTATCCCAGTTCCCCATTCCAGCAGGTCCATTATCTGCTAACTCACAGGCCACTCCAGTTAGGCTAACTGGTCACTTCTCCTTCTGCTCCTCCAAATGAAATGCTCCCGGTCTCATTCCTGGTTTTAAATTAGCAAGTATTCTGCTGTATTTCCTCCTCACTCTCATCCCAATATCCAGGGGACTAACTGGTGGAACACTGCTTTCCTCCCTCTTGTATAGCTCCTATACTGCCCCAGCCCTTCCCCATTCTTAAGTTCTAGGTCTCAATAACCTGAAGCAACTTTTAACTGTAAAGCCTAGTGCCCTCACCCACCAGGACCCCCCCAAATTTTCTTATAGGCACTACAGAGCCACCTTACCCTCCAAACAACTGGAAACAAAAAACAAGGAAGAAAGCATCCACCCAACCAAGACAAAGCCAGATATGAGCACTTAGAATTACATTCTTCCCTTTCCCAGATTTCCAGACACAAGCTTAAAAACACAATCAGTGACAATGAAAGCAATATGTCTTTACTAGTGTCCAGCAACCTTACTCCAGTAGGCCCTTAATATTACAACATAGCTGAAATACAAGTGAAAGACCATAGTATTGGCTTTATGAATATGATAGGGGTATATAAAGAGAAAACTGATAAACCCCTTAAAGAAATTTATGAACGTGCCAACAAACATTTGAAGGAAAATAATCATACTATTCAGGACCTGAAAGTGGAAACAGAATTAACAAAGAAAACACCAAGAAAATGTGGAAGTTAAAGATTTAGGAACTCCAACAGACACCACAGAGTCAAGCTTCATTAACAGAATACAACAGATAAAAGAAAAATTTTTATGCATTGAATACAAAATAGATTTTGACAAAGAGATCATAAATATTACTGTTAAAATGTTAAATGTTGAAAACACATATAGTGTTAGTATTACAGTCACATCCTCATGCCTACAGAGTATACAGTTTACTGACTGAGATAGTTCTCAGCCTAGATTATGAGGATGCTTTTCACAACTGATGCAAAGGATTTAACTATTAACCTAGCAACATATTCTCAGAGGGAAGTATACCTGGAAAAATTACTAATTTTTTGTTCCAATTTTTGTCAATGTATATGTAGTTGCCTTGTTAGAACCAGCTCTGTCTCCATTGTAAATTATTATTTATTCTATTTCAAACATTTTAGATATCATAAAAATATCCAGGTTTCATTATAGTCTCTTGAATATGGGATATAGAAGTATCTTTAAAATGTTGATTTATACTATTTTGTTCAGCAGTGTATTTAAAGGATTTTGAATATTTGAGTGACTATTTTACATATTTTACATGGTCTGAATATAAAAACTTTTAATTGTTGATAGATGGAAGACATGATGAAACTAGAGGGATTGCTCACACAGAGAATATTGATTTGACTCCAGGTGAAAAATGCTTCCCTTTAAAAAGCTAGTGTCAATTAATTATGAAGTCTAAGATAAGAAAGTACTGATTAACAAGTGAAATGAATGTAAATTGTGATATCCATATGGAACAACTGCTATTCAGGAGACAGTTACTTTGTGAAGGTTTTGATGATCTTCTTTGCCATGTCTGATATAAAACTCAGAGGCAATGTTTCTGTAAAACACAATTGCTCCAAAGTTCCAATTGCTCATATGTCCACGTGGAAAGAAGGTCAAGGGTTATAATGTCCTAAATCATCACATTTTACCACCAATGGAAGAAGTGCTGTGGGTCAGTCAGTAATCTGGTTACCATGAAGTCAATCAATGACTGCATACAAAACAGATCTGTGAGCATCTAATCTCTATGGAAGGCCTCTCGATCTTTCTGACAAAGCTATGCATAGACAGTGACTAGTTTATCGGAGAGACCTCACCACAGCATAAGTCGCTTGTTACTCTCTTTCTGTGCCTCTGCTCAGTACTAGCATCTTTGTTGAACAAAAGGTTAATTTTGCTGAAAGTCAAATCCATAGATTAACAGTATCTAAGATGAGTATCTAAGTTGGAACACCTTAATTATTTTATCAAAATGAAACAAATTAAATGAAGCAGTACCACCACAGGAGTCAGATGATTCCTCACCACACAAAGACACCAATTTTAATCTTCCTTTTCCTTTGTGGTACAGCTTAGAAGTAGCACACTGTCACATAAAATATATGCAAAACAGCCTTTTGTTTTTTATCTTAAACATTTTCCTGTAAAGTTGTGTTTTAACTATATTTAAAGTTGTTAAAAGTAGTAATAGCTTGCCCAATTTGAAACTCTGATTTAGACATCCAACCAAGATACATTTTCTTCTCTAAATATCATGAAAAGAGCAGTAGTTAAGAACCTACGTAGGGAAACGTTTGGTTTGCTATTAGACACCATCTACTTTTAATCCACTGCTCCATGGTAAGACAGATGGATCCATTTCCTGTGTGTGCTCTGCATTTGTGTAGTTGCAGAAAAACAAATATCTAAATCTCTTTGGACCATGTAGTCAAACTGTGTGATAAAAACATTTTATCAAGAGAGAAATATCTGCTTCTGGCATAATCATATCAGTGGTTTTCTTTTAGCTAAAGTATTACAGAGGAAGTTGTTTGGGCATTTACCTTCTAGAAAATGCTCAATGCCATGCTACTCCCATGACAAGTTTGAAATAAGGCCAGATCACTCTTCAGATTAGGATAGTGTTAAATATTAAAGCAATAACAAGGTCTATGTTATGCAACTCCATGAAATTTTGGAAGAAAAAGTGAAACTCAGTAGACAAATGCCCTAGAAAGCTGTACAGGTAACTGTGCAGTCTTATCCATCTTGTACTACTATTTACAGTTAGAGCTTGCATGGGTGCTGTCATTTCATCTGGTTTGGCATCTTGCCATATTCTGTTGCAAATTATTTACAGTTTTACCTTTACTTATTTATTTATTATCTATGTATCTGTGTATGAGTGTGTTTCCTGTATGCATGTGGAGGTCAGAGGGCACCTATCAGGGGTTGGTTCTATCCTTCCACATTTTCACCCCCCAAGAATTGAACTTAGGTCGTCAGGCTTCATAGCAAGCAAGTAGTCATCTTCTGAGGCATCTCATCAGTCTTCAATATGACTTCTTAAATCATTTTAGTAATATAAGACAGTATCAAAGATAGAATGTACAGAATAAAAATTCTGGAAATGTCAGTCAATGCTCATTTTACTCCAAACATCTGCATGTTAGGGATAGAAAAGAATATTGTTACCTGAGAAAAGAGCTCTTGTATGAGGAATTAAAAAAATATGGTAACTGGCTAGATTATCAAAGTTGTGCAGGGAGAATCTACCATGGACTCTGGAGAAACATTATCTACTAAGATGCTGAGCCAGAAAAAGAATATCCAATAACAACCAGAAGCCACATCTCAGAGTAGTCAGTATAGGAAAAGGGTTTCACATTTTTAAAGATTTATTTTTATTTGAGTGTGTGTATCTGTGTGTGTCTGGGTGCATATACACCACATTTGTGCAGATGCCCATCAAGTCTGGAAGAGAGGGCCAAATCCTCTGGGTTTGTAGGCAAGTGTGTGCTATACAGGATGTGTGATAAGGCCTGAATTCATGGCCAATGGAAAGACAGCAAGAACTCTTACATTTCTCTAGACATAAGAGCTTCACACTTTGATTGTTTTGTTTGGATTTATTTTAACAAATGATAAATGTAAAACCCAGTGCTTATTTATCAAACCAGTTTCTCTGGTATGGTCAGTGGGAATGAAAACCAGGACCATGTTGGAAGAGTCTCAGCAAGACTGAGACTGTGACAAGCGTATTGCAAACAATTAGACTTTTTGAACACTTATGAGAAACAGAATATAATGACAGTTTCCAGGAAGAAACAAATGTAGTTACCAAGATACAATTATATTTGCCAGCTATACAGGTACACAAGATTAAGGCCAAAGGCTAATTGTTCTGCCAAACTTTTTTCCTGTTTCTTTTTATTTTATTTTTTAAAATCAAATCGTAATTTTTACTTATTCACACAGGGGTTATAAACACAAAAAGGCAGGATGTGGGGAAGGGGATGACACCAGAGTGTGGGTGTTCAGGGGGGAGTACAGATATCTTTCAGAACAGGGTATCGGCTGGGTGAAGGTTCAGGGGACAGGTCACTATGACTCTGCCTATGATTCGCTTGTCCTTATCTAAGTTGGTATTATCTGCCAACTTACCGATTTACAAGGTCTATGACTACTCAGGCTGGTAAGTTTCCACAAAAGCTGCCTGTTTACAATAGTGTATAGCCCTCTGTTTCAATGTTTTTACACAGAGACCCAAGACTTGGTGTTAGTATACATGTATGACAGGCCTATTGCTGATTTTAGGCCTATGGTTGATTTTAGGCCTTTAGTGTATAAGCAGGGCTGGCCCTGACATCTCCTCCCTTCTCTAAGTATAGTCTGCCAAACTTCTATATGTTTCACTGGCTTCTAGGGAATGAAGGAGCCTGAATGCTCTACTTCCTTAGGGAATGCCTTGGTTTCTCAGGAACTGGAAGGTACACAATGCCTCAGGAGCCATGGACTCTTGCCTGAAGAATCTATGACACATGCCTCTCAAGGCGTTTAGATCAGGACTACTTTACTCCAACTCCAATGCAGGCAAAGGCATTGTCAAATAGTAACATTGTCAAATAATCAACTTGTAAATATCTGTGAGATTTAGCATGTAAAGGTTAATTTAAGTAGTGAAGTTGGGAGCCCAGGACACAGTCAGATCAGCTGCTAATAAATTTTGAAAAAGTGGCAATATCTGATAATTTCCTTTAAAAACAAAGTTAGCAATAATGAGCCAGGGAGGCTAGAGAAAATGTAGTTCAGGGAACGTTTCTTCTGTGAGCATAAAAAGGCCTGAGGTACACATGCTGGGTTTAGAGTTTGTCTTTCCTTCCTGGAAATAGCTCAGTGGCTTTTTTTCCCCTAAGGACTAGGACAGATGATTTTTTTTAAAAAACAACGAATAACAAAATAAGAGTGGTTATTGAGAAAGGCTGAGGGAAGCACAATTCATAAATCCATCTAACAGCTATGGCACAATAAAGCAGTACATTGATGTCTTTGTGAGTAGGTTGGACTCTCATTTTCAGTTGCCACAGATGTGAATGCTTCCCTCTCCAATCACAGTTATAAGCTGTGACAACTCAGCTCTGACAGATTCACTCAGGTTCTCTTTTGCAAAAGAACTCTGCTGAAGAAAGACATTTACCAATAGAAAGTTGTCAAAATGACACTGAACCTTTGAGGTTAGAACATAAGTTACAGCTCCTTCACCCAAGTCACTCACCTTACACTGATTCCTGCCAAAGTTAAAGGCCATTCTGAATGGCCTCAAGATAATATACTAGTCAAAAATTTTGTCTTAAGCTCCCCTCGGTTACTCTAAGTCAGGTTTTCTACTGCTGTAACTCTAATACTGTTCTCCATGTTGTGGTGATCGAACCATAAAATTATTTCATTAATACTTCTTCACTGAAATTTTGCTACTGTTATATTTGCAATGTAAATATTGGGTATAAAGGATTTCTGATATGTAAGCCACACAGGCTGAGAACAGTTGCTCTAAGGTAATAGAGCACAGTTCCTTTTTTGTTCTAGATTGTTTTAGCAATCCTGTGGTTTTTGTGTTTCCATATTAAGTATGTTCTTTTGAGATATGTGAATAATTGTGTTTGAATTTTGGTGAGGATTGCATTGAAGCTATAGACTGCTTTTGGTAGGCTGTTCATTTTTATTGCTAATCCTAGTGATCCATAAGTACAGGACATCTTTCCATCTTTTGATATCTTTTTCAATTTCTTTCTTCAAAGACTTGAAATTTTTATTATACAAGTCTTTCATTTGATTTGTTAGACTTACCCCCAAGATATTTTGCATTGCTTGAGGCTATTGTGATATTTGGTGTTTTTCTGATTTCTTTCTCAGTCTGTCATTTGTATATAGGAAGACTACTGAATTTTGTAGATAGCTACTTTCCTTAAAGAAATTCCCTGGTGGAATTTTTAAGGCCATTTAAAAAACCACAGGATTGCTAAAACAATCTAGAACAGAAAAAGAACTGTGCTCCATTCCTTAGAGCAGCTGTTCTCAGCCTGTGTGGGTTACTGTGTGAACTATCATACACAAATAAACTTTGATGTCTTCCTTTCCAATTTGTATACCCACAATCTCTTTCAGTTGTCTTATTACTTTATCTAGGACTTCAAGTACTCTGTTGAATAGGATATGTAGAGAGGGGGCAAACTTGTCTTTTTCCTGATGTTAGTGGAATTGCTATTATGTTGATATATGTTCCTTGTATCCCTAACATCTCCTGGTCTTTTATCATGAAGGAATATTGGATTTTGCCAAGAACATTTCTGCTTCTAATGAGATGATCATTAGTCTTTCAGTTTGTTTATATGGTGGATTACATTTATTAATTTTTGTATATTGCACTATCTCTGAATCTCTGGGATGAAGGCTTCTTGATCATGGTGGATAATCTTTTTTCATGTAGTCTTGGATTCAGTTTGTAAATATTTTATTGAGGTCTTTTTTGAATAAAATTCATAAGGGAGATTTGTTTGTACTTCTCTTTCTTTGTAGGTCATTATGTGGTTTGGGCATCAGGGTAACTGTGGAGTTATAAAATGAATTGGGCAATGTTTCTTCTGCTCAGATTTTATAGAATAATTAGAGGAATATTGTTATAAACTCTTCTTTGAAAATCGGGTATAATTCTGTAATAAAAATAATCTGACCCTGGACTTTTATTGGTTGGGAGATTTTAATGACTTATTCTATTTCACTAGGGGTTATAGTTCTTCTTAAATTGCTATTTGATCTTGATTTAACTTTGGTAAGTGGTATCAGGAAAATTATCATTTCTTTTAGCTTTTCCAACTTGATAAAGTACAGGTTTTTAAAGTTTGCCCTTATGATTCTCTGTATTTCTTTCCATCTTTTGTTATGTCTCCCTTTTGTTCTTGATTTTAATATGCTGAATATTCTATATCCTCTTTTAGTTAGTTTAGATAAAGGTTTCATCAATCTTACTGTTTTTTCTTAAAAGATTCAACTCTTTGTTTCATTGAATCTCTGTATTATTGTTTTTGGTTTTATTCTATTGGTTTTGGCCCTGAGTTTGATGACTACTGCTTTTGGGTACAAAATTTTGTTGTTGTTGTTTTGTTTTCTTCTAGAGCTTTCACGTGTTATGTTGCTAGACTGAGATATCACGAACTTTCCTCTTGGCACCACTTTTATTGTGTTCCATAAGTTTGTGTATGTGGAACATACATTTTCATTCGATGCTAGAAAGACTTTCTTTCTTGACCTATTATTTTTCATCCAGTAGGGAGTTGTTCAGTTTCAATGATACTGTAAGCTTTCAATGTTTTTCTGTTGCTGTTGATATCCAGCTTTAATCCATGGGAGTCAGATGGGGTTAATGATGTTATTTCACCTTTCTTATGTTTTTTGATACGTGCTTTGTCTCTGAATATATGGTCTATTTTGTAGAAAGTTCCATGAGGTGCAGAGGAGAGGTATTTGTATGAGATGTTTTATAAGTATCTGTTAATTCCATTTGGTTTATTATATTTGCTCCAGCACATCTCTGTTTAGAATTTTTTTTCCTGGATGATCTATTTGTTGGTGAGAGTTGAGTATTGAAGTCTTCCACTATCCGTGTGTGAGGGTCAATATGTGATTTAAGCTGTAGGAGTGTTTATTTGTCAAACTTTGGTTCCCTTATTCTTGGTGCATACATGTTAAAAAGTGAAATGTCCTCTTGGTGGATTTTTCTTTTGATGAGTATATATTTTTCTTTCCTATTTCATCTGATCATTTTTAGTTTGAAGTCTATTTTGTTAGATATTAAAATGACTAGACCAGCTGGTTTCTTAGGTTTATATGCTTGGATTATATTTTTTCCAACCCTTTTCCCTGAGGCATATTTCTCTCCTTGATGATAAGGGTGGTTTCTTGGATACAGCAGAATAATTGATCCTGTTTTTATATCTATTCTATTAGTCTATGACTTTTTATTGTTGAATTAAGACCACTGATGTTGTGAAATATCAGTGACTAGTGATAATTACTTCCTGTTATTTTGTTGTTGGTAGTTGTGTGTCTGGTAGTTTTGGTGTGTGTATGCATGCATGTGTGTGTACATGCATGAGAAGATAGTTCAGAGGCTTTTCTATTACCCCCAATATTTCCCAAATAAATAACACAGAGATCTAGTATATTTATTACAAGCTTTCTGCACTAAACTAGAAAGGTTCTAAGCTTTTTTAACCTGACTATGGTGGCCTGACCTACTTTCCAACCTACTTTCCAGCCATGTATCCCATTACATGCCAACTTAGACTTGCCCTAGCTGCTCCTGCTCCATCTGTGTCCTCATGATGAACCTTTTATTGTGACCTTATGGGGAATCCTGCTGGCCCTTCTCTTACTCTTTCTCTGTCGCAAACTCTACTTGGGACCTCCAGACTGGGATCAGAAGTCCTGCTCTATTCTCTTCTCCTACCCAGCTATTGGATGATCAGTACTTTATTAACCAATCAGAGATGATGGAAAACGATCTTTACACATCATTGAGATAGGAGATGCTCCAATAATCATGACAATGCCAACATCTGAGCTGCAACCAGATCTCTGAGCACAGATATCAACATCTGAAATACACAGTACTTAAAACCATCTCACAACATTTTCTACTTTTAGTACAATCAAAAATTCTTTCTCTTTATTAATAAACTGTATACAACAATAGCAATTATGAAAAGTAAAATCATATCAAGTAAAATTACATTCATAATGTCTAGTCCATTTGTATTTGGAAAACTTAGATAAAGTACTTTATTATCTTGCTGACCTTGGTGAGCTTCGAATTCTGTATGATTTAAATCATTTTCTATCAAAACTTATAGCTATAAACTCAACAATATCATGTTAGACTTAAAACATTTTTTTAGATCCTAAACTACTTAAGCTTAATTGTGAGACTAAAAATATATACTCTTCAACCCCATCAGAGACCTGATATGGAATAAATATAACCTGAGTATGCATGAAATACAGAGCAAGTACCTTCAAAACTGTAGAAATGGCAGACAGTGACTCCCTGGGCAGTCATCCAAGATTTCTCTCTGTTGTTAGAGCATCATCTTTGTCCTTCTGGCCCAGAATATCTGACGGACATTTTTATGAAGCAGTAATTATGAAGGATTGTTTACCTTGTCTTGGCAAAGCTCAGTAGTCAACTTCCCATGTCCTACTTGTCTATAGCTTTGACAGCATGCTGTCATTAGTTGAGGCAAGAGGAGTTTCTGATTCAGTGGCTAGATTACCTCATTTGAAGCAAACTCCATAAGGAGATTTTTCAATGCTCATCATATTTGAAGCAGAACTGGGAAACTGCCAGGAGCAGATATGTCTCAGTGTCAAGAAAGCCTTTCATTAATAAAACATCTTTAAGTTCCAATTACTTAGTTCTCTGAGGTTTTTGAAGACCATCTATCTACAGCTTATTAGAATAAGCAAACATTTATTGTTTCTAGCTGCTTGCTATCTGTTAAATCTAGAAAACACAGGTCTGTAATTAACTAAACTAGTATCTAATATGACCCTAAGTTTGATTGACCCGTTTGTATTTTTTAATTATTCTAAACAGTTTGTAATAGCAGCTTTTCAAAAGGACTAGACCTTCATATTGCATTTTAAAATGAGTTGTGATAGGTATAATACTTTAAATAATTCATTCTCCTGGTCCTCTGGGTTTCTCTTCTGTATCCCCCAATACCTGATCCTGCTCACATTTTCCCGTCCCCCTCACTTCTCCCACCTAAAACTCTCCCTCTATCTGCCTCCCATGATTATTTTGCTCCCCCTTCTACATGGAATTGAAGCATCCTCATTTGGGCTCTCCTTTTTGTTAAAGTGGACAGGACAGTAGCGCAGAGGGCCAGGAGAGTGAATGGAAATACACAACTGCTGGAGGTAGGGGGCAAAGGGAACATCTAGAAAGTCCCAGAGATCTGGGATGTGAGAGGATCCCAGGACTCAATGGGAGTGACCTTAGCTGAAATGCCCTACAGTGGGGAGATGGAACCTAAAGAGACCACCTCCAGTAGATGAACAAGGCCTCCAGTGGAGGAATGAGGTCACCAACACACCTTCAAAAATTTTGACCCAGAATTGTTCCTATGTAAAAGAAATACAGTGACAAAAATGGAGCAGAGACTGAAGGAAAGATCATTCAGTGACTGTACCAACTTAGGATCCATCCCATGAGTGAGTGGGCACCAAACCCTGAAACTGTTACTGATGGTACATTGTGATTGTGGACAGGAGCCTCTAAGAGACTCCACCAGCAGCTGACTGAGACAGATGCAGATACTTACAGTCAACCATTGAACTGAAGTTGGGTACCCCTATGGAAGGAGGAGAAGCTGAAGGGGATGGCAACCCTATAGGAAGAACAACAGTGTCAACTAACCTGGACCCCTGCAGCTTTCAGAGACTAAGCCATCAATCAAAGAACATACATGGATTGGTCTATGGCTCCCTGCTACATATGTAGCAGGGGTCTGCTGCGTTTGGTTTCAGTGAGAGGGGATGTGCTTGGTCCTGTGGAGGCTTGATGCCCCAGAGAAGGGGGATGCTAGAGGGGTGAGATAGGAGGGGGAAGTTGGGTGGGAGAGCACCCTGTTAGAGGCAAAGGGGATGGGGGACAAGGTAGAGGGCTCATGGAGGTAGGATCTAGATGGGTGATTGTATGATCGTCCTGAGGATTTGGTTGCCAACAAGATTTATTGGCTCTGTATAGCTGAAGTCTTGGCTAGAGATATTTTCAGCCAGTTTCAGTGCTATTCCCACATTGAGGGATCATCAGTTCATGTAACCTATTTTGTTGTTCTTGATTTCTTTCTTCATATATGTAGCCAAGATCTTCAGAAGGTTTCCCCAGGTCAAATCTAATTTTTATTAATTTTGAAGGAATTTTATTTTCCATAGCTTTTACTTTCTTTTTGAAACAAAGGCAAAACTTACCAATGTAACAAATTTCCTTCCTTCTACTTTGAAGTTGAGGCATCTTTGAAATAGATGGGATGTTCAATTCAACAGTCTTTTTCTATAATCTAATGTTTTTCAGCATTTCTGTTATTTATTAGCATTTGAAATTTTAAAATTAAAGCATTATGTAATCTTTCTTTGGGGGCTTTGTTGCACCTTTCTGTTTGTTAATCATCTCTTTTAAAGTCCAATTAAATTTCTCTATAAAAGCTTGTCCTTTAGACTCTATGGTATACCTATAATATGCTTTGTATTGTAATATGCAAAAAATTGCTTCATTTTACTAGAGACATTTGTGGATTCTTGCCAATCTTAATTTGTACAGATATGCTCACAATTGCCATAACTTCTAATAAATGTGTAATTACAGAATCAGCCTTTTCAGAATTTAAAGCAGTTGCCCATTGAAATCCTAAGTATGTGTCTATGGTATGGTACACATATTTTAAATTTCCAAACTCTGTAAAATGAAACATATCCATTTGCCAAATTTCATTTCTTTGGGTATCTTTGGATTGCTTCCTGAAGGTAATAGAGTTTGTTTATACAAAGAATAACTAGAACATTTTCTTATATATTGTTGTTAACTAATTAAAAAATCATTTTTTAAACCTTTGCTCTTAACATTGTGTTCCATGTGTAATTCTGAAGCTTCTAGCACATTTCCTATCAATAGCTGATCAATTTCATCATTATCTTGTGCTAAAGCATATGGTAGACCCGTACTGGATCTAATGAGTTATATACAATGGATAATTTCTATTTCTAATTTTGTGTTGTTGTCAAATAAACTGTGAAGTTAATTCTGAATCATCCTGAATAAGTTCATCAGTTTCTGTATCCAAAACAACAACTACTTTTTGCAAATTTAGAGTCAATGATTGTATTACGAGATTCAGGAAAATCCAATAATACTGTGAGAATGGCATACAACTATGATTTTTGAACTGAATCATAAGGCTCTTAGTTAATTACCTATTCTTTCTGACTTATAACTTGCTTTTTACGCCTTTCACTAAATGAGGAGGAATCCAACTAGTACTTTCTATAAACTAAAGTCACTTGTTTTGGGGGCATTTGTTGTTAATTTCTCCCCCCAAATTATTGTAATCTCTTTGCCAATATTTCTTTTCTGTTCACAATGAGGTAATTTCAGCATTAGTAAAGGCAACACAATTTCTGTTGAGTCTATTCCTGATTGTCAAAGACTCATTTTTTCTTTCAGAATAAATCCAGAAACCTTATGATTTAGGTCTTTAATTTTTTACTCTGTTTGTGTGCAAAAAAAAAAAAAACCCTGTCTAAGATATAATCTCTCTGGATAAGAATTGCTGTGGGAGAATGAGTAAAAGGCAAAATAACTAAAATATGGGCCATCTTTGGATCAAAATGATCTACATGTGCATCTTTTAATTTCTTTTCTACCAGAGCCAATTCTCTTGCAGCATGATATTATAATTTTCTTGGACCATTTAAGTCTTTATCATCTTGTAAGGTTTGAATAGTT
Source organism: Grammomys surdaster (assembly GCF_004785775.1). Classification (NCBI taxonomy): domain Eukaryota; kingdom Metazoa; phylum Chordata; class Mammalia; order Rodentia; family Muridae; genus Grammomys; species Grammomys surdaster. Next base: position 2,639,823 of record NW_021620848.1, on the reverse strand, counting down.
AATCCTATTATGGATCTTAGTCAATTAATGGCTCCCAACAATTTTAAAAAATCATTAAGAATTCTTAGTTTCTCCTGGTTTGTACCCCCTGTTTTCAAATATCTGAGACTTATATACTAGATAATTAACAGAATCCTCTCTTTGTATTTTTTTCAGGAGCAATTTGTAATTACCAGCAAGGCAAAATGTTCTTTATTTCATCAACCCCTTTTTAAAGGTACCCCCATCTGAGTCATCCAGCAAAATATCATGCATTTAATGATAAATTCTTTATTGAAAAAATTGTTTATGAATTATTTTTAATAGCTGTGGTACAAAACATTGGCACAAGATAGGTATAGAATCTCCATCTGTTCTTGGACTAAGTTCTCTGGTACCTGCAACTTTCCTTTTGTCATAGGTCATTGTTCTGTCCAAACAGGTTGGTCAGCCAACTTCCTTAGTGGCTTGCCAAGTCCTGCATGGCTGTGGAAGGGACAAGTCAGACAAAGGTCTCACCCCAGGAGCAGAAACCTCAGGGTGTGGGCCTCCATGAGTGCTGATGGCTGCTAGCTATAAGGCTTGTTTGCATAATAATGTATATATTTGCTCCTTTGCATAATATGATCCCTGCCAGGTTAATTACTCCATGATAATTAGAAACATTATGAGTTTGTGAGGCAAGGTTGTGTCTAGTGTTCCTCAGCAAAGTGGTGAATGCTGTGACCTCAGGGAAGCCCTTGAAGCTGTTGCAAAGAACTCTGAAAATATGAGTTTAAGAATATATAAATATGATTTCACAACTATGCAAAATATAAGGCTGCAATATGAATTGTATGAGGGGGCTCACGCCCAAAAGAACAGAGATAGCTGCACTAGTGAGTGAATAAAGAGAAAGAAATAGTTAAACAAGGGTCATGGTTCAAGTAATAAAGGGACACTAAAAAAGTGAGGAGATGGCAATCTCAGGGCAGGATATCACCCAGCTAATCTTATTGTTTACACTTACAGAGGCAGGAGGATCTCTGAGATCATTTACTATGTTAAAAAATGTACTTGCTGTCCTTTTCTAAGAATCAAGGGTTAAGGTAATAAAATACTGATTCCTGGGATAATCTAAAGGGAACCGGGGGCAAATGATTGAATTAATATATAAATAAAAGACTGGGCTTTGGTCTGCAAGAGAGGGCTACCTAGAGACAGCAGAATTTTTCTCTAGCAGATTTTCTGACTTTGGTAGGAAAATCCAAGAACAATCCAGAGAGCTTTGATTGGAAAACCCAAGAGTTACCTAGGGAGCTGTCTCAAGCAGAGAGTTATCTTGAGCATACTACAGAGCTGTCAGCTTGCATTCCATCATTGACTTCAAGTCATTCTTCCACTAGTCCCAAACACCCTTTTCTTAGGACCCCCTCTCCAAGCTGAGGCTGGTCCTTAGCAGTGGACTATTGGCATTCTGCTAGCAGTGTCTACCCTATATGAAGTTGGAGATTTAGCTTCTGCTGTGTCCTGCTCATGGACAACTTGGAAGTCTGTGACTGTTCTTAATAAGATTTTTAAAATATCTTTGTCATACACATCTCTTATTTTATGGCGTGTACCTGATGTTGGGGGGAATGCTAATCCTTGTTTCCTCCTGTTGCAACAGATCTTTCCCCCCAAAATTCAGGGTTATATGAGTCACATATGACCTTAATTTTCCTTTTTGACCTTCTGACTCTAAACATTTAAGCTATTTTACACTTTGCTTTACCTAGAAATCATACACCTTCTGAAGAGGCCAATTTGGAGGCTAAAATTTTGGTGAGATTTTTGTTACATCTGTTTCAGTGCCTATTAAAATTTCAGTTTCAATGTTATTTATAAATACTTTTATCTTTGGCCTCTGATAATCTGTAGAATTTCTTGTGTACTGTGTGGCTGCAGCATCTGTCAAGAAATGCTTATTGGCCTATAAGCTTAGGCAATAAATAGAAGGTGGGACATCCAAGAGAGAGATTCAATTCTAGGGTGGAGAGATATGTACGAAATTTACCTGGGACCATGGCAGAGGTCAGAAGCATGGAAGTAAGCAGAGGTAACCAGCCATTTGGCAGAACTTATGCCAAAATAATGGAATAGTAATTTATGAGCTAGTCAGAGGACAAACAAAAGCTTATGGCCAAGGAAGGGGTTTCTAAATATATTTTGAGTCTCAGAGTCATTACTCTGGCAGCTTGGGACTGTAAGAAAAACTCGAATTTTTATAGATTGTGCTCAATGTAGAAGGCATGTAATCCAAAAAACTTTTAATTTCATACTTAGTTATTGGACAAAGTCCAGGTAAACAAATGACCCTGTTGTGATACAAAGTATTTGATTGAGACCCATGAGCCTGCAGTGTCTCTCAGAACCACAGAGCTAGCCTGGGTTGGGAATTGTACCACTATCACTGCTGAGAGAGACAAAGGTGCTACTCTTAATATTAGAAAGCATGCTGGGCTTTGACACTTGCACTTCTTTGGGATGAAGGAGATCCCCCTCAGTGTAGCAAGGCTATGCATTGGAGACCCACCTAGGAGACAGAGATGTGACAGGCTGCAGTGGGAGGGGGTCACTTATCCAGTGAGGACAGAGAGAGAATGCAGAGATTCAAAACACAGGCCTGGTTAAACCCTATGGGCATAGGGGTAGAGTACCTTCCCAGAGTGTGGGGAAGTCACAGCAGGTAATTATGTGAGTATATGCTGCATACTGAAGAGCTTAGGACAGGTGTGGCACAGAAACTGAAGTTTTTCTGTGATTCACTTTTCCCTATGTACTAAAGAGCCAAGAACCATTCCAGTGTCCTTAGTTAAATAACAGAGGGAGACAAAGAACACACAAAAAGAATCCAAACACACCAAAACGTCAGAGAAGGAAAAATTATGTTTTAATCCTGAAAAGGAAAGAAAACTGGATTTAAATTGCACATATTGTTGTGTTTTATAAAAAGAAAAAGAAGCTGGGGATGTTTGGTGGACTGCAGTATGGTATGGGGGTAAGGCGATGCTTCTGTGTGCTCATGCTGAGGGGAAGGGGGTGCTTCTGTGTGCTCATGCTGAGGTAGCCTTTCCTCCTGAGGTACTAGCCAGACGATGGTAAGTAAAGACTAGAGTTTATTTAGGGCATAGGGAGGGGAGTTGAGGGTGTAGTAGAGACAGAGAAAGGAAGAGAGAGAGAGAAAGAGAAGGAGAGAGAGAGGGGGGGAGAGAGACAGAGACAGAGAGACAGAGAGAGACAGACAGAGAGAGAGACACAGAGAGAGAGAGAGAGACAGAGAGAGACAGAGAGAGACAGAGAGACAGAGACAGAGAGTGGGGAATAGAGGAGTAGAGGCTGGCCATAAGCACATGGAGAGAGGGGGGAGAGCAGTGGGATAGAGAGGGAAGAGGGTAAAGGAGCAAGAGCAAGAGGAGAAGAGAGTGAGGAGAAGGCAAACAGCCACTTTTATAGTGAGTCAGGCACACTTGGCTGTTGCCAGGCAACTGTGGGGTAGAGCCTAGATTAAATGCCAACATTACCCATTTTGAATTAATTAAAAAAGGAAAAATTAGAAAGAAGTAATGATGGAGAAGGAATAGGAATCTCATGATCTTTAGCTACTTCATGCTGACTTTGGGGTGACATGTCTCTGGGAAACCTAAGAAAATGGATATAGAGATCTTAGTCCAGTTTTAGGAGAGTTGGCTGTTTCCTTGCTGTCCAGGGTCTGTGGAACCATTTGTGGATAGATAGGAAGGAGCAGGTCCAGTGGAGGAAGTGTCTTTGTCTGTGACAGAAGATTGGGGCATCTGTGGGTTGCTTCTCTGGAGCTGTCCTGGTTGTAGTAAGTCCCTGGACTTGACAAGATGCTGAAACACACACACACACGCGCACGCGCACGCGCACGCGCATGTGCACGCACACGCACAGGCACACGCTCACACATGCACACACGCACGCATACACAACAGGTAGAGAACAAAGTTAAGTACATTTGGGAGAACAATTTTTTTCTTAGGTGTACATTTGAAACCCTTAGGTTGGTAGTTGTGGGTGAGGGGAGTCCCGATCCGAGGAACAGGAGAGCAATCCCACACTCTGGAGTAGGTAGAAAGTGAGAACCTAGGCTATCAGTTGGTAGGTGCACTTATCTGGATGAAGTCTATTTGGTCCATGAGGGGTAGATCTGAGTGGATTTCCTGTAGCTTAGAAGTTTACAAAAGAGATAGATTTGTTAACAACATGAACAGTCTTTAAGATGAGCTTAGGGAAGATAAAAACCTTTTGTAGAGCAGAAGGAGCAAGAAAGGTTTTTTTCCTTCTGTCTAGGAGGCTGAATATATATATTTAGCATAATGAGAAATAATTTTAAGTTTACATTTGAAGGACAAAGGAAGTTCAAAACCTTGACTTTGTGAATATAGTTGATCACATAGCTTAGCATGAGAAACACCTTAAGTCTGTAGTTGAAAGACAATCAAAGGAGACTTACATTTGAGCATGATAGCTGATAGTGTAGATTCAGCATGGGCAACACTTTAAGCTTCGTTAAAACACAAAGAAAACTTAAAATTTGAACTTGTGATTATACAGTTGTATCACACAGTGGAATGTTTTACTAGAGTTAGGGTAATTTATAAGAACTCTATTGGTTAATGTTAGGACAATGGCATAGCAAGGAGAGGAATTTTGAAGCATTTAGTCATTGGAAACTGAGTTTAGGTAAGGAAGTAACAAAAGGTTACATCTGTGAAAACTTATATCTAAACTTGTGTATTGTTTATTATGAAGTCTGTAAGAAATCTGGCAGTCTTTGCTAGTTAACGAATTTATTAATGAGCAAATAAGGTGGTGGATTACCTTAGGGTAAGGAGCTAGGTCTGTTTTCTAGCTGTCAAGCTAAAGTTAGTTTAGCTATCAATGTAGTTAGAAATCTTGGAAGAATAAATTATAATCTAGGAGTCATGTATTGATTAAAATGACAGAGGTTGGTCTATGGTCCACTACCTAAACAGTTCTGAGGTCCCTGTGGTCTCCATGGAAACTTGAAAGGAGTTAGTCTGTCTGTCAGGCCTAGAAGATGAAGAGGGTTTTGTTTTTTGTTTTTGTTTTTGTTTTTGCCTGTGGAGTAGACAGATATGTGTGAAATGAGAAATGACCCACCTTGACATAGGCAATATGAAACAGTTGACTCTTCAGATAACGTGTTTGTCCACAGTGTAGACCAAGCTCTGGCAGTGGGCAAGGAAATGGAGTGATGTTTCTCAGTGGTTATCATACCACAATCTAGGTAGAATCTTGTCACTGTGCCCATTATCTTCTCGGAGACCTTCAGTGGTAATTGTTAGGCTTTGGGAGTCATAAACTCAAACATATACTATAATCTTTAGCAGATATCTGACAAGATTCTGACAACATGAAGCATAATCTGAGTTAGACAATCTGTATTTGTTTAATTACTTGTTTGAGAATGTATCTAGCAAGTAGAGCACATTATAACTTAATGGCAGTAGCAAAAAACAAGGCTAAACATATATACATATACATCATATACGTGTATATTCCAGTGATCTTTAACCTTTATACTGTTTAGAAATCTCAGCCTTCCAGCTATGTATCAGCAGAGAAAGACACATGAAGAGATGCACACTAAGAGAAAATGGCTGAGTTTTGTCTAGTGAACACTTGGCTAGCAGCTGCACTGGGAGCTGGGGTGAGTGGCTCCCATGTCCCCCCTGTCTCCCACCTGGCTCTGGCTACTGGGACGGAATGCCAAGCAGCTCTGGCTCTGGGCCATGGACTAAAGGCAAGAAGTTCTGATCCGCTGGGGAAGAACTGAGAAAGAAGCAGAGAGCATCAGACAGAAGAGCTAGAGAGATTTTGGCCAGGGCCAAAGCTCTAGGGACTGGCATTGCTGGAAATAATGTAAAGAGAGCAAGTGGCTACAGCAACATGGAGGCAGTGGCAGTAGAATCAAGAGGAGAGCAGGTCAGGGAGAGAGCTGGTACCACAGCAGTGTTCTCCTGGTCTCCTGGCAACTCTGTTCAGGTGATACAAGAGAAGACTGTCTCAAAACACTGACAACTGGGCAGGGTCAGTGGCAGTGGTGGCCACTGGAAAGTGGGCAGAGCACTAGAATATGGTGTGGGGTGTTGGATCGTAGTGTGCGTGGGTCTGTTGGGTTGATATGTGGGTTTTGCCTCTGTCTCACCACACAGCTAGGGCCTCTCGTGGGGACAGAGGTATAGGAATTTGACTGTGTTCACTCCACGCTGGCACTGAGTGGACATTGGGCTGTGTGAAGCTGCAGGACTCTGCTTGGGGTGAGAGAGCACAGTCTGAGGTTCCTCAGAAAGCCAGAACTCTTGGCAGGAGGGATGAGTTCCAGCCTCATCCTGCTGGGATGAGAGTTCTGGTAGAGGCAACTTGCTTGGCTGAGTCACTGCTGACCTGTTTGCTTGGGTTCCTGGGGTTCTGTGGCTGAGAACGTAGAGAGATCATCAGTGGGAGATTAAATGGTGGCTCAGTAGTTGAAAACCTTCTCCACTGTTTCCCACAGTGAGTCCCAAAGAAGAGACTATCTAGTCCATGGTCTTAAAATGTTTATTGTTATGGTGGAAAGATGAAAACTATACCTCAGTATTTTCAAGGAAGACCTGAGGTTAAATACCTTTTGCAAGAAGAAGGGTCTGGGAAGGAATGTTTAATTGGCTACTCCCCTCTGGCCTTTAGGTATCTCATTAATATGGAGATCTGTCTTGAGGCTCTGTGGCCTGTAGTCACACCCTCTACCTGTGGAGAGGCTAGTGGGCATTGTCCTACATGCTTGAAAAGTGAGGATCAATGGAGATCTGTGACCTCGTGTCAAGCATCTGTGTCAGGAGCCTGTAAGAGGGGCCTGGAATCTGGGAGTGTGGTGAAATGCATGCCGTCCCTTATGATCACCTGGAGTCTCCAGCGATTTCTAGCTGGTGCTTGACCAGAAACCACGCTGTCCTTTCATGATCCTACGGTGGGTGGCAGATGGCTTCAGGAATGCAGACTCTTGGCAGAATAGGGTCCCAAGCAGAAGACAGAGCGGAGTGATGGCTGCTTTTCCCACTGAAGCAGCAGAATCGAGAGGTGGGGAACCAGAAACAGAGCAAGTGGTGAGAGAATGAGGGAGGAGGGGAAAAGCCTACAGATCCATAGTGAGAGTTGTTTTTAAAGTGCCAGTTAAGTAGCCATGTAGAGCTATTGCTTGCAGGGTACTGTGAACTAGACTGGGGGATGTCTTAGTAAGTAGGGACAAGGCAGTGAAGACCAATTCTTTGAGTGTGGAAGTACAGCTATTAATTACCCCTGTCAGCATCCTGAGGACAACATTAATAACAAACAAATAAACAGCCAGGTTGTCACATGGAAGCTAGTGGCTATGTGAGTTCAAGACTCACAGGAATGGTTTACATAAGTTTAGGATTTTTTTCTACTGCAGCTAGAGCTGGAAAGTAAGGGGTCATAAAACTGCTTCAGAGAAGAGGGAGGGGTCACCCAAGTGTTAGAAGTCTGAGAACAGGAAAAGACCAGTCATAAAGACTGAATATCTCCATTCTTAATGGCACCACAGTGGGTGGCTCCAAGCTCAACAATCCTCCCTTGGGACCAGAGGATATTTTCACTGACCAGTGGAGGAAGGGAGCTTACCAGTTCTCTGAAGCTTGGGTGAGGAGGTCTAGCGAGTGATGGCTCTCCATATGGCAATGGGGGATGTGAACTTTCGAATGTCTAAATCCCGGGTTTTGGTACTAATGTTGTGTTTTATAAAAAGAAAGAGAAGCCAGGGATATGTTTGGTGGAGTGCAGTATAGTGTGGCAAAAAGACAAGCCACTGCAGGTCCATGCTGAGGCAGCCCTTCCCCCTGAGGTACCAGCCACATGATAGTATAGGGTAGAATAGAGTTTATTTAGAGCATGGGGAGGTGAGGTGAGGGTGTAGTAGAGACAGAGAAAGGAAGAGAGGGAGAGAGAGAGAGAGAGAGAGAGAGAGAGAGAGAGAGAGAGAGAGAGCGCAGAGGTTGGCCATAAGCGTGTGGAGAGAGAGAGGAAGGGCAATGGGATAGATGGGGAAGATGGTAAGGGAGCAAGAGCAAGAAGAGAAGAGAGGAGAGGAGGGGAGAGGAGAAGAGAGTGAGAGAGTGAGAGGGTGAGGAGGGGGAAAGCAGTCCTTCTACAGTGAGTCAGACACACCTGGCTGTTTCCAGGTAACTGGAGCAGAGCCTAGACAAAATGCCAACACATATACATATAAATAATTTAAATTAATAAATATAAAGATGAGAGACACACATGAGTTTTCTAGTTTATGTGATGATCTTTAAAATGGTTCAAAGATAGAAATAAGAGAAAAAGATACATCTTACAAAAACTGACATATTACTGATTATGACTATTATTGAATTAATAATCTTCATTTCACCTTAATAAATTATTGATTTTCTATATCTTCTCAGAGATAAAATACTTTGATAAAAAGTTTAAAAATTTTATAAATAAGATTAAGAAGATTCTAAAATGTCAGAGATGAACCAAAATGAGAGAAGAGAAATTTGCAAACAAGACTTAGAATTTTTTTTTAGTTTATAAATCAGACTGAGGAAAAGGCTAAGATATCAGAGATAAAACATAGGGAGAGAAAAATTATGGCAGACTTTGAGAAAGGAGAGATGCTAGATGCTAGAGTGGAGACCATAAAACAGAAGATGGAGGATTCTTTGATTCAAAATAGGGAACCTTCAGAGAAATGCAGTCTGGAACTTTCAGTAACACCAAAAGTGGTAGTTCCAGATAAGAAAAATCTACAAAAGCTTAAAGAGTTAAAATGAGAGCCCATAAAAATATAATATGTTGAGTTAAGCATCCAGATTCTACTTATTGATGCTACCTTGGAACATTGCCATATAATAGACTATATGTTTCATTGTATAGAATTTGGAGGATTAAGATATTACATGTGTGGATGCATCATACTACTGATGCATATTAAGAATTCCAATGGGCTTCTGCCTTGAATTCTGAAACAGAGGATTCTGAGATTGCATATTTGTTAGACATTGTGACAATTGTGAAAATAGCTGTACACATCGAGAGTGACAATTTTCCAGCATATGTCTCTAATAAAATGAAGCAGTTCTCTTTTTTGCATATTATATTCCGAAAGTGTTGCAGACAACTTAGGACAACCAGTTATGGAAAGAACTAATCATGCTTTCTATTAAATGCCTTTACAAATAAAAGCTGATGGTGCTTTGGCATATATATCCATCAGAATAAAACAAATTTTTGGACATTATGGTGTGAAACCTGCTACGGATAAAACTTGCAATCCCAAAGGTCAAGCAATCATGAACAAATCTTATAAAAATTTAAGAGATATGCTTATAGAACAGAAAGAGGGTAAGTAATCTCCCAAGGATAAAGTAAATGATGTTTTATTGACTTTGAATTTTTTGAAAGTCAAAGAAACAGGTAGCACTGCTGTTAAAAAAAAAACAATATATTTTTAGGAAGGACTGATGAATTAGATCAGCCTATAGAAGTCTTAATTCCAGAATGGAAAGAATGAAGTATCTTGTATAGGGGAGGGGATTTTGCATTTGTTCCAACAGGAAAAGAAAAGCTATGTCTTCTGTCCAAATCATAGGAAATCATATTTGACAGGGATAGATCACTTGAGGATCTTAGCTTCAGACAGGAAGAAAGAAATGAGGAAGACCAACAAAGTAGGCAATAATATATACGCTAGTCCCGCTACATGGAAACAGCTCTTAAACTGACTGAGACTTAAATGTCTACACATAGCCAATCAATCTTGTTATCCACAGAGTTCATATAACTTATTATTACATGCCATCCTTTTATATGGCATGGATGAAGATTTATATTGCAGTCTGGTTGTACAGTACAAACTAACTTTAAAAAGACTGACATCTCTCATTTGCTAAAACAAAGAGAATCATTGTTAACTGATCTGTGCACACTGCACGTTCCATATATATGCCAATGAAGAGATATATATTACTTGTTAGATTTTGTGCATTTTAAGAGCAAAAGGACCAGACACCAACAAGTACAAAACAAATAGCCCAGGTGATCCAGATTCACAGACTGCTTCAGTTGCTGTTTCATCAAAACTTGCTTCCAGGTTAACATCAAAGCAACTAGATCACTTGATCCGATCAGGACTTTATTTAAGTCTGCATTTTCATGGCACATACAGATGGAACAACAAATGTTACAGCTAGCTTTATTAAGACATGGTCATTTTCCCAATTTCCCAATTTTTGAGCACCTCCCAAAAGAAAAACTATGCTCCCAAACCAGCAGTAAGCAAATTTAAGAAAATGGGACCCCATTCCAAAAGGTGGGGGGGGGATAGCTTATTGGTTGTTCAACTGGTTATGAATATATGTTATCATTTAAGGAGGTTGGTTACAAGTTGTTAAATGGTTTTGATCAGGAAAAATATAAGGTATAGGAGGTTAAATTTAGGAATTTCTCTCTAGTCTTCTCTATCCTTTCTTTCATATGTAGGGAGAGAAGGGTTGAAAAAAATAAAAGAGGGTGATATAGGAATAATATAGGAACAATAGATTCTTGAATCTACTCTTAAAACAGAAAATGTTCTATAAGCCAATAATCTTAGATTGGCATATATTTTTATATATTGATACAAAAGTAAGGTTATTTTTATTACAACTTACCATATATTATGTTTTAACTCTTGTATAAGGTATTGAACCTATGCATCCCATTTTAAAAAATAAAAGTTTAGATCTACTTCTTTATAAGCTGCTATTACAATCTGTTCAGGATAATTAAGTAATGGAAGTTAATAGTTAATCAATGGTCATGTTAGTTACTAGAATAGTTTATCACATAAATATGCTTAAGTTGAAAAGATATTAAATAGCTAGAAACAAGCAACGTTTGCCTATTCAGATATGCTATAGATAGATCAATGGTCTTTAAAAACTGCAAAGACCTAAAGAATATGGCATTTTAAGATGTTTTGTTATTTTAAGGCTTTTTTTTTATTTTTGACAATGAGACATATTTGCTCCTGGCAGCACCACCATTTGACTTCAAAGAAGATGATGAGCACTGAAGAATCTCCTTATGGAGTTTGCTTCAATTGTGGCAAGCTGCCACTGGACTAGAAACTTCCCTTGCTTCAACTGTTGACAGTATGCTGTCTAAAAAGGACAAACGTGGTTGCAGGGAAGTTGACTGCAAAGCTTTGAAGGGCAAGTTAGGGATATTTCCCACTTCACAGAAAAGTCTGTCAGATATTTTGGGCCAGAAGGGTGAAGATAGATGTCCACATTATAGAGAAATTTTGGGGAATTGTTCAGGCAGCCAACTTTCTCTGTCATTTCTCTAGTTTTGGAAGCTGCTTGCCTGTACTTTCTGCATACTCAGGTAACATTTACTTCTTCTCAGGTCTCTGATAGTGTTGAAGACTAGATAGTTATAATCTTGCATATAAGTTTAAGTTGTTTAGGATTTAAAGAAAAAAATTAAAGTCTTTGCAAGTTGTAATGAAAATTATTTAGATACAAAACTCTGAATTTACCAAGATAGCATAAATAATAGCACACTTTCTCCAAAGTTGCCAAGTATATATGGACTTTATGAATGTAATTTTTAACCTAATAATTTTTGTAATTGTTTCATAATAATTATTATTATATATAGTTTATATACTAAGAGACAGAGTTTTACATTGGATTAAAGGGAGAAATAGTAGAATGAATCTCTTGTGCACTGTATGGATGCAGAACGTACCTGTCAATAAAATTATGATTGTTTTATAAGCTTTGTCTGGAAATAGAAGGTGGGATATGTGGGGGTGGGGGAAGACTGAATTCAGGGATAGAGAGAACCATGGAGGATCCAACTGGGAACATGGAGGAGGACAGAATTATGGGAAATGAGTAGAGGTAACCAGCCATGTGGCACAATTTAGACTAGAATAAATGGGATATTTAATTATGAGCTAGTCATAGAATAAACCAAAGCTTAGAGTAAATGCTGAGTTTTACATGGTTATGGTAGGGATGGCATGGCTTGGTTCCTGTCCCTGGAACAGACCCTCCAGAGTGTGGTCCTCCACAAATGTTGATAGTTGCTGTGGGCATAAGGATTGTTTGTATAATAATGTACTTATTTTCATGTTCTTCCTTCAAGGAATGTCTTCTCTGCAAAGGTTAATGATTCTATGATGATCAGAGCCAGCATGAGTGTGGGAGGCAAGGGTGTGCCTAATGACTCAGCAAAATGGTAGAATGCTGTGACCTTCAGGACAGCCCTTTAGGCTGTGGGAAAGAATGCTGAAAACATGAGTTTATAAATATATAATTTCTCACTATGTAAAATACAAGTATACAATATGAATTGTATAAGGAGCTTCACAGATATAAAGGAACAGAGGTAGCTGCACTATGAGCTAGCTTGTCAGAAAGACCCTATGGAAGGAGATAAAGAGATTTAGGGAGGGATGATCACAGGGAAAAATGCCATCCAACTAAGTTTTTTGCTTATGTAAACAAAAGCAGGCAGATTCCTGGGTTCAAGGTCAGCCTAGGACAGAGGGAGTTTAGGTACAGGCCCAGGCATGGTAGAAATGATAATTTCAGGGTAGGGTCTCACCCAGCTATATTGTTATCTGTGCTTCTACTTGCTGTCTCTTTCTAAGAATCAAGGGCCTGTGGTCATGGAATGATGATTCATGGATAATAAAAGCGAATGTGGGGTAATGACTGAATTGATATCTAAATAAAATATATCTAAATAAAAGCTTTTGATCTGCACAAGATGAGCTATCTAGAGAGTTTCTAGAATAGCAAGAGAAAGCTGTCTTGTGTGGAAAGCTGTCTTGAGGAGAAAATAGGCTGTTGCTTAGACCCAAAATTTGACTTCAAGTCACTTGTTTTGCTACTCCTAGACATCTCATCTCACAGGAACCCCTTTCCAATACATAGCTGGTCCTTAGCAAGTCAAGGTGTTTTTAAGTATGCTTTTAGTCTCAGAGTTGTTATTCTTAGAGCTTTGGGCCGGGAGGAAAAACTCACACCTTACAATCATCTATAGAAGTTTGCCAAAATACTTTTTTCTTGGTCCCTTCTGGGTTTTTTTGTTTTATCTATAGAATTTCCTCTGGCTTTGATATCTAGATTTTTAACGTTTATTTTCAGAGCAGTGTTGTTCTGCACATGTGTTTCTCTGCTGTTGACCTAAGATGACTGATCTGAATTTGATACTGGGGCCTCTAACAGCCCCATTCCTGGCATTTTCTGACAAGGGGTTACCCTGTCTGTTCCTTGTTGATCTATAATCATTAGCTCAATGTTGGACTTTTGCTACATCTTCTGCATATTCCAGAAACTCAGGCCTTCTTTTAGAATTAGTTTTGTTATATTTACAATTCCTTTTGAAATGACCTTGCTCACATGATTAAGCCATTTGACAGTTTGGATTTTCTGAAAATGTTTAGAGATCATATCACATGAGTGAGAGTCAATATTAACTATATTTCTAATCCTTTCTTCCATTGGTGGTGATCACCTTTTCGCATTCAGAATTAGCACTTTCAAAAGCTAAAGATTCAATCAGTGTTTTCCTGGCTTGCAGAGCTAATGCCTTTCTATCTACAGCTGAAGTCAATTTTTGTAAAAAGTCAGTGAATGTTTCTTTTGGACCTTAACATAATCTGAGTAAACAGTTCAAGTCTTTTTCCTGTTTCTTCAACCTTGTCCCAATAATTTAAAGCTTCCAGGTAACATAAGGCCAAGGTTGCCTTGTCATATACAACTTGCATTTGTACCTTAGCATATGGACCTTCACATATCAGCTGATTTGGAGAAGTATTGATGCCTCTGGCCCTTTTCCACTGTTTCATCTCCTAACCAATTCTTTCCACCATGATCACCACTGTAACTGAGGACCAGGTTCCAATATTGCTCTTGTCAAATCTTTCCAGTCTAGGTGGATTACTCTATTGTGAATTGCCAAGGAATTTAATACTTGCTTCACATATAGTGAATGCATATCATATGAGGTGACACTTTCTTTAAACTTTTTCAAATCTAGAATATCTATGGGGTGCCACCCAAATTCTTCATAACCTTGGGGGTGTCAGGGTCTGCTGGTATGTGTCATATAGTAGCCAAATAAACTAAAATTGATTTTCTAACAATCTTTGGGTGAGCCTTTTGATTTTTGTTATAAGGTGGTGCAATGGTTCGAGTCTTAACTTCTCCATCTCTATGTGAGCATCTTTCTGAGTCTTACAATTTTTTTCTAATTTTCTTCTAAGGCTTGTTCCTACTTTTCATTTATCTCATTTTCTTGTATCTCTAAACCCCTTTCTTTAAGAAGGCACAGAAGGTCATTATGGTTATTGGGACTAGGATAAAAATTATGAGCATGGTAATAATCATAATTGGTAAGTCATCTATATCTTTCTCTTCTGTCTTTATTTTTAATCCATCTAGGATGGCTTTATATAGGTCCCAAAGCTGTGTTGCTCACTTTTCATCTTTATTCCCTTTAATTTTATTAATTTTAATTATTTAGAGCTGTCTATGATTTCTCATACTCACTCTTTTTCCTTTGTTAGCATTTAAACATAATTCTAAACATTTTTTACATGATCAGAAGTTTATACATTATTGAGACAGGTGATGCTCCAATAATCATGATAATGACAATGTCTGACTGCAAATAGGTCTCTGAAAACAGAAATTAGCATCTGAAATATACAGTGCACAAAACCATCCCCCAACATATATGTGCCTATGTATGCCCATACATTTGTGTGTGTTTCTCTTTTTAGATTTTGTTGGTCTGAGAATAACCCTTGTGTTTTCATGGTTGCAGTTAACCTCTTTTGGTTTGGGTTTTCTTCTGGCACTGGGTTTACAGATAGGTATTACTTAATATTTTTTAAAATAAAATGTTTTATTTTTTTCATCTATCATGATTGACAGTTTTGTTAGTTATAGTAATCTGTGTTGGCATGAGTGCTCTCTTAGAGTCTGTAGCACATATGTCAATGTCCTTCTGGCTTTTAGAGTCTCCATGGAGAAGTTAGGTATAATTCTAGTAGGTCTGCCTTTATATGTTACTTGGTCTTCTTTCTTTGTAGCTTTTAATATTCTTTCTTTGTTCTTTACACTTAGTGTTTTGCTGTTATGTGCTGAGAGTTTTTTCTTATCCAATCTATTTGGTGTTCTGGAATTTTCTTGTACCTTTATAGGCACTTCCATTTTTAGGTTGGAAAATTTTCTTCTCTGATTTTGTTGAAAATATTTCTGAGCTTTTGATTTGTGCTTCTCCTTTACTTATTTCTTTTATTCTTAGATTTTTTTTCTGTCCAAGATTTTCTGGGTGTTTTATGTCATGAGTTTTTTATATTTACTATTTTCTTTAATGAATGTATTATTTTTTCTATGTTATCTTTAACATATGAGATTCTGCCTTTCGTGTCTTGTATTCAGTTTTTGAAGCTTGCCCCTGTAGTTTCTGTTCAAATTCCTACAGGTTTTATCTCCAGAATTTCCCCAATTTGAGTTTTCTTTATTCTATTTCCATTTTACAGTCTTACACTGTTTTACTCACCTTATCCCACTGCTTGTTTTTTTCCTTTGATTACTTTAAGTAATTTATGTATATTATCTTTAAGGATCTGTCATTAAACATAAAGGCTGTTTTAAGGTCTTTCTGTTGTGGTTCAGCTATGTTGGTTGAGGTAAAGTTACCTGTCTGTAGTTGAGACATATTTTCCTGGTTATTTATTATATTTTAATGCTGATGTCTAGGAATCCAGAATTGGGAAAGTTTTAGTTCTAGGTGCTGATATCTGGTTTCATCTTTATTCAGTATATGTTTTGTTCCTTGGTTTCTGTTTCCTTTCTGCTTTTTATGAGAGTTTGGAGGATATGTGTTGCATGCTAGAGAATTTTCTGTGGAAATTGGAGTTTCAGCCACAATGGGTTTCTGGGTATCAAGAACCAAGACTCGGGGATGGAGATAGTCTAGGGATCTAAGGAGTTCACAAAGGGAGAAAACCAGAGTATTCCACCAAGTATTTCTTACTCAGTCTCCTTGGAATGGAAGCAGAGAGAGCCCCAGAAGGTCTACTATAAAGCTGGTACTGGATCTGTAGGAATGGAAAGAGAGGTGAAGATATACTGTTAGACAGTTGACTTGCTTTCCTGACAAGAATGGCCTATGTTTTCTTAGAAACTGCCAGCTGAATTTGGGTGCTATGATAAAGCATTGAATAGAGTGGAAAAAGTTAGGCAGGGACAATATTTGGGATCCACTAGAGAGAGTGTGGGAGGAGGCTGACACATGTGTTTTATTGCAGAGCTGGAGATGAGACTGGGGAATTAGATCTGGAGAAACAGAGGGAGAGGTGATGAACTTCAGTCAGCCTACCTTCTTCCCTGGTAGGACTGGCCTTTTAGAGTTGGGGGCTGAGTTAAAGCAACCAGTGGAAAAAGAGATGTTAGGAGGAGAAGGCCTGAGAAGTCCACAGGAGATGTGGGCAAAGGGGAAAGGAGTCTAGAGCATGTTTCTGTTGTAGATTTATAGATAAGACTGACATATTATATTTAGAGGAGAAGAGGGAGTGGTAAAAATCTTCAGTTAGCTTACTTGTTTCCCCGGCCTGATCAGCTGGTGTATTCTCAAGGAATTTCTGCTGTTGTAAGATGGGATAATAAAAAGAATTGGGAAAAGGAATGTTTGAGAAGACTTTTATGATCCACTGGGGATAGGGTCAGAGAGGAAAGATAGACTACAGCAGGGGATAAGTCTGGAGAATTGGATTTAGAAGAACAAATGGAGAGGCTCAAATTTGCATAAAATTATTATTTTTTTATTTCCTTCCTTTTGCTTTGTTGTTGTTTTGATTGGTTACTTTTACTTTTCTGTTAGTGTTTAAGACAAGTTTTATATAGCCCAGGCTAGCCCTGAATTATTTATAAAGACAAGATTGACTTTGAATTCCTGACACTGCTTCCTTCATCTCTTAGTTCCTGGGATTATTGGCATAGTCTACCTCACCTGGCTAGGTTTTTTTTTTTTGTTGTTGTTTGTTTAAAATTGAAATTGTAGTAGTTATTTTTTATCGGATATTTTATTTATTTACAATGCAGATGTCATCCTATTTCCCCATTTCCCCTCTCTAGAATCCCCTATCCCATCCCCTCTCTTCCTTTATGCTTTTATATCATTTTAATTACGTGCATGTATTAAGGTCAGTTCTAGGTTGAAGGTCTAGCAATACAATAGATGCAAATAGTCAAGAAACAAGCAAGACAATAAACACAAATAGTCAAAGAAAAAGCAAGGCAATGAACACAATTATACTCCCGTGATCACTGTTTCTAAGAGTTTATCAGGATGACCAAAGTAACTGAGCCTACTTCCCTGTCCTAGCCCAAATCATTTTCATGTCTGAAGTCTACTTCCTTCTTCTAGCATAAAATTTAGATTCCTGTCTGAAATTACTTTTTTGTTCTAGCCTAATATTTAGGTTCCTGCCTGAGATTACTTCTTTGTTCTAGCCTAAGATTTAGATTTCTACCTGAAATTACTTCTTTGTTCTAGCCTAATGTCAGATTCCTGCCTGAAGCCTACTTCCTTGTCTTTGGCCAATGTCATATTCCTGCCAAGCAGCCCATTTCCTTGTCCTTGTCCCATGTTAGATTCTTGCCAAGCAGCCCCAAAGGCTCTCTGCCTCTCCCCATTTTTTATTTCATTAACAAGACTGAGCCTGTCTTAGGTCATTCTGACAAGAATGCCTTCCTTACCTGTCATGGATTATGCATTATCCAAAGCAATGAAATTCTGTCTTAGGTTGGTAAGGCTAGTTATTTTTCTGTTGTATGTTATAAAAGACCACGACTTAGGGCAACTTACAGAAGAAAGTGTTTATTTTAGCTTAGGGTTCTAGAGGGTTAGAGTCCATAATGATGAGGAATGAGAAACATAGCAGCAGGAGCAGGAAGCAGAATGATCACTTTTCTTTAACACACAAGAAGGAAAGAAAGACAGAATCAGAAAAAGAGACAGAGACAAAATCTGAGACTGGAGAGCACATGCCCATGAAATAGGCTAATAGGGTAAAGCCCTAACCCTCAAAGAATAGTGATGAACTTCCTCAGCAAGGATTTATTTCAAAAATATTCTATAACCTCTCCATACAAGTCCAACAATTAAACACTGAGATCTCAAAAGCTTGGACTTACTGAAAAATATTTCTCATTTCAACCATCACAGAAATATTCTCAGAAGAACCCAAATTATGGTGATATTGGTTTCATAGAGTATTGTATTCTCATGAAAGTCCATACTGTGATCATACTGGATTCACAGAATATAATATTTGAGTTAGATAACTTTTAAGATTTTTATTTTCACAATGAGTAACATTTTCAAAGTATAGGTTGCCTACATTACTTTTAATATTAAATTTTAGAAGTTATATTTAATTTATAATATTAATAGAAATGTTTTCATATTTTATTTTCTGAATGGTTATTGACTCTGTACAGAATTAAAACAGAAACTTCATTAAAACACAGGAGAAGGAAGTTTAGGTACATTTGGAAGAGTGCTTGTGAGAGTTGTTTATGAATTGCCTCATGGGGCAAAATAAGAAATACTTAATTCAACTCAAACACAAAGAAGACTGAAGTATGTATAGTGTTAAAGAATTAAATTCCAAGGTCCTCAAAGTCTCTGACCATGTTTTTAACCACATGAGAATGCAGTGTGGAGCTAGGCAATCCATTAACAGTTTCATGAGTTTTCAACCTGTTTCACAACCATTTGACTGGGAGGTATCCAGATTAGCCTTGAGGATTAGAATAGATCAATGATTGTCAGGTTTTGTGCTGTAACATTTGGTTAATTAAATCTAGTAGTCTCAGTCTCTTGGGAGTTAACCAGGAGTAGAGAAAAACTAGACACTTGAAAAATACTATCATAGTCCATGACCCTACAGCATCCTAGAGGATCTGAGTCAATGTCTATGGACCATGTTACCACCAAAGGCCATGCAGATATTCCTAGACTGAGATGCCATTTGGGACCATGTTGATATCCAAAGAATGTCCAGGGCTGGCTACAACATTTTGGAGAGCCAACCTTGTCCCTTGCTGGCTGCAACATTGGAGTGAGTGGTTGTACCTTGCATGGGCAACACAGTAGATTTGCCCCTGGGGGTGAATGCCCAGATGTGGCAACCCAGAAGTTATGAGATTGGGAGAGATGTTCCTGTCCCTTGCTGTCTATGGCATTTGGATGAGCTATCCAAGGTAGTGTTAGAGAGCTGGACCTAGCTGGTGTAGGTGCAGGAAATCTGGTCCTGATGGCAGCACAGGAATGGAGGTGGGCTGACCAACTTAGCTACCACTCAGGCCCAGATCCAGGATGTGCTGGCTGGTTTTGTGTCAACTTGACACAAGCTGGAGTTATCACAGAGAAAGGAACTTCAGTTGAGAAAAGGCCTCCATGAGATTCAACTGTAAGGCATTTTCTCAATTAGTGATCAAGGAGGGAGGGCCCCTTGTGGGTGGTGCCATCCCTGGGCTGGTAGTCTTGGGTTCTATAAGTAAGCAGGCTAAGCAAGCCATGGGAAGCAAGCCAGTAAGTAACATCCCTCCATGGCCTCTACATTAGCTCCTGCTTCCTGACCTGCTTGAATTCCAGTCCTGACTTCCTTTGGTGATCAACAGCAATGTGGAAGTGTAAGCTGAATAAACCCTTTCCTCCCCAACTTGCAACTTGGTCATGATGTTTGTGCAGGAATAGAAACCCTGACTAAGACACAGGGCTTTGTGTTAGCCCATCCCAACATCTATACCTTCTATACCTTCTATGAACTGCTGGAGTGCATGAAAAGCCTGCCTGGTTCTGTAGATACAAAGTTGCAAGATCTCCATGACACAGGGCTGTAACAGGCTGGCTTTGTGTCTAAGAAGAGTCTCAGTAAGGATCTAGTACTGATAGTGTAGCAGAAGCCAAAGGCCTTGAACCAATGATTCATTGCAATGATTGTTTACAAGTAAAGATGTTTGGACAAAATGGTAAAATGGGGGAGACACCATTACATACTACAGTTCAGTGGCACTGCGTTTTTGTTTTGGTTTGGTTTGCTTTTGTTTCTATTTTCTTTCTTTCTTTCTTTCTTTCTTTCTTTCTTTCTTTCTTTCTTTCTTTCTTTCTTTTTAGTTTTTGTTTTACTTTGTGGAGGAGATTGCTAGGGCGAAGCATGGATATGGGGGATGAGAGACGAGTGGGATTGAGGTTCATGATGGGAAATCCAGAGTCAATAAAAAGTTAAAAATGTTAGTCAAAATGTTTGTGACAGGTGGAATGCTTGAGATGATAAAATACTGAACAACAATGACAACAACAACAACAACAACAACAACAGCCAAACCCAAGGTCATGAATATGAGAAGGCTTCTGATTCCATCTGTCTGGTACGCATGACTCTCAAACATATCTACAAAGAGATAAGTTAGTGAAATGGCTATGTGTTGCTAAGTAGAGCCTCTAAATTAGGTTGTGAATGTGAGGCCTTGGAATGAGATAAACACAGAAACTCATCAGGAAGTGCCAAAACAAGTTAACCTTTTGGTCTCTTGTTACTAATGGAACATTGAAGCTTGAAGCATTTTGTACACTTGCCAAGCCCTACAAGTGCCCTTTCATAAATCATAAACCGTGGCCTGGGAGAAGTTCTCTGACTGAGAAACCTGAGCTAAGAAGTATTCTTGAAAAGTATTTCTTGATTAAGAAACAGACTGGGTAAATTCCCTGAGATTTGTCAAGAAGAAACTGCATGGAGTTGAACATTCACGTTCTCCACAATAATGAGGTGGTTTTCTTTGTAACAAAGATCAATGACTGAGTGGCCCTCAAAACTGTTCAAAAGCACCTGGAAAACAAGGGCTTTTCCCCTGGAAGCAAATGAAAAATTCATAGCAACTAGGAATGGAATATAAAGAAAAAATGACTTTTTTCCCCATTGGCAAATCAGACAGAAAATGCCTTTCAACATTTAATGCATGTGCATAAATATAGTACAAGCTGGGCCACGGTAGTGCACACCTTTAATCCCAGTATGTGGGACCCAGAGGTGGGCAAATCTGTGAATTTGAGACCTGTATGGTCCACAGAGCAAGTTCTGGTTGGCCAACCCTACGCAGAGAAGCCATCTCTCAAAAAACGAACCAACCAACTAATCAGTCAGCCACCAAACAAACAAAAATACAAAAAAACAAAACAAAACAAAAAACCAACCAACCCAACACAATCCAATCCAACCCAACCCAACCCAAACCGAACAATAGAACAACAACAACAAAAACAAAAACATCCAACAACAAAAACAACAACGAAAAGCACAGAACATTTTTCATATTTTATTCAGTTTTGGTTGTCTTGAAGGTTTTGATTGCTTTCACTCACCTATTCATTTGTGTTTTCATAGATTTCTTTAAGAGGTGCATTTGCTTTCTCTTTAAGGATGATGTTGGTTTTCCATTTTGACCTCCACTAGGGTGTAGGAAAGGCCGCTTGGCAGGCAGAATGCAGAGACACTATACTGCATTCATTTTTTTTTTCTTGTGCTGTACTTGAGGGAAGCTCCGATACACCCTCGGGGCTGGGAAAATGCAGCCTAAGATGTGGTATGGTAGGCCAAGGTTGGAGTTCCCTAACTCCCAGGCGGCCAGTTGCTCAGAAGAGTCAGAAACGAAGGGATGAGGAGCCCAGGATGGAGAGGAGTGCGGGGGCGGGGGGAGGTAGTGGTGGGGGGTGGCAGGGTATGTCCCAAACTCTTGGACATCCAGACACCCTGAAAGTCTCCAAGGAGAATGGAGTTGGATCCACAGGAAGGGGAACTCAGACTTAGCTCATTTTGGATTGTCTTTGGATTAGCAGCTATTGTCTTTGTGCCTTCTGCGGGAGGCTTAGATGGCCAACAACCAGCCAACCAAAAAAACAACAACAAAATTGTAGAACATTTTCATATTTTATTCTGTTTTGGTTGTCTTGAAGGGTTTGATTACTTTCATTCCCCTAATCAATGGCTTTTTCATAAATTCCTTTAAGAGGCAGATTTGTTTTCTCTTTAAGGACCTCTATCATATTCATAAACCCTATTCTAAGGTCTTTTACATGTGTTTCAGCTATGTTGTAATATTCAGGACCTGCAGTGGAAGGGTTCCCTGAACATAGTGCCTTGGTTAGTATGGATTATGTTTTTAAGCTTGTGTCTAGGTATCTGGGAATTTTCTTCTTTAGTTTTTGTTTTCTCTCTGGTTCTTTGTAGAGTGTGATGGCTGCATGCTGTCTATTGGAAAAATTTCTAGGGTCCTGATGAGAGGGGCACAACAAATTACAGTTAAATATTGTGTCAGGCTATTGAGACTTAAAACGTAGGAATGGGGAGGGACTGAGGGGAGGTATAAGGAGATTTACAAGAGGGAGGAAAGCAGGGTGTTCCACCAGGATCCGCTAAGTTAGTCCTCTGGGTATTGGGGCAGAGAGTGAAGAGAGGCCTCCGCAGAATGCTAAATTTAGACAGAAGAATGAGACTGAGTACGTTTGATTTGGAGGAGCAGAGAAAGTGAATGTTAGCAGTTGGCCTAACGGGAGTGGCCCATGAGCTAGCAGAAGTGCCTGGAATGGGGAACTGGGATAAAGCAGACAATGTAGGGAGGGTATAAGCCAAGTGTAGTATCTGTCCACAGGCCGGGTTAGCGGGGAGGGGGAGGCCTCAGCAAGTAGTCTGCTGCAGAGCTAGAAATGAGACTTGGGGATTGGATTTGAAGGAACTGGGGGAAAATGAAGATCTGGTATTAGCCTAACTGTATCCAGAGTGGCTTATGGGTTCCCAGGAAATATCTGCTTCAGTTGGGAGCTGAGATAAAGCATCAAGTGGAGGAGGAAGGTTAAGAGGGAAGATCTGTGAGATCCACTAGAGATGAGGCGGGGGAGGCTCCCACAGGTGTTCTGCAGAACTGGGAAAGAGACTGGGGGATTGGATGTGGACGAATGACAGGAGAGGTTAAGATCTTAATCAGTATATCAGCTTCTCCCTCAGAAGTGGTCAGTTGGTTCCCAAAGAGGATCTTCTGGAGTTTGGAGCTGAGATAGAGCAAGGTGTTCAGACAGTGAGTTTGGGAGGAAACAATGTTTGAGATGCAGTGGAGATGGAGGAAGTGGGGAAGGGAGGCTGCAGCAGGTATTCTGTGCCAGAGCTGGGGATGAGACTGGAAGATTAGATTTGGAGGAGCAGAAGGAGAGATGAAGATCTGCAGTTAATCTAACTGCTTCTGTGATGGAAGTCTTCACTTCGTTCTTAACAAATCCACTTGGCCTAGGAACATTCACACTACTGCTCTGATGCAGGCAATTTCAGAATTGTACAAGTAGTCCTTTCCCCTTCATTGTACAGTAGATTTATATTTCACTGCAATAGAAGTATATTGGTTTGCAGGTAGGACATTGTGCTGTGTTTATGTGATTTCTGTGCGTGTTTTCCAAAGATGGTAGTATACACTGTTTCAAGTTACACATACTTTTGCTGAGGACTCCTCTTCCATTCTTGTTTTACTAGTGTACTGATGCACTGCTACCACAATAATCTCATGTGCTCTACTTTCTTGTAAATCAGTTCCCACTTAAGTTACACTTCATTCCAGCATGGTGCAGTGGTATTCTAATGTTCTCGTTGCTGTGAAGGTATTGCTTTATTTATTGGTTCTGGACAAACCAGCTTTACCTAGTAAGGTTTTCACTGTTATTCTGAGGCAAGTAACTTCAATGTTGTAAGACTAAAATAAAAAACTTTGCTGTAAGCCAGATTTAGTTTTGACTACAGGAGAAATAAATTTGAAAGCAGTATTTTACTCATTTGTGTTTATCTTCTCTAACAATGACACTGTGTACTGCTTCAGTGTCCTGTTGCAGTGATGTAATAATCTCAAGTTCTCTGGTTTCTTTTTTAATAAATCAACACTTCTGTTCAAGGACATCTCTGTGAGGTCTATTGCTATAGCAAAGTACTTGTTGTTGTAAACCTACTATCATTTTCACTGTGTTCATAAGAAAAGTACTATAGCTAGAAATGTACACACTGCTGTTTCGGTGCAAGCACATCAGAGTAATATGACTAGACCCATCTGCTTCTATTTAAATGGGATTTTAATATTGCAAGAAAAGAAGTACATTAACATTTATTATTATTATTATTATTATTACATTTTGCCACCATGCTACTGAGTGTGGTTATGTTCTCTTGTGCATGTGTTTTCCACAACTGACATTGTTTACTGCTTCAGTATCCTCATGTGCTCTTGCTCCTTATGAATCAGTCACCACTCCTGTTCCAGTACATCTCTGTGAGGTGCACTGCTATGAAAAACTTCTTCCTGCTGTCAAAGTACTACCATTTTCATGGTATTGTAAACTAACCTGCTTTACCTGAGAACATATTATGATGCAAGTAATTTCAGAGCTGTAGAAGTAAATCATCCACTGAACTCACTGTGATAGAATTATATATATATATATTGCAAATAGTTTACTCGTGCTTGTGTTTTCTAACATACACAGATGATGCTCTGTACTGTTAACGTTAACGTTATAGATTCTTACACTCTACTCTCCTGTTCCTTTCTTGTTCAGACAATGTCTTTACACAGTGCTATAATAATAAACACATGTCCTCTCTTTTCTCCTAAATCAATCAGCACTTCTCTTTACTTCTCTGTTAGTTGCATTGGTATATCAAAGTTCTTCTCGTTGTAAAAGTACTACTGTATTCCCAGTGTTTTTAACAAGGCCACTTTACCTAGGAACAAATGCAGTCTTGTTCTGATCTGAGTAACTTCAGAGTTGTACGTGTAAACCAGTCTGCTTCATTGAAAACGGGATCTAGATTTTGCCACAGTAGAAGTACATTGGGTGTTATAGACATGCCATTGTCAACTGTTTTAGTCACAAGTGCTTGTGTTTTCTGAAGATGCCACTGTGTATTGCTTCAGTCATAGACGCTTATGCTGAGCTCTCTTATTCCATTCTTATTCTGTCAGTGTCCTGGTGCAGTGCTCTAATAATAATCTCATGTCCTCTGTGTTTTTCTAACCAATCAACTTACTTCTCTATAAAGTGTATTAACATAACAAAGTGTGCTATCCTAAAAATACTGCAGCTTTCACAGTACTTTGTGTTTGTTTGCTTTCTAACTCTTCATTATCATTTTCTTGTTATTTAAAACAATGTTTACATTAAATATATATTGATAATATTCTTCCTTTCTCCACATCCTTTTATATCCTCTTCTCTTCCTACAAACACAGTTTAATTCATTCTCAAAAAAACAGAAACCCAAAGCAACAAATCTCCTCAAACAAGAAAACAAAATTAGCCACCCAAAGGAAACAAACAAACAAACAAACAAAACCAAACCAAACAACCAAAAGAAAACAAAAGACACCAAACTGTATCTAAATAAAAGCACACAAAAAACCTTTGGAGTCTGTTATATGTTGGTCAACTCCTCCTAAACATGAGGCCTTCCCTGGATGATTGATGTGCTTCCTTTCACTTTATTAGAAAAAACTAATCTTTCCCTTTTCCCAGAGGTATAGCTGACAGTTCAATTGTTAACATTTACCCTGGTGGTTACGTCTTCATTCATTGATTGAATAATTCATTCATTTTTAATATAACAAAATAAAACACAATAACATTTTAAAAACTATCAAATCAAATGTGGTCAAGACAAACCAATAGAAAAAAAGAGCTCAAGAGAAAGTACAAGTATCAGAGACCTGGTGTCTCACAAAAAGGGTAAGATGAAAACTATAATTTAAGCACAGAAGACCTGATACAGACCTGTATAGGCCCTGTGCATTCCACTTCAGTGTCTGTGAATTCATATGAGCTTTGTTCATATTTAGTTAGAAGGCTTTGCTTTCTTACTGTCTTCCATTCTTTTTAGCTTGTACACTCTTTCTACCTCCTCTTTTATTGGGTTCCATGGTCTCTGAGGAGAAGATTTGGTGGAGACATCCCACGTGGGGCTGAGTGTTCCAAGGTGTCTCTCACTCTGTGTAATGTCTGTCTGTCTGTCTGTCTGTCTGTCTGTCTTCTGTCTGTGGGTTTATATATTAGTTTCCATCTGCTGAAAGAGGAAGCATCTCCAATGATGACTGCCCAAGCACTCATCTATGAATGTAGCAGAATATCAAGAGCCACTTTATTACTGTCTGTCTGTCTGTCTGTCTGTCTATCTATCTATCTATCTATCTATCTATCTATCTATCTATCTATCTAATTTCTTTTTTGCTTTTTGTACCATATTTATATCATCATTCTTGGTTTATCCTTTTCCTTGGGCTATGCAGTCTCCAGTTCTTAATCATCCAAGTAGTGTCAGGTATGAGTTTCATCTTGTTCAGTGGGTCTTATGTCAAATCAGTTATTGATTAGTCACTCAAATGAGCTTTGTGCCACTATAGACCTAGCCTGTCTTGAAGGTAGTGCACCATTGTAGATAAAGGGTTTGCGACTGGGTTGTGTTTCTGTTTCCCATTTGGTAGTATGCAGAATACCTTATTGTACAAAGGACACTGGAACAAGGGCTCTATATAGACACCAGCTCAACATTTGAATGTTTAAGATAGATGATGTCTTTGGAAATGAAGTCTTCAGTCCATGTATGGGGAATAAACTAGTTATGGCAACAGCCTGGCTTCTTTGGAGATTCCCATTGGATTCCTTTGGCTAACAACTCAATTGGATATAACCAAATTCTGGTACTGGAAGTTTCCTGGAAGCTTTCCTGGTGGAACATTTTAGGTCACTAATTATAGTATATCATGTGTAAATAAAGATCCTATAGTTTCTTCCTTTCCAATATTTATTCATTTGATCTGCTTTGATTGTCTTATTGCTCTAGATACTTGTTGCTCCTTCCATTTTGCTTTAAGTTATTGCTTCAAGCACTCTATTCAATAGGCATGGAGAGAGTGAACAACCTTGTCTTGTTCCTGATTTTAGTGGAATTGATTTGAGTTTCTCTCCATTTCAGTTCATGTTATCCTTGGGCTAGCTGTCAATAGCCTTTATTATGTTGGGTTATATTCCTTGTATTCCTAATCTCTTCAGGATATTTATCATGAAAGGATGTTGGACTGTGTTAAAACCTTGGCTGTTGCTAGTGAGATGCACTAATGCATCTAATAAGACTAAATTATGTGAGTTTTGTCTTTCAATTTGTTTCTATGTTGGATTACATTTATCCCCTGCATCTCTGTGATGAAGGCTAACTGATCATGGGAAATGATGTGTTCTTATATTTAACTTGCAGGTGTTTTATTGAGTATTTTTGCATCTATGTTAATAAAAGAAATTGGTCTGCAATTGTCCTTTTTTGATGAGTCTTTATGGGGTTTAAGTATCAGGGTAACTGTGGCATCATGAAATGAATTGAGCAATGATTCTTCTGTTTGTGTTTTGTAGAATAATTTAAGGAGTATTGGGCATTAATTTCCATGAAAGCCTGGTAGAATTTTGCATTAAAACTATCTGGCCCTGTTTGGGAAATGTTTATTTAAATGACTTCTATTTCACTAGGGGTTATAGATAACGTGCAAATTATTTATCTAATCTTAGTTTAACTTTGGTATAAAGTATGTATCAATAAAATTACCTATTTAATTTATATTTTGAATGTTATGGACTATATAAAGTCTGTCTTTATTAGTCTCCAAATTCCACAGTGTTTTTTGTTTTTCACTCCCCCCCCTTTATTTTTCTAATTTTGTTAACTTAGATCTTTTCTCTTCATCTTTTAGTTGATTTGGATAAGGAATTAGCAGTTTCATGGATTTTCTCAAAGAACCAACTCTGTTTTGTTTGATTTTTTTTCTTTCTATTCTATAGACTTCAGGCCTAAGTTGGATGACTTTTTACTTTTAAGCATGAATTTCTTGTTTTGCTCTAGAACTTTCTCATGTGCTATCAAGTTGATATTATGAGGTCTTTTCAATTTTTTTTTAATGTAGACATTTAGTACTATGAACTTTCTTCTTAGAACAGCTTTCATTGTATCCCATGAGTTTGGGTATTGTCTTAGTTAAGGTTTCCATTGCTGTAAAGAGATGATCAAGACAACTCTTTTAAAGGACAGCATTTAATCAGGGCTGGCTTACAGGTTCAGAAATTCAGTCCTTTATCAACAAGGCAGGAACATGGCAGAGTCCAGGCAGGTGTGGCATGTGAGGAGCTAAGAGCTCTGTATCTTGATCTGAAGACAAATGGAAGAAGACTGTCTCACGGACAGCTAGGAGGATGGTCTCAAAACCTACCCCCATAGCTACACACTTGCTCCAACAAGGCCACATCTACTCCAACAAGGTCACACCTCCTAATAGTGCTACTTCCTGGGGCAATCATTATCAAACTACCACAAGTATGTTCTGTATTCATTTCTATTTAATTCAAGAAAGTCTTTGATTTCTTTCTTAGATTCTATCTGTGGTTGACCCATTTTTTATTTAGTAGAGAGTTGTTCTGTTTCCATGGGTTTGTAAATTTTCTGTTGTTTCTATTGTTGGTATCCAGCTTTAGTTGCTGCTGTTCTGAGGGGACACAGGGTCTTATTTCCATTTTCTTGAATCTGCTTAGAGTTGCTTTGTGTCTGAATACATGGTCAATTTTGTAGAAAATTCCATGAGGTGCTGAGAGGAAAGAATATTTTTTGTTGTTTTTAGGTGAAACGTTGGACAACTACCTGTTAGGTTCATTTGTTATAATTAACATCAGTTACCTCTAGCATTTCTCTGCTTATTGTTTGTCTGCATGACCTGTCTATTTGGTGAGAGTAGGGTATTGAAGTCTCCCATTTTCCATGTATGAGGGTGAATATGTGATCTAAGCTGTTGGAGTGTTCATTTTACAAACTTTGGTGCCCTTGTACTTGGTGTATACATGTTAAAAGTGAATGGATTTCTCTTTGATGAATATGTATTTTCTTTCCCTATTGCTTCAGATTAGTTTTGGTTGGAAGTCTATTTTGTTAGATATTAAAGTGGCTACACCAGATTGTTTCTTAGGTTCAGTTGGTTGGAATACCTTTTGCCATTCCTTCATCTCTGGGTTATGTTTATCCTTGATATTTAAGTGTGTTTCTTGGATGCCAGAAAGGTGGATTCAAGTTTTGCACCCATTCTGTCAGTCTGTGCCCTTTTATGGGAAAATGGAGTTATCAATGACCAATGATTGCTGACTCTGTGTTATTACTGTTATTATAACAGTAATGCCTGTTATTATTGTTGTGTGTATGCATTTCCCTTCTTTTTAATTTATTTGTTTGGGCTTATTTATTCACTGTATTTTCTTGGATTTAGCCTCTTTAAGTTGAAATTTTCCTTCTAGCACCTTCTGTAGGACTAGATTTTTAGATAGGCATTACTTAAATTTGCTTTTTTTCTTTTTTCTCATGGAGTATCTTATTTTCTCCATGTATGGTAATTGAAAGTTTTGCTAGATATTCTAGTCTGTACTGGCTTCTATGGTCTCTTTGAATCTATAGCATATCTGTCTAGGCTCATTTGGCTTTTAAAGTCTCTATTGAGAAGCCAGGTGTATTTCTAATAAGTTTGCCTTCATAGTTTACTTAGTCTTTTCCCCTTGTGAGTTTTAAATCTTTCTTGTTCTACACATTTATTGTTTTGATTTTTTGAGGCAGAGTTTCTCTGTATAGTTTTGGCTGTCCTGGAAATTGCTTTGTAGACCAGGCTGGCCTTAAACTCATAGAAATTGCTGCCTCTGCCTTCCAAGTACTGGAATTAAAGGCATGTGCCACCACCACCTGGCTCTCGTGTTTTGACCATTATGTGTTGAGTTTCTTTCTTTTCTGGTCTAGTCTATTTGTTACTCTCTATACTTCTGAGGCAGTGATAGGTATCTCCTTATTAAGGTTAGAGAAATTTTCCTCTATGATTTTGTTGAAAATATTTTCTGTGCCCTTGACCTGTTTTTCTTTTCTTTCTCTATTCCTATTGTTCTTAGACTCTTTTCTTTTCATACTGTTGCATATTTTCTGGTTGGTTTGTGTGAGGAGGTTTTTAGATTTAACATTTTCTTTAACTGATATCTATCTATCTATCTATCTATCTATCTATCTATCTATCTATTCATCCATCCATTATCTATCTATCTGTCTGTCTGTCTGCTATCTATCTATCTATCTATCTATCTATCTATCTATCTATCTATCTATCAATCATCTATCATCATCTATCTTCTGTTATATATTCAGTGCCTTAGACTCTCTCTTCCATCTCTTGTATTCTGCTAGTGAACGTTTCCTCTATGGTGCTTGTTTGAGTTTCTAATATTTTCATTTTCAGTTTTCTCTCATTTTCTGTTTTATTTATTGATTGCATTTCCATTTTCAAGTCTTGAATGATTTGACTAATTTCCTTCCACTGTTGGTTTGTGTATTCCTGGATTACTTTAAGGGATACTATGCCTTTTCTTGTGCTTCAGTTGTGTTGTAATATTGAGTACTTACTGTGATAGGTATGCTGAGCTCTAATTGAAACATATTGTCCTACCTGTTATTGATTGTGCTTTTATGCTTGTGTCCTGGCATTTGGTAATGGGATGAGTATAATTCTAGGTCTTGATAAATTCTTTATAAGGTGAATATTTTGTTCCTTGGTTTGTTTCCTCTCTGATTTTTTTGGAGAGTATAGTGGCTATGTGTTGCCTGTAGAACAATCTTCTGGGGTCCTGGTGATTGTGGGCACTAGAAATTCCAGGTAAAGGTTATTTTAGGGTATTGGGACCTGACACTGTGGAATGGAGAAGGGCTAGGGGTAGAATAGGAGCTTGATAAGAGGGAAGAAAGCAGAGTGTTCCACCAGTATACGCTTAGTTTGTCCCATGTATATAGAGGCACGGAGGCAGAAGAGGCCACAGCAGAATGTTTGCTAAAAATCTGGGTATGAAACTGTGGGATTTTTTTGTAGAGTGGAAAGAGAATTGATGACCTACAGTTGGCCTTACTGCTTTTCTGGCTGGAGAGTCCTGTGACTTAGCAAGAAGTGGGATAATGCAATGAGTGTAGGGGTATGTTATGAGGATCAGATCTGTAATGTGTATTAGGGGTGGTCTTAGAGGGAGAGGGTAGATCTCAGCACGTAGTCTGTTGCAGTGCTAGTGATGCATCTGTGTAACTGGTTTGGAGGATCTCAGCGAAAGATGAAAATGTGGTCTCAGCCTACCTGTTTTCATGACCAAAGTGGGCTCTGTGTTCCCATGGAATGCCTACTAAGATTGAGGGCTGGAACAAGGCAACAAGTTGAGTTACGAAGGCTAGGAGGAGAAGATTTGTGTATTCCACTGTAGATGATGAAAGATTGGAAAGGAAGGCCTCTGCAGGTGGTCTACTGTAGGTATGAGTCGTATATAAAATACTGTGTCTTCATAAAGAGGATTGTTTTTTCACTGCAGTAAGGACATGGATTTTAGCAAATATTCCATTTGGAGGTATTTTAGTGACGTGTGTGTGTGTGCGTGTATGTTTTCTAAATATGTCTCTGTGTTAGGTTTCAGTTATGGAGTATTTATGCTATTCTATCTCATCCTTGTTCAATCAGTATCCTGGTGCAGTGCTGCAATAATAATCTCATGTTCTCTTTTCATATACAATAATCCAAGACTTGTGTTATAGTACATCTCTGTGGGTATATTGCTATACCACAATCAATTACCAGAATATGTTCCAGAATTTCTATGTGAGGTGCATTTAGGAGAAAACAGAGCACATATAAATAGGGTATCTGTGTACCATGATACTGTAGAAGTACACAGTGTCATCTTCAGATAATTCATGTACATGTAGTGTAGAAATGTTCCTATTTTTCATTTTCATTATGTTCTTAATGAACTTAGGAATATATTTTACTTAGGAATATACCTGCTAGTATTCTATAAAAGCATCTTCAGAGTTGTACAATAAAATAATATAAATTGATATAAATGGAACTTGAATTTTACTGTGGAAAATGTGTGTTGATATTTGCAAATGCACCCTGTACAGAGTTTCAGTCATGTCTCTGAGTCCTGCTGCAGTGATTCACTATTCTCTTGCTTTCTATATTTTGTATATCTATCACCACTTCTGCTAGAGTACATCCTTGTGAGATACACCGATATACCAAAGTTCTTGCTGCTGTAAAAATGCTAATTTTTAAAAATTATTTTCTTAACAAATTGCCTTTTTTTTTCTAGGAATGTGCACCCTGATGTTATGATGTAAGCAACTTCAAATTTGTAGGAGTAAAACCATCAATTTCACTGTAAATGGTATTTAGTTTTCACTACAATAAAAGGACATTAAAAAAATAAACCACAGTGTGGTGCTTTACACAGGTGTGTGTGTATTTTCTAAAGAGGAGACTGTATCCTACAAAACTTACAGATTCTTAATTTTCTGCTCTCCTTCTTTAGAAAGAACTAAAGTTCTTTCTGCCATAGAAATATAACCATTATTATTGTGTTCTTAAAATTGTGTTCATTTCCTAGGAAGATAAACCCAATTCTGATTCAAGCAGCTTCAGGGTGTATGACTTAAACTGTCTACTTCTATGTAAACATGATTTAGTCTTCACTGCAGTACAAATACATTTCTTTTTGAAAATATGACATAATTTTATGTTTTAGTTGTTAGTGCTTGTGTTTCCAAAAGATGACACTCTATGCTGCTATACTTTTAGATTCTTATACTCTGTTCTCTTTTTCCTTCCTTGTTATAATCCTAAATCTAACTCTAGCCCTAATCCTAATTTCTTTGTGCAGTGCCTCAATAATAAACTCATGTGCTCTGATTTGTTTGTGATCAATTACCAGTGTTTTACAGTACTTCCTCTAGATACACATTGCTATAACAAAGTTCCTGCTGCTCTAAAGGTACTACCACTTTTATTGTGTTCTTAATAGACAGGCTTTACCTAATGGTGGATGCCCTGGTACTCTGATGCAAAACCTTTCAGATTTGTAGGAGTCATATCATCCACTTCATTGTTTTAGCTGAACAGGATTTGGATATTGCTGTAGTAGTAGCAGTGGTTTTTGCAAATATGCCAATTTGTGGTGTTTTGGTCACTTTTGTGTCTGTTTTCTAAATGTGACATTGTATGGTGCTTAAGTTATAGATTCTTAAACTCTGCTCCCCTACTCCTTTCTTATAACACTAACCCTAATTCCTACATAAACTGTAACTGTAACCTAACCCTAAATATGTGGCATCCATATGGAGCAACTGCTTTACAGGAAATGTGTCCTCTGCAAAGGCAATGTTCCTTTAGTAATATGAGAACCATTTATATTTAGCTGGGTCTTAGAAAGCAAATGAGCTATGCTATAAGTAAACTAACATTTTCTATCCTACTATTCACCAGAGTTAGCAGTAAGGGAGTGGCCTGTATCTTCTTTGACATATCATTTCTTTCAGTGCACATGAGCATCCTTCATGTGAGATCACTGTTAACTATATTGTTCACGAAGAAAGTGATAGCTTCTTGCTGAGATTATGCTGAGAACAAAGGTCCTGATTCTAGGTGCAGATCAAAGTATCATTTGAGTATATATAAAGCTGAAACAGGAGCATTACCAATTTTAGTTCAGCCTGTGATATACAATGAGATCTTCATCTCATAAAGAAAAGTAAAGAACATTGGCCACAATTCTATTTTCACACAGAGTTCAGTAGACTCACACTCACAGACAGGCAAACATTATTTGTGAAATAGTTTGTTGTTGGCAGCAGAAAAAAAAAAGTAACTGTGTTAACTAAATGCCCAAAAAAGTAAAGACCAAATTACAGGATGGCATGCAAACTTTTCTTTTTAAAAATTTTCATTTTGTATTTTATCAATTATGTGCTCTTTTATTATGTGTTAATTACTATTTTAAATGTTTTTTTCTGCAATTTCTATGCAATTCAGAACCTTGCTCCTTCAGTTGTATAGATGAAGAAGGTCAGACAAGCAAACATTGTTTTGTGTGATGAACAGTTATGATGAAGCTAAGATTTAATTTTGATTCTACCATATGCCTTAATACTACATAAATATGGTACAAGTAGCCTTCATGCAAAAATGTCCTCATTTTCACGTAGATCTACCATGAGTATATAACGTTTCTTGTTACTGCATCTTTGTTATGACTATAGCTAGTACTTACTAAGAGTTTCCAATATGTCAAGTTTTGTGCTAAATTCTTAATTCTTATTCATTCATTATTATTATGTGTATATATCTGTGTATATATGCTACAATACACAAGTGATGTCACAGGATAACTTGTAGGTGTTGGTTTTCTCCTTGCAATTTGTGCATTCCAGGAACTGAGATCAAATCCTAAGGTTCACTGAAAGCCCCAAGTATTGTGCTGTCTCAGACCTTATGCTAAGTTCCTTAACTTAGAGATCATATGCTGTATGCTTTCATTTTTAAAGTGTTCTGAGATTAGTACTGACCTTCATTTCTGTCTTTCCCAGATGAAGAAATTAAAGTTTAGAAGAGGCCGATAACTTTCCTGATACCACACAGAATTAGAATCCTTGTCATATCACTAAATGGCCTCACGCATTCATATGTCTTAATGCCTCTCTGGAAGTTGGTAGAAATGATCCAGGCAAAGACACAAACTAATCTTACAATTTTAAACCCTCAACTGAGAATAAGTGTCAGCCATTGTGGTTCTTTCAGATGAGAACACTTCGGCTACTCTATTACTCTGTTAACAGAACAAAAGTAATGTACAACTAATAGCAAATTGTATTCTAGATTTCTGTATTCTGTACAGGCATGTAGGTTATTTCTTTGGTCATTTATTTTAAGTAAAATCATATAATGGTTTAGTAAAATAAGAAAAAAGTAATTCCTGGGCTGTTTAGGCTATTTGAAATCTGACCACTGTTGCTTAATTCTGAGATGGGACTGAGGTTATTTTAAACTCTATAAAAGAAAATGAGTTTAATTCAGAGAAAGAAGACAGATGAAATTATCAAGGGTGGATATAATGACTATTTTACTTCTAGAAAGTTGGTTATAGCTGTAGGTGGTAGAAACAGAAAACTGCTCTTGTCTGACAGTTTTCAGTTAGTTAGAGTGAATGGAGTTGGTGCTGACTCCCAGCTTCTCTACTCTGCTGTACATTGTAATTGGCACTAGACATGACAAGTTCTATGTATGTTCTCAGAGGGCAAATGGAAGAATATGCTCATTACTCAGAGGGAGAGTACCAGACAAATTTTCAGTCTGAGTCAGGTGTGTGTTCCCTTTCTGTACCTGCTTTACAAATGTGATGGAGAAATGAACTTACACTTTACATGATTGTGACAATCAGAAGTCAGCACCTGTGGCAATCACCTGAATCCTAAAGTTTTAGAAACAGCTAGCTACTTCTCTTTTCTTCTCTATTTCTTCCCCATTCTTATAAATTCCCATTCTCTTTCTTTCTTCCCTCTCCAGCCCCCTCTTTCTATGTCTTTTTTTTTATTTTTCACAGATAGAACAAAATTCAGATAATAATATACAACTCTAAATAATTAAGTCTTTAAAATTTAGATCTATAAGTAGTAAAGTGTTGGCATAAAACAGTGTCATAATGATATGTGAATATTCTAATGGGTGTTTGGAAGTTAAGGTGAAACTATCTGATTTGGATTTTCCACTCTTTATGTGATTTGCTGATGGTGTAAAGGCAGAGGAAATTCATCTTGGACTGCCAAGAGTGACTTATGCCTTGTTTTTTATTTTGTACTTATTGTTGGCAAATTTAATTGGTTTCTCTTTCCCTGGTTTTATTTTTGTTGTTTTGTCTTGTTTTATTTTGTTTTTAACTTGAGCTTTATGTCAAGCATTACTTTTGGAAAGAGAGCATGGAGAGAACAG
Source organism: Grammomys surdaster (assembly GCF_004785775.1). NCBI lineage: Eukaryota > Metazoa > Chordata > Mammalia > Rodentia > Muridae > Grammomys > Grammomys surdaster. The sequence goes on along the minus strand of NW_021620848.1, from coordinate 2,603,797 downwards.
TTTTCAAAATGGACAGTTAAGTTTAGCAGTTATCAAACTGTGGCTCTTCAATAATTTCTGCTAGCATATTGCAGACCTACCTCACTAACTGTACCTAATGTGACACTCAGGGTGGTAGCAAATAGAAACACCTCACACCCTGCCACAACAAACATTGTTAAGTGGTACCAAAGGTGAGAACTACTCTTACTAAAGAAAATACCATATCATAAAGACATTTCTTCTACCAAGGAGATAATTGTCTGCATTCCATGAAATAGAAAAAGAAAACATATCTGTGTTTTTATAGATATAGCAAATCAGAGAGCATTCTGCTTGTGAGGTTCTGTAGAAGAACGAATGTCTTGTAGAAGCTGATATCTGAATACCAGAAATACAAAAGGAGCTTCTTCAAGATTTGTTTATTATTGTTGTTATCATTTAAACTAAGAACAAATTTTTATCATTGACCTCCATGCCAGAAATGGTCTTTTGTAGCAGTTGGGCAATGGGGAATGGGTGGATACACTCTAATGTGGATTCAGCTCTGTGTGGATTCTATGTCAAAGTTCCATCTCCTTTTGTAAATAAAAATTCAAAAATAAAATGAAACCTTTTAGAGACTTGTGCTTCTTGTTGTTGCATGAACTACCATTTTCAAACACAGAGTAACTGGAGGGACTAGGTCATCTTAGCAAACTAGCCCTTAATGTGGTCTCATCTTGTGGTCATCTAAAGTGAATCAACATTCATATTTTTATTGTTAATTAGAAAAAGCTAATTTTCTTGTTTGCTGTCCTAATCTTCTCAAGTAAATAATCAATGAGAACATAATTTATTCTTTTGGGGCTTTGATAATTTGATAATAGCAGCAGCAGCAGCAACAACAACAACAACAACAACAACAACAACAACAACAAAATATATGTAGTATGTTTAATTACTAACTGAAATGCATTATAGTTTTCAGCATTCAGTATGCTTTAAATAATCATTATTATACAGTAAAAATTACAGAAAAAATTATACAGTAGATTCTTTCATAAGAGACAGTATACAAGCATCTGAGTGTGTTCATATGTGTGTGTATGTGTGTGTGATCACATGCATGTGTTTACACACAGTCATGTGCGTGTATTTATCTCCTTTACTTATAATGTGCCTTGATTCATTTTGTAAATATAATTGATTAACCTTATGAAATGATCTATAATGTCACAACCATGCACACTGATTGTTTATGATACGCATGCTCTTATTATTTAGTGCACATATACTATAGAATCAGGCAGAACATTTTACCCTCATTTATTATTTATGACAAAACAATACATAATTGTTCTCTTTAGTTCTGCTTCATAGCAAGTAGTACACCAGAACTTCTGAATTCTATCTAGATGTTTCTTAGTAATCTTTGATCAGAATGGAATTTTTTATATCTTCATTTGAACAAATGAATTCCAGCAGGAATCTGACATTAGGCTAGAACAGAGAAGTAATTTCAGGCAGGAATCTAATTTTAGGTTAGAGCAAGGAAGTAGGCTTCAGACATGAAAATGACTTTGGGCTAGAACAGGCATGTTGGCTCAGATATTTTAGTCATCCTGATAAGCCCTTAGAAACAGTGATCATAGGAGTGATCACAGAATTTTGTTTATTGCTTTGCTTTTTCTTTGACTATTTGTGTTTATTTTCTTGCTTGTCCCTTGACTATTTGCATTTATTGTATTGCTAGACCCTCAACCTAGAACTGACCTTAATACATGCATGTAATTAAAAGTAGTATTTAAAAATTTAAATAGTATAAAAGCAAAAAGGAGAAGGGGGGAAGGGATAGGGGATTCTTGGGAGTGGAAATGGGGAAAGGGGATGACTTCTGAAATGTAAATAAATAAAATATCCAAAAAGAAAAACCTCAAAACAACAACAACAAAACCCCAAACAAACAAACAAACAACAAAAAAGGAATTAGTCTAAATTTATCATGGAAATAGAGATAAATATAATTCATGAACAGAAAAAATTTTGTATATTAGGAATCTGTGTCACATCCTGTGAGGCCTATGCTATCAGTGGGCATATACAACAGCCTCTCATTCGAGGCTCAGGAAGGGCCCATGGCAGTTTGGACAGGAGATTCTGAAGGGACTTGTTACAAATGAGTTTCAGCCTCTCCTTTATAATTAAAGCCTGTGCTTTTATGCTGTCTTGTTCACCTCCTTTCCTAAATTAAAATGCAGGCTGAATTCAAAACCAGATTAATGAGTCATTAGCAGCTGTGCAAGAATGTTCTTTCCAACAGCAATCAATAATCCCTTTTCTCCCCTACTGTACGTAAAGTTTTTATGTTTGAGTAATTGATCATTACTGCCTTCCTGGATAGTACACATTTAATAGGAAGTAACGAAGCCCTAGATCTTAAGACAGTAGCAAATTATTACCTATAATGGAACTTGCATTGAAGCAGTAAGGTCATAAAGATGTTGCTCTGTATTCTTCTTATTTATTTAAAATTTGTTCCTAAATTAACATATCTTTTCTAGACACACTATATCTTTCACTAGCCTCTTTATAGGAAAAGTGTGGTCCCTGAGCTGACCCTCAAGAACACAGTGATTAGTCAATATACCTTTTCTACAGGTCATTAAATCAAATGCTTAAATTAAGTTAACATGCTTAATTCTTGTTTACATGTATACAACCAATTTTCCTATGATGTTATTGTTATTTGGTGAATCTGAAAAAACACAAAGAGATTATGTTTAAGGAGTAGAAATGTTCTTGGTAAATATTTAATTTAAACCGACTCTTTCTATATCTTTACATAAATGTATCTGTCTTTTGAATAATACATACACATACATATATACTTATGTATATATTCACTACTTTAAATGAAAATGATATAGAAAAATTGGTTTTGAAATCTCATACTAAACATTAGAATATATCTATAAATATTTACTCATCAAATACATATCTTCAAAACTATTTAGGAAATAATTTTCTTTTCATGAAGTCAAATGCCTTATGGAAAAATTTAAAGTCATATTAAAACCATCTTAAGAAAAAAATTACATGTATAATATATAAATTAAGGGGGAAATCTCATTCAATATTAGAATAGCATTGCCACATTTTCTAAGCATCAAAAAGATTTTATCTTTATTACCCATTCAGAGTTATATCCAGTACTCAAGCACTGGCATTGTGCAGAGTATATTGCTGAAAATAAAAGGCTCTGAGTGAGATGAATTAAATCATGTAAAGAGTGCTGTTTCAAACAGTAGCAAGCTGGATGCCCCATTGCATGATCATTGATCTCATCTTTGGCTCAAGTAGAGGTCTCTTCTGGCTTACATTTCCTAGTGTTCTAGGTCAACATCAAAACCATGAGATGGAAAAATGTTTAATTAACACCAAGTCTAATAGTTCACTTCATGAAGGGAAACAAAAAGATGGGTGATTCACTCTCTCACCTTGTGTCTGACCTATGACTGACATTCTAATTCTATGGCAGCAAATGTCATACCTGACTGCATGAATTCAATTTCTAGAGCCTACATAGTGGAAAGAGAGAACAGAAAAGCAAAAACTGTTCACACACACACACACACACACACACACACACAAAACTGTGGAGTCCGTCTTATGTTGGTCAACTACTACTGCATGTGAAGTCTATTCTGGAGTAGTTGATAAGTCCAGTGTTATTTTATTGGAAAAACTGATTTTCCCTCTTCTAGCAGGTATAAATGATAATTCAGTTGTTAGATTTTACCTTAGAGACTAATTTTTACTCATTCAGTTTTTAAAATTATAACAAAAATATAATAAGATGAAACAAAAACTATCACAGAAAAATTGGACAAGACAAAACAATAGAAGAAAAAGAGCTGGAGAAAAAGCACATGGATAAGAGTCAAGCTTGTTCACAGACCCAGTAGTCACATAAAAATGCTAAACAGGAAGTCATAATATAAACACAGAGGACCTGGTGTAAGCCTATATGGTCCCTGTACATGTTGTGTTATTCTGAGAGTTTATGTGGCCTTTCCTCATATTGATTTAGAGGGCCTTGGTTTTCTTGGTGTCCATCATCTCCTCTGACTCTTACATTCTGTAGTATTCTCTGATTTATAACTGAGTGTTTGTGTGTGCACGTGTGTGTGTTATTTGCTCAATTTTTGTCTTAATTTCCAAATCTCTTTTCTGAGGAGACATGTGGCTCCCATAAGCAAAAGGTTTTCAGATGAGTTTCCAGTGTAGAAACATGCAGATAACACAACATTTGGACCAACCCTGAGTATTACAGGATCCCAGCAGGTTTTCCCTGATCTTATTTGCTGTGGACATTTCTTATTACTGTGTTTCTGCTTCAAAAGAAACTAGAAACACATATGCAGCAAAGGTAAAAGGACTCTAGGATAACCAAGTCTTTGAATTTATACTGATAAGGAAAAACTAAAGGCTTCTGGACATAAAAGTTTTTCTTCTAATAAAACAAGACAGGTTTGGGGGTTTTATTTTGTTTTGTTTTTATTTGTTGATTGATTGATTAGTGGCTAAATAGAGACAGAAAAGCTTTGATTCAATTATGGTAGTCCTTGTGAAAGAAAAAAAATAAACCGGAAGTCAGAGTATAAAGTTCTTTGTCTCTTGCTGGCTACTGATATCAATTACTATGTTGTTTTCTGCAATTGTTAAGTAAAGCAGACAGGAAAAGTAGCATAGAATGTGGTGTAAAGTTTGTCCCATCTTTTATTTGTTACTCATTGCCCAGGTGTAATCAGAAAAATCAGCAGGGATTTAAGTAGTTTTTTTTTCCTGATGAACATGAGCCTGTAGATCTTGTGTTTTCTTTTATTCTACCCTGGAAGCAAGCAAGGACACAGGCAAAGTCAGGGGCAGGGAATGCAAGATTGTAAGTGCTGTTCCAACAGAATCTGTAACCAGTAGTTCTCTGTTCAAGCATTAAGTCATTCTTTTACTCTCATTTACTGGATGAGGATGAAATTCTTCGCAATCTAAATCCTAGAGTGTCAGAATGACTTCACAGTAATTTATCATTCATTCTGGGCATGGTGTAACATGAGTTTAATCCCAGCACTCAAGAAGCTGAGGCAGGTAGAACTTTGAGTTTGAGGCCAGCCTTGTCTATAAAGAGACTTCCAGGACAGCCAAGACTGCACAGAGAAACCTGTCTCAAAAACATAAAAAGTCATTATTCAGGTTTAATTAGTTTTAAGGTATCATTAACTAATAAGCCTATTTCTCCTGAACGTTGTCTTAATAAACTCTTGATTCAAATATACACTGCTATGGCTGTAGTTTTGTATCAACCAGCAACATTGGAAACAGAGGTGCTAACAATCTCTGAGGCATAGCCACCTTGGAAAATTGGAGAACATTGTAGAGGAGCAAGCTTCAATCTGATTAAAAACTCATTATTTAAAAGACAAAAGTATCTCCATATTTTAGTGTTTAAAACATTTAGTCTTCCTTGTCTTTCCTCTGAAAATGTAATTCTTATAAAATTAAATTCTTAATTTTCTTCAGGTACATTATCTTAGTGTGATGGCCACTTCATATTGGTTTTAGTATTTTGATCATCCTATGTAACTCCTTCAATTGTTTTGTTATCATAATAATTAAGAAAAACATTCTCCTTTCAGTTTTTGTCTGTGCCTGGAGCTGGTCTGTGCCACAGCACTCCGTACCCAAATTCCACAGGGAGAGAGCTGGCCTCCCAGGAATACTAGCACACCTGTGAGCACAGGTAAGACCAACACTTCTGCTCATATTCCTGAGCCAAGAGTGATCAGCCCAGTGTCATCAGGACACAGGAACCAAGGAACAGCAAAGGACAGGATCCTTCAGGCATCCATCTACACCCCAGCGCTAAGTCTATGCCACAGCTATCTATACCCAAATTCATCCCTGAGAGAACTAGTCTTCCCGGAGTAACCACAGAGGCTTGCAGGAGGGACAAGCCACAGTCAGACAGCAAGACCAGCTAACACCAGAGACAACCAGATGGCGAGAGGCAAGAGCAAGAACATAAGCAACAGAAACTGAGGGTACTTGGAATGATCAGTACCCAGTTCTCCCACCACAGTGAGCCCTGGATACCCCAATACACCAGAAAAACAAGACTTTGATTTAAAGTCACATATCATGATGATGATAGCGGAATTTAAGAAGGACATAAATAACTCCTTTAAAGAAATATAGGAGAACACAGGAAAATAGGTAGAAGCCCTTAAAGAGGAAACACAAAAATCTCTTAAAGAATTATAGGAAAACAACCAAACAGAAGAAGGAATTGAACATAACCATCCAGGATCTAAAAATAGAAATAGAATCAATAAAGAAATCACAAAGAGAGACAACCCTGGAGATAGAAAACCTAGAAAAGAGATCAGGAGTCATAGACACAAGTATAACCAACAGAATACAAGAGACAGAAGAGAAAATCTCAGGTGTAGAAGATACCATAGAAAATATTGACACAACTATCAAAGAAAATGCAAAGTACAAAAAGTTCTTAACCCAAAACATCCAGGAAATCCAGGACACAATGAGAAGATCAAACCTAAGAATAATAGGTATAAAAGAGTATGAAGATTCCCAACTTAAAGGGCCAGTAAATATCTTCAAAATTATAGAAGAAAATTTTCCTAATCTAAAGAAAGAGATGCCCATAAACATACAAGAAGCCTACAGAACTCCAAATAGATTGGGCCAGAAAAGAATTCCTTCCATCACATAATAGTTGAAATACTAAATGAACAAAACAAAGAAAGAATATTAAAAACAGTGAGGGAAAAAGGTCAAGTAACATGTAAAGGCAGACCTATCAGAATTACACTAGACATCTCACCAGAGACTATGAAAGCTAGAAGATCAGACCCTAAGACAACATGAATGTCAGCCCAGGCTACTATACCCAGCAAAACTCTCAATAGATACCTTGTTACCATAGTTGAAGAAACCAAGATATTCCATGACAAAACAAAATTTACACAATATCTTTCCATAAATCCAGCTCTACAGAGGATAATAGAGGGAAAACTCCAACACAAGGAGGGAAACCTCATTCTAGAAAAAGCAAGAAAGTAATCTTTTAACAACCCTAAAAGAAGATAGCCACACAAATATAATTCTACCTCTAACAACAAAAATAACAGGAAGCAACAATCCCTTTTTCTATTTTTCTTTCTTTTTCTTTTTCTTTTTCTTTTTTTGTTTTTTGAGACAGGGTTTCTCTTATAGCCCAAGCTATTATGGAACTCACTCTGTAGATCAGGCTAGCCTTGAACTCAGAAATCCACCTGTCTCTGCCTCTCAAGTGCTGGAATTAAAGGTGTGCGTCACCACTGCCTGGCTTCACTTTTTCTTAATATCTCTTAACATCAGTGGACTCAATTCCCCAGTAAAAAGATATAGACTAACAAACTGGATATGTAAACAGGACCCAGAATTTTGCTGCATATAGGAAACACACCTAAGTGTCAAAGACAGACACTACCTCAGAGTAAAAGGTTGGAAAACAATTTTCCAAGCAAATGGTCCCAGGAAACAAGCTGGAGTAGCCATTCTATTATTGAATAAAATCAACTTTCAACAAAAAATTATCAAAAAAGATAACAAAGGACACTTCATAGTTATCAAAGGAAAAAAAGGAAAAATCTACCAAGAAGAATTCTCAATTCAAAACATCTATGCTCCAAATGCAAGGGCACCCACGTTCATAAGAGAAACTTTACTAAATATCAAAGCACTCATTGCATCTTACACAATAATAGTGGAGACTTCAACACCTCCCCCCTCAGCAATGGAGAGATCATGGAAATAGAAACTAAACAGAAACACAGTAAAACTAACAGAAGTGATGTACCTAATGGTTTTAACAGATATCTGTAGAACATTTCATCCTAAAACAAAAGAATATACCTTCTTCTCAGCAACTCATGGTACTTCCTCCAAAATTGACCATATAATCAGTCACAAAACTGTCCTCAACTGAGACTATTAGATTTAAATGATCCCATGCATCCTATCAGATCACCATGGACTAAGGCTGGTCTTCAATAAAAACCAAAACCAAAACAAAAGAAAGCCCACATACAAAAGGAAACTGAACAATGCCCTAACAATGGTAACTTGGTCAAAGAAGAAATAAAGAAATTAAAGACTTTTTAGAATTTAGTGAAAATGAAGGCACAACATACCCAGACTTACAGGACACAATGAAAGCAGTGCTAAGAGGAAACTCATAGCTCCGAGTGCCTCCAAAAAGAAACTGGAGAGAGCATACACTAGCAGCTTGACAACACACCTGAAAGCTCTAGAACAAAAAGAAGCAAATACACCCAAGAAAGTAGATGACAGGAAATAATCAAACTCAGGGCTGAAATCAACCAAATAGAAACAAAAAACTATACAAAGACTCAACAAAACCAGGAGCTGGTTCTTTGAGAAAGTCTTTTCCTTCCTTCCTTCCTTCCTTCCTTCCTTCCTTCCTTCC
>NW_021620848.1:2480472-2595188 GCF_004785775.1 Grammomys surdaster | reverse complement strand
TCCTCCCTCCCTCCCTCCCTCCCTCCCTCCCTCCCTCTTTCCCTCTCTCCCTCCTTTTCCCTCCCTCCTTTCCTCTTTCCTTCCTTCCTTTCTTCCTTCCTTCCTTCCTTCCTTCCTTCCTTCCTTCCTTCCTTTCTTTCTAACAGAAGTCAAACTGAAAAAGGAAACTTCAGTTGAGAAAATGTCTCCATCAGATTGTCTAGTAGGCAAAAGATCATTGAGTATGTTCTTGACTGATGATTTTCTATTGCAAGCGCCATCCCTGAACAGCTAGAATAAGAAATCAGTCTGCACAAATAGTAATTTTATTCCTTCATGACTTCTTTTCCCATGTCTGCCTCCAAATTCATGTTTGATTTCCTGTCCTGACCACCATTCATAATGTACAGTAAGATAGAAGATGAAGTAAACTTTTCCCTCTAAAATAAAAAATGAGTTACATATTTTAAATAAAAAAAATAATAAAAAAACATTCTATCTGAGTGCTGATGATATAGCTAGCCTGAGACCACATTCCCCCCAATAGTGCAATAAAACAGTAAACTCGAAGAATATAAATAATTATTTTTAAACTTGATTTTTATTTAAATAAGCACTTCTCAAACATTGAATTTCATGAGCCCAAGAATAAATGTTGATATTAAGAGCTAACAACTACTTAAAATTAAGAGGAAAGAACTTCATACATGACAGTAGGCAACTTTATTTTGCTTCTACAAAAGATTCATATTCACAAATCTGATTTTTTTCTAGGAAGAAAAATGCATATTTTCACTATAATAACCTTTTCATTGCTTAATGAGGTTTGCATGTGAAGAGTAATAAACACTGGCAGTGGAGATGAATAAAGGTGAATGTTGCTTAAAACTGACAGGTCTGATACTGTGCGATATTAGCTAACCTATTCAGAAAGGAAAATCAGGAAAGGAATCTGCAATATGTGATAAATAGAAATGATGGGCACTGTATCAGCTAGTCTGTCACAAGTATTGCTAAACCTATGGAATAATAGAACTAAAGGGAATTTGAAGAGGTTATCTGATATGCTACTTATTTCTGTCTTCAAAAATAATAGGAAAAGTCCAAACCCCTGAGAAGAAAGCTATGTTCACTTCTCCATTTTGTTCTGAAATAGTAGCACTAACCAGATTGAATCTGTTGTTTTCTCTGGACCCCCTAACCCATACCCTCTGGTGTCTGATGTCTATTATTTTCAAAGAAAAAATAATAAATTATTATTTTGCAGTATGCTTCACCTGAAGAAGGAAAGAGTGAGGTCCAAGAACATAGTGAGAAAGTAATTTCCTTCAAAATGGACTCGAATTTTCAGGTGAAAATGGTTTTTTAATCAGCTGTCTTGCTTACCAATATCAATTGTCACATGTGTTCTGAAACTAGCCGTTTATGACATAATAAATATTCCATCTTTGGTGGGATAACAGGTGGTAGAAAATGGTAGCAGTGACCAGTGTTTAAGGAGTTAGCAAGTAGAAGCATAAATTACTGACACAAAGTTTTCCTCTGATTCTATTCACTATTGCAGTTAGACTTCACCATGGTTTCCACTAAATTCCACAGTGTGGTAGTTTGAATAAGAATGGGCTCTGTAGGCTCATTTATTTGAATGTTTCATAACCAAGGAGTGGAACTCTTTGATGGGATTAGAAGGATTAGAAGATGTGGCTTTGTAGGTAGGTGTGGCCTTGTTGGAGGAAGTATATCACTAGTGGTCGGCTTAGAGGTTTAAAAAGACCATGCCAGGCCAAATCTCTATCTGCAGCCTGTAGACCAGGATACAGCTATCAGTTACTGCTTATGTGTGCCACCATATTTTGGTGGTGGACTAGTCCTCTGAAATTCTAAGCAAGTTCTCAATTATATGCTTTTCTTTTTTAACTGCCTTGGTCATTGTGTCTTTTCACACCATGGTACATGGTATGCTGAATGTTTCCAAGCCCTTATATTTTATATAAGTACCTTTCTAGAAAACATGCCCAGGATTCTTCAACAAATTTAGAGAATAATCTAGCTAGATTTTCTAAGATGAAATCTGGAAAATACTTAAAATACTTTAATGCCTCCTTTTTTTTTTTTTTTGGTACTGGCTACTTTTGTTTTGTCTTCTATAACCTCAAATGATAGTTGGACATAATCAAAATTACTCCTTCTGCCATTTTCATTGCCATTATGAGCTGATCTCTCTGACGTAAATAAGAATTTACATCACATTCAATTTAAAGGCAAACAATTGAACTTAGTTTAACCAATAAAGCCTTTAGAGAGAGATGGGAGTATGGCCAGGTTCTCTTTAATTTTGTTCTATTCCTTCTTTCACACTTACTCTATTGTCTTTGCCTCAAACAGCATAGACATAAAAATGACAAAGATGCAGAATTTTCTTACTTAACATGAATGTATCTCCTGTACCAGAGGTTTATAGGATCTATATTCTCTTCTGAGTTTATAGGATCTATATATTCTCCTGAGTTTTTTGCATGATAGCATTAACTATGATATCCCACTTCTCCGTGAGGTTCTATTTCCCTGTGATCTGAAGACATCCTGACTAACCTCTCAAACTCTTAACAGTTGGTAATAAATCTTGTGTAGGTTTTTTTTTTTTCTGCCATAATTTCTCACTCTACCGAGAAAGCTGTGGCTGAGGTTTTCCCAAATATTTTAGGTCTTGGTATCGTTTGGGAAATTCTCTCTGTTCACAGGAAATCTACATATATTTATCTACCACTGAAGTGAAATAACTCCTCTTTCCTTTCTCTGTAATCACAGGCAAATCCAAACTTTTGTCAGGAAGCACTTTCAAGTCAGAGGGATGTGCTGGTTTCTTCATTATCCTCAATTCAGAACAGAAATGAGTTGTCCATAATTCATGCAACTTTCTCTATAGAAATCAAATAGTTCTGTCTCATGAATATTTAGTCTGGTCTTTGATGACCTTGTTCTGAGTGGCACATTGTTTGAATCAGATTTACAGACTTTGATATGTTCTATAAAGTCTGTAGTCTGGATATCTACACTCTCTCAAACACATGTATAACACAAGCCAAAGGGAGGTGTTAGAAGGTCATGGGAATAGTATCTGAGATGTGCAGCTAGAGTTTATTTAAAAGAAGTACTGGAAACCATCCTTACCCTTTATTCATTAAGGGTTGAATAGAAATGACTATCTACTTACTATAGAGAAGGAGCTCACCAGATATGCAATCTGAATTTCTTGACTGTGGGTATTCCTGCTTTGAGATCCATGACTAACCACTTTGGATACTCTGGCTGCCTGGTTTAAGATAATTTTATAGTGGCTCAATTAGTTTAAGATACTAATGGATTAGATGGCTCAACACCAACAGTAAGAATCTGTTCAAAATAGAAAATTGCTTTAGTTCTAATGATGTTTTATGTTAAAAATGGTGGAATCTTCTTCAGTGGGGTAGGTAATATTTATTTAGAATTCTAATATTCTTGAAAAAGACAAATACTACATTTAAGAAAAATTTTCACATTTATTTTGTCCAATATTTACTCTCTTGCAGCTACATATAGATCCTATGTTGTATAAAGTATAATACAGTACAGTAATGTGTCTCTATAAAGATCATCATATTTTAAACAGATCTATCATCTATCTATCATCTATCTATCTGTCTATCTATCTATCTATCTATCTATCTATCTATCTATCTATCTATCATCTATCATAATTTTTTAAAACATTGAAACAAGTAACATGAAGTTCATTTTCTCCAGTATCCTAAATCTCTTGAATCTGAATGTCTCTGAATCTGTGCCTCATTTTCTTTCACAGGGCTTTGTGCACACGTTTAAGTACACACATATCTGTGTCATTCTTTAGATCAGTGTCTATTCTCAGAGTCAACATGAGCCTGCCAAACTTAGGTCCCCACTCTGAACAGATCAATTTACTATGGCCCAAAAAGCAGTGTGTAAGACAGATAGTATAATGATTCATGTTCTACCTATGGATCAATTAAGGGATGACAGCAGATGAGAATGGGGTATAGAATATTTAACAATTTATTAGTAAAGTCCTTCCATACTCTCAATTCTGTAGTTAAATAAGGCACAACATACTGCTGTTATGGTGACTGTCTTTGGCATTCTGATATGATGCAGTTACATTTACAGTGTAGTCTGACTTAGAGTGGTTTGATTATAGATTCAAGAATCACCTGTATATTTAACTGAATGACACCATCTCTCTCCTAATGTTACACCACATTTGGTGTAGCTTTCTTTAAGGCCAATGTTTTCATTGTATCTTGAAATATGTTATATGAAAAAACAACAGTACTGATGTGACAGAAAGTTCTGTCTTTAAATAGAAAATAGTAGAAACAACAGCAGATCTTGATTCAATCATTAGCAAATAATAATTGTGTTTACTAACATTTCATTTTCTTATATGCATGTTTTGAGAAAATTTCTAATCCCCAGGAAACACAAAAGAAGATGGAGCTTCTCCCTGAGAAAAAGTAAGCAAAAGGACCTCATTACATAAGTGGTGCATAAAAATAAGAAGCATTTCATCATAATCATGTATCTAGCACCACACATGAAGCTATGATTAATGATTAATTGCCACAAATATGCATGGCAAGATACATGAAAATACATGGATGTTTCTCTTTTTTCTAAATTAATTATTTTATTTATTTTACATCCCAAATGTTGCCCCCATCCTGGTTCCCCCTCCCAGAGTTTTTTTCCCCTCCATTTCCCCTCCCCTTCACCTCTGAGAGGGTGCTGCCCCTATGTATCTGTAAACTCTTTTTTTGTTTAATGTATAGTTGGTTGCCAAGTATAATGGACTGGACATTATAAGTGTAATTCATACTTAATTATTTTAATAATTGTTTCAAAATACCTTCTACTATGTATTGTTTGTTACTATAAGAGTAAGAGCCTTTTTAATTGGACAAATAGAGGGAAATGTGGGTTGCACTGATGCTGTTTGTATTCTGATGTTAATTCTGCTTCCTCCAGAGGGGTTGCCCATGATGAGCAGTCCATCATGTACTCAGGTGATCTGATGTGAATCTTCTCTCCATTTTAACTGGTCAATAAAGGCTAGAGCTTGTGTTTGGGCAGTGGAGGGGGAAGGTGGGACTGGAGGATCAAGAGAAGGGGAAGGTAGAGAGGGAGAGGAAAACAAAAGAGGACGGAGAGAAGAGAGGTCGAAAGAAGAGAAAGAAGAAGCAGCCATGGACCACAAACACATGGCCAGGAGAAACCTCAAGTAGAAAAGGGCCATATAGCTGGTGAATAAGTTAATGTAGTGTTAGATTGGCCTAATCTAGGCATATGGCGTACAATGATAATTACTGGATTGTGTGTGTTTTTATATGGGCTTATTGGGGTTGGAAATTCCAGCAACAAATATCCTTTTTCCCTGGGGCACCAAGTCTCTACAGGATTAGGTGCATCCTCTCCAAATGAGGCCAGACAAGGCAGCCCTCTGCTACATATGTGCTGGGGGCCTTGGGCCAGCCTATGTATGCCCTTTGGTTGGTGGCTTAGTCTCTGGGAGCTCCCAGGGGTCCAGGTTAGTTGACACGGTTGGTCTTCCTATGGATTACCATCCTGTTCAGTTCCTTCAATCCTTCCGCTAACTCTCCTATAGGGGTTCCTGACTTCACTCAAATGGTTGGCTATAAGTATCTGCATCTGTCTCAGTCAGCTGTTGGTAGAGCTTCTCAGAAGACAGCCATAATAGACTCCTGTCTGCAACCACAACATAGCATCAGTAATAGTGCCAGGGTTTGGTGCCCACAAATGGAATGGATCCCAAGTTGGGCCAGTCACTGTTCAGCCATTCCTTCAGTCTCTGCTCCATTTTGATCCCTGCATTTATTTTAGACAGGAGCAAGTTTGAAGTGAAAATCTTGAAGGTGGGTTGGTGTCCCCATCCCACCACTGTCTAACTACTGGACATGTTCTCTTCAGGTTCCATCTCCCCACTGTTGAGCATTTTGGTTAAGGTCACCCACATTGAGTCCTGGGAGTCTCTCACATCCCAGGTCTCTGGGTCTTTCTAGAGTTTCCCCCTACACCCACTCAGAGGTTTCTCTTTTTAATGGCATACAACCTTCAGTTGTAAAGAAGGTATTTAACTTTAAATTAATTTTGTTAGTCTGATTATAGGAAGTAGTTTGCATATTAAGGATGCTACTTTAATCAAAAATACAACTTGGGCATTAAGAAAGGCCTTATGTTGAAATTAAAAACAAAAGGCCTTATGATGAAAGAATCAGGCTTACAAATAGGAATGCACATTTTGAACAATACATCAACATTGAAAAGCATATTAGTAACATTATATTAACATTTAAAAGCATGAAAGTGCCTAAAATAGTACACTGTGTTTGTTATAAAAGACAGCTGCTTCCCAGTTTGCTCAGTCTTACTGGGTTTGGCTGCTTCCTGTCTCCTTGACTAATTTTTCTTAGTCTCTCAAAGGCTCCAGCAATCTGACTACTCTATATCATCTTCTCACAGCAGAAACTAGCACTGCCCAACAGGTGCATCCAGTGATGCTACTGACTCAAAAGAACTTTCCTAAATACCCTAATACTGTCACTTTCCCCAGCACAGGAGACTGTCATAGAGCCCTTCAGTATCATTTATCTCTATTTCAAACATTTTAAGCATACATTGTTAGACTCAGCCTCAAAATCTAATATTAGGAAGAATTGAAATTTGTCTAACTTGTATTTCCTGTATCTGTGGAACATAAAATTATATTTGGCTCTTACCAAGGGCCCAATTACTATTCCTTAAGTAAACTAATGAGGAAATTAGACATATTCTTTGAGATTACGGATGTGAAGATTTTGTCTCTTTGTTAAATATTTTCTCTTGACCATGCATAAACTCTAAATCTACAAGAAACATAAAAGACTAGATTAATACTAGTTAGATAATGTCTACGATCATTTTTATAACAAACACTTAGGGCAGTATATCAAGCACAACTCTCTGGGAGTGTCATTTATCTTAATCTTCATTGTGAGAATTCAAACCAATCTCTACAAAGCAAAAACCAGAAAACACTAAACTTTTAAGATCCTGTATTTCCTACTATCAATCTGATTTGTTCTTGGTATTTTAAAATCAGAGAAATATCTTTATTTCTCAGGTGACAACTACTAAAGAATTTTAGACTTAGGGGTAATTTGGAAAGTAAATATAAATATTTCACCATTAAGTGTTTCCTAGTTATATGCACATTTAATTTTGTACTTGTCCTTTGTTTTATGAGGGTAACAAGGCAGTGGAGGCTTCATCCCCAGTTATACAGATGCTTAGGAACACATAATCACTATGGGAAGCTGGAAAGTTGCCAATAGTCCATTTTTATTATGTTGACATCTTTAAATACCCTTCACTGACATCCTTCATCTTTATAATTCAGTACAAATTTGTCATCTGGGGCTCTCAGAACTATCCAGGGACAATATCTTCCATGGTAGCATAAATGAAACTGCCTTTTATTTCCTCCAAGAAGATAAGTACATTTAAAACAGATTATATGACTCCTTGAACATTACAGAAAACTTACTATACTTTATTTAGGTCACCATAAAGTATTATAATATAATTACTTCTTATAGACTTTTAAAAGTTTACTTTTATATTACATACTTCTCTATGGTTATATGTGAACAATTGCTTTCAATGTTCAAATATTAATATAAAATTTAATATTTTATATCTATTTAACACATTATTTCCATTGATATTTCAATTTATAGGGGACTATATTCCCAAGAGTCTAGAACTATCTTTTTCTACCAAAGCAAATTTGACCAAATCAGTTTCAGCATCTACAATCTTACTCTTGCTTTTGTTTCTGTATTAGCTAGGGTTATCTAAAAAAACAGAACTTTAGAGTAAGTATATGTGTATGTATATGCCTAGACGCATGTGGATATATAAAGGGGATGTATCATTATGGCTTACAGGCTGTTGCCCAGCTAGTTCAGCAATGGTTGTCTACTAATGGAAGGTCCAAGAACCCAGTAGTTGTTCAGTCCATGAGGCTAGATGTCTCAGCTGGCCTTCAGTATATACCTGAATAAAAAAGAAGTAGGTTCTAATGCCAGTGAAGGAATGGTTAGTGTGAGAAAGAACAAACAGAAAAAACAAAAAAAGAGTAAGCTTCATTCTTCCACGCCCTTTAGAGGACTAATAGAAAGCGTGGTCCAAGTTAAAGATGGATTTTCATACCTCAAAAATATCTAGATTGAAAGTTATCTTCCCACCTCAAAGATCCTGATAAGAAGTGGGTCTTCCCATGACACATTATTTAATTAAGAAACAGTCCTAATAGGTGTATCCAGACATTTTTGTTTTAGGTCATTATAGATGTAGTTAAGTTGACAACCAAGAATGGCCAGTAAATTCTTCAGTAATAGATATTTTTGTTGGGGGTTGCCTTGATGCTGTTTGTATTTTGATGTTAATCTTGCTCCCTATGAGGAGTGGATCATGTACTCAAGTGATTCCATGTGAACTTGCTGCCCAACTTAGCTGATCAAATAAAGGTTAGAGCCTGTGATTGGGCAGTGGAAGGGCAAGGCAGGGCTGGAAGTTTTAGAGAAGAGAGAGAGGAAGGAAGAAGAGGAAGATGAGACAGAGTATGGAAGGAGAAGAGAGAGGTGGAAGATGGAGCAGACCCACATGGTCTGGAGGAGCCGCAAGTAGCTAGGGATTTCATAGCTGGGCAATAGAGTAGTGTAGTGTTATAACTGCCCTATCTAGGTGTGCAGCTTGTAAATATATTAACTGAGTTGTGTGTTCTTTGCAGGGGTACATTGGGGTTGGAGACTTACTGATACAAATTTGACTGGTATAAATAGAAAGTCTCTAGTGTTTTTCTTTCATGGGGCTAGAGGGAGCTGAGTGAGAACAGAGTGGTTGTCGGCATTCTGTAGACCAGCCAGAGGAGTGGATGGCCTGGGGAACTCAACTGGTAGCTATAACCATTTTCAAGAATAACTGGTTTGGGCAGCTTAGCAAGCCACAGGAACCAGGGCCAGACAGCCACTTGGAGCCAGCTGTGGGTGCTGGGTGAGACCATCGTTGCCAGCACCTAGCTGGAGAAAGCATGAGTTATTTTTAAAATTACATGCTACGATTTTTCTGAAGCTACTTCTTTCATTAATGCAAATGGAACATTTTTTTAAGATCATGCAACCAAGTTAATAATATGGCTTAAGGATCATTGAAAAATATGTAGCCAAACTGTCCTTTTGCTGTAGACTCACTTGTTTGAGTTTAACCTGCTTTTAAAACAGCAAGGTAAGCAACTATACTGTGCATAATAAGCTGTTACAGCTAACCTAAGATGACTGTAGAGCTTTAATCTTAAACTATGTATTTGTCCATGCCTCTAATCCAAAATAATGTGTATCTCTGTATGTGAGGTGCTCATTTGCTGAAAACAGTCAACAAGTTAAAGGCAATCGTCATTAAAACAAATATCTCATAAATTCTGGAAACAATATGCTGATATTCGTTAACAACATCTACATGTATCAAGTAAAGCTTTGTGTTAGGGACAAACAACAGAGAGACAACAAACAAGCAACACAGGCAGGCAACAGGAACAGACAGATAAGACAGACACAACAGTCAGAGAGGACACAGCCCACAAATACAAATACATGGAAGTCATGGGAAAAGAATTGGAAAAAATCAAGTTTAGGCTTGTTCTTAGTAAACTATACCAAGAGAAAGTTTAGTTTCTTCCTTAATGAAACATAAACACATTTTGATGTTACCTCTGAGGTTACTTTAATGCTTTTTCAAAATCTCACTTTTGAGTGCCTGAGCTTGAGACACTGAAGCATAGTTTATTTTTTAGTTTATTTTTAAATTAAAATATAATTATATTACTTTTCTTCTCCCTTTTCTCCCACTAACCCTTCCAATGACCCTCTCTCTACTCTGTCCATTTTCATACCTCTCACTCTCTCTCAATTCCATTATTATCTCTCTTGTTTTCATTTATTATTAATATTATTATTGTCACATATAAAAGCACAGACAAATGTACACACATATACATATCACAAAAATATAAATAAAACCTGATAAGTTAGTTTTGTGTAGCTTGTGTGTATATGATTTCAAGACTAATCATTTTGGATTAGAGATCCAATTAGGGGCTAATCCCTGGAAGAGACTAATTTTCATTTGGTCAGAAGTTACTGAATGTCTATAACTCTGTGTCTAGGTCTAAGACTTTGTGAGATTCTCTGCTTCTGAGGTAGCATTTCTATTGGTATTGTCATTGCTTAGGTTTTGTTTAGTCAGGTATTTTATTGAACTAAGTATAGTTTCTCTATCCTCTACCATAATCTCAGAGCATATTTATTTCCCTTTGACTTTTAGAGTATTTTGTCTCTTCTTTTGAACTGTTCTCAGAGCTTTAGGTGAAAGAGATTGATTGTAAATGTATCCACTGGGGCTTGACATTCCAAACTAAGTTGATCTCTGCATGTAACTGGTTGTGGTTGCCTATAATGGTCTATATCACTGTAACAAGAATCTTCTTTGATGCAATGAGAAGCCATAAATCTGTTTGCAGATTTTTTTCTTACTCTTTTCCCCAAGATCTAATCCCTTAGTCTCATCTTCAACTCTGTAGTAGAATACTTCTGGCAGCCTTCCCTGACTCCTGTTTACATCCTCTGTGGATCCCACACATCTTCTTTTAACCTCCTTCTTGCAACTCTTCATTTTGTCACAACCTCCAATCCCACAGGCACCCCCTATCAATCCAAGGGCCATTCCTGCCAGTATAGTAAGTAGGCTGGTAGCAGATCCACAACTATTCTTCTGCTCCTTCACATCCAAATTCATCAGTCTTATTCCAAGCTTTATAACAAGAAAGACAAAACCTGTAGCAGTTTCCATTTCTTCACCGACTCCATCCAGAAATAAAACCAGCATCTAGACTTATAATCATTCCAATCCCAGATGATTACACACTGACTTAAAAACACAATAAATCACAGAAAGAGCAATAGGCTTCCATAAGTGCCAAGATCTTTTGCCACAGTAGACCCACATACTGAAACATAGCTTAAACACAAGAAAAAGACTGTAAAATTGCCAGTTTAACATGATAAAGTCCTTTAAATGGGAAGTTAATAAATCCCTTTTTAAAATCCGTGAAAACACAAAGAGTGGAAGGAAATGAAAAAGAATATTTAAGACCTGAAATAGACATAGAAGTAATAAAGAAAAACACAAACTAAGGGAATTCTACAAATGAAAAACTTAGAAATTTGAACAGAAACTAGAGGCAGGTGTTGAGAAGATAATACAAGAGATGAAAGAGAGAATCTCAGGAATCGAAAAAACAAAACAAACAAACAAAAAAACCTAACATAAAACATCCAGGGTATCTGGGAAACTATGAAAAGTTCAAATCTAAGAATAATAGAAATAGAGGAAGGAGAAAAATCCCAGCTCAAAGGGGGAAAAATACTTTCAACATGATCATAGAAGAAAAAATTTCTAACCTAAAGAAAGGCTACTATAAAGGCTCAAGAAAAATCTAGAACACCAAATAGATTGAACAAGAAAAGAAAATTCCCTCAGCACATAATAATCAAAGCACTAAATGTACAGAATATTAAAGGCTGCAAGGGGAAAAGGCCAAGTAACATATAAAGGCAGATTTAGTAGGATTACATCTGACTTCTCAATGGATACTCTAAAAACCAGAAGAGCCCAGACAGAAGTACTGCAGACTCTAAGAGATCACAAATTTCAACCCAGACTGTTATTCCCAGCAAAATATTCAATCACCATAGGTGGAAAAAAATATTTCATGATAAAGTCAAATTTATCTACAAATCCAGACCTACAGAAAGTGATAGAAGAAAAACTCCAACCTGAAGTTAACTACTCTCATGCAAACACAGGGACTAAAAATTTCACACCAGCAATATCAAGAGGGAGACACACACACACACACACCACTACTGCCACTACCACCCCCACTGCCACCACCACAATCACCACCACCACCACCACCACCACCAACAACAACAACAACAACAAAATAAGATGAATCATCAATCTTTAGTCATCGATATTTCTTAATATTAATGATTGTAATCCCCCCAAAAAAGACATAGAGTAATAGAACCAATGTGAAGATAGAATCCATTTTTTTCTGGATCCAAGAAACACACCTCATCAGCATGGGTAGACATTACCTCAGAGTTAAGGGTTGAAAACTATATTTAAAAAAAATGAATCTAAGAAGCAAGCTAATGTAGCCATTCTAATATCTAACAAAATAGACTTCAAAACAAATCAAGGAAATAGATAAGGACACTATGCACTCATCAGAAAAAGTCACCAAAATGACATTTCAATTCTTCTTTTAAATTTAATTTAATTATTTTATTCCCATTGGTCTTTTGATGGCATTCATGTCTATGTGTGGGTGTCAGATCTCCTGGGCCTGAAGCTAAAAACAGTTGTGAGTTCCTATGTAGGTTCTGAAAATTGAACCCAGGTACTCTGGAAGAGAAGCCAGTGCTCTGGATTGCTGAGCCATCTCTCCAGCCCCAACATTTTAATTCTTAACATCTATATACCCAAAACAAGGGCACCCATGTTTGTAAAAGAAACATTACTACAGCTTAAATCACATACTAAACCACACACAGTTAGTGGAAAACTTCAATACTCACTCTCATCAAGAGACAGATTATACCAACCAAAAGTAAGCAGAGAAATGCTGGAGTTAATATTAAATAAACTAAATGTTAACTAAACCAAATGGACCTAACACAGTCGGTTTCAACTTTCCTAATCCAGTGACTTAATACAGTGCCTCATTGTGGTGACCTACCCCCAACAATAAAATTAGTTTCATTGCTTCTTCATAACTCTAATTTTGCTACTGCTGTGAGTTGTAATATAAATATCTGTATTTTCAAATAGTGTTAGGTGACCCCTGAGAAAGGGTTATTTGACCCCCTAAAGTGGTCATGACCCATAGATTGAGAACTACTGACCTAACATTTCACCTACACATAAAAGAACATACATTCTCTGTGCCTCATAAAACTTTCTGTAACGATCACATACTTAGACACAAAGCAAGTCTACAAAAAATTTCATGGATCCTATCAGACTACCATGCAATAAAGGCAGATAACAACAACAGAAACAACAGAAAACTTACAAACTCATGGAAACTAAATAAATCTTTCCTGACACAAATAAGAAACAAATCAAAGACTTTCTAGAATCCAATGAAACTGAATACACAGCATATCCAAACTTATGGGACACAATGAAAGTAGTTCTAAGAGGAAAGTTCACAGCACTAACAGCCTACATAAACAAACAAACAAACAAACAAACAACAAACTGGAGAGATCATATAGTAGCAACTTAATAGCGTACCTGAAATCTCTAGAACAACAGAACTGTAATCAAATCCAAGAGGAGTAGACAAGGAGAAATAATCTAATTCAGAGCTAAAATCAATAAAAGAGAAACAAAAAGAGCAATAAAAAGGATCAATGAAGTCAGTTTGTTCTTTGAAAATATAAACACAATAGACAAACTCTTATCCAAACTAACTAAAAGGCAGAGAAAGAATATCCAAATTAATAAAAGAATTCTTTATAAACTTTGAAAGGACAATTCTCAACTTCATATAACAAAACAAATAACCCAGGATACCTAAAGCAATCCAGAGCAATACAAGAACTCTAGAGGCCTCACTGTTCCTGATATCAAGTTGTACCAAAAGGGTATGGTAATAAAATCTGCGTTGTATTGGCATAAGTATAGACATGTTGCATTATGGGATTGAATTGAAGACTCAGATATAAATCCATACTCCTATAGACACTTGATTTTTGATAAAGAAGCCAGAAATGCACACTGAAAGAAAAATAGCATCTTCAACAAATGGTGCTGGTCAAATGGATGTCTGCATGTAGAAGAACGCAAATAGATCACAATGCACAAGACTGCTCTATATGTATCAAAGACTGTAATATAAAATCAGATAAACTGAATCTGATCATAAAGAAAGTGGGGAATAGCATTGGACACATTGACACAGGACAAGACTTTCTGAACAGAGCACTGATAGCACAGGCACTAAGATCAATTCATAAATGGGACCTCATGAAACTGAAAAGCTTCTGTAAGATAAAGGACACCATCACTCAGCAGATTTTTAGCAATTCTTCATATGATAGAAGGTTAGTATTCAAAAAATATAGATATCAAAAAACAAATGCTCTAATAAAAAAAAAAGGGTAGAGATTTAAATAGAGAATTGTTTTTGAAGTTGAAAGTAGGGTTTTTTATTTCACTTGGATTGTTTAAAAGAAACCAGAAGTTTGGCTTAATGTTTAAAATAGAGGTGAACACATACAAAACCAAAAACCTGAAGAAGATACTACACACTGGACTTATCTGGGGGAGAGGAGGCTATTTCCCAGGCATGAAGCTACTTCAGGAAGATGTCACAGTGCTCAGTAAAGGGTGATGGGATAGCCTTGGAAAGTATGTTTTCACACAATGCAGGTAAAAAAGGGGGAAAGTAAAAAGTAATCAGGGCACCAACCAACATTCTTAGAGCAGGCATTCATCATGTAAATCCAGAAAGTATAAGCATAGGTGGTGTTGGTATAGAGATGCTGGAAGCTGTCAGCCAGTGGTATAGCCTGTAGTAATTTCCCAAAGCCTTGACACTTCTAGGGAGTAAAGCCAGCATTCTGTTTGTTGCTTTTTGGGTTACAAAGGTCAATTTCTTCATGAGCCACATTATTGAGATCACCACACAGTGCAAGAGGTTTTCGGAAAGCCAAATCATTTAGAAACTTTCAAAAGCCTTCATCCCAACATTGCCAGTATTCCAGTCTTATCAGACCCCTGCCTGCATTGAGAACATAGGCTGTTACCAAGACAAAGAAGTCAAATTCAGTCACAGTTACCCTGCCTTCTTGATCATATTCTTCTTCACCAATGCCATATGAGACTTTGAGTGGGTACTGGTGGGAAAGTGGAGTGGCCACACCACCATATTCTTTTTTGTCTGATGGATCTGACCAGCACTGATAGGTGAGTCCAGGCAGCTCTTGAAGTTCAGCTAAGAGTTTGCTCTCTGAGCATTTGATCTCTTGGAGGCGCACAGTGTCTGGCACTTCTTCCTTTACCCAACCAAAGGCTTTCTTTTTAATCCAGACTCAAAGCCCATCCACATTCCAGGAGCATATCTTGAGTGTGGCAACTTTGCCACTGGGTGTAGGAGGAGCTAAGGTGGGAGGAGTTAGGAAAGGAAGAGGAAGAGGAGAGCTAAGGAGGAGAGGAGGAAAAGGAAGAGGAGGAGCTAGGAGGAGAGGATAGGGAAAGAGAGAGAGGAGATGGAGGTGGATGTTCATGTGTCTGTAGCAGTCAAAGGTAGTTGGTATATCTAGGTTGGGTATTGGGTTACAGTTCTGATTGTATGGGTATTTTGTTACTGATCATAATCAAATATATAAGCCTTTGATTATTCTTTAAGCATTAGAACCTCATCTTTCTACTGGGCCCATGTGGATGGCGGGATGGTCAGGACAATGCCCAGCCTTTCAGAGACAGTGTGGAAGATTGGCAGAGCCATCTCCCATGCTGACATCTCATGGGGTGGCAGGACTAGTGTTTCTTTCTGGCCATTTCTAGCTGCGGTGTGCATGTGGCCTCTGGTCATAGAACATGGTGGCTGAGCTAGGCAGAGCCACCGCAGCTTAGATAGTCAGCTTGACCGGAGGCTGATTTTAAATAATTACTTCAACAATTGGGTGAGGTTTTCTGATCTGGTGGGTCCTTATACAGGACAGAACCAATCCTGCAGCCTCATTTTTCTTTGCTGTCTCCTTATTCTTTTTGGTCTCTGGCTCCTACTTGGGTTCTTTTCCATCTTCAGCAGCCCACTGTCTTCCCCCATTTTGGCATCCAAAGTAGTGTTTACTGCATTGCCCGACCTCCCAGTGAAGCAGGGAGCCACTCACAGCACAAAGAATGGAGGCTCTAAATAGAGAATTTTCAATAGAGAAAATTCAAATGCCTGAGAAACACTTGAAGAAAAGCTCAATATTCTTAGCAATCAAAGGAAATGTAAATCAAAACTACTTTGAAATTCCATCTTACTTCTGTCAGAATGGCTAAGATTAATAACACAAGTGACCTTTCATAGTGGCAAGAATGTAGAATAAGGTGAATACTCATCCATTACTGTTGGGAGTGCAAACTTATATAGCCACGATGGATATCAATATCCCAATTCCTCAGACATTGGATATCTATCTATACCACTCTTGTGCACATACCCAAAGAACATAAGGACACTTGTTCAACCATTCTCATTGCTGCTCTAGTCGTAATAGCAAGAAACTATAAACAACTTAGGTGTCCTTCAACAGAAGAATGGATAAAGAGAATGGTACATTTACACAGTGGGGTTTTACTCAACTGTTAAAAACAATAACATGAAATTTGCAGACAGAAGGATGAAACTTGGAAAAAATATACTGTGAGTGCTGTGCCCCAGAGCCCAAAAGATAAAGATGGTATGTATTCACTTATATATTGGTATTAGTTACTAAATAAATGATAATAAATTTATAATTTGTAAACCCATAGAGATTACATATAGAGAAAGGGACTGGGGCAGGGCACATGTATTTCCATGGGAGGGGGGAATAGAATAGATTTTATAAGTGGATCCAGAGCAGGCAGGGACAGGAGAATCATCTCGGGAGAGAGAAGAAAGATAGTGTTGATGGAGGGGATGCAGGAAGAGAAAGATGGAACTGAGGGACATTTGAGTGATGATATGGAACTTAATGCTGTGGAAACTTCCTAGAATATGTGCAGGTGATCCTAATGAAGTCTTCTTATAATGTCCCTAGAGTCCCAATTGGCCATCTCTTGTCACCAACTGAGGTTTTCTGTAGCAGGACTAGGTTGCATTCAATTGAGTTGCTGGCCAAAAGGAGTCCCATGGAAATTCCCAGACAACCCAGAATTTTGCTATGACAATGGGTTCCTCTCAACAAACCGACAGTGGGTTCTCATTGCTGACAACATCCACACAACTCAGTGAACGAAAGAAAGTTGAGCTGGTGTCTACATGAAGCCTTCACTCCTACATTCCAGTGTGTTTGGTGCTAGAAGGTACTCTCCAGACCACCAAAGAGAACCACAAATGTCAACCCAACCATAAAATCTCTGACATACACTTTCCACTACCTACAAGATGATGATAGGGCAACTGTGGCACAGAACTTGTGCAAGTAGCCAACCAATGTCTGATTTGACTTAAGACCCATTCCATAAGACAGAATCTATAACCACTACTGGCTGTGTAATCAAGAACCAGAGCCTAAATAGCACAGAGATCTAGGGTAAACCAAACACTACTGGTCTAAAAAAATTAATAAGATGACTCCTTGTGATATTCTGTTATACTCATAGATGAATAACTTATTCAGTGACTTATTATCTGAGAAGCTTCCTCTTGCAGCAGACAAGAACAGATGCAGAGACACACTACTTGAAATTACAGGGAGAGAGAATGAGAGAGGGGGGGGAGGGAGAGAGAGAGCGCTAGCTCAGAACACACAACTTTGAATGGGCTATCTCCATCAAATTCCTTCCCTCAGAGCTCAGAAAACTCCATAGAAAGAAGAGGTAGAAAGAATGTAAGAGTCAGAGGAGATGGATGACAGCAGCAAAACAACTGAACAAGGCTCATATGAACTTCCAGAGACTCAACCGGTAAGAACTGAGCATACATTTGTTTGTGCCAGGTCTTCTGTGTATATATAATAGTTTTCAGCTTGGTGTTTTTATAGGACTCTTTAGTGTGTGAACAGGTGAGTATCTGATTTTTGTGCCTTTTTTTTTTTTTTGGATCTTTTCCTTCTGTTAGGTTGCCTTATCTATCCTTGATTGGATGATTTTCCCTTTATCATGTTTTATTTTGTCATGTTTGGTTGTTATCTGGTAGAAGCCAGCTCTTTTCTAATGAGATCAGAATGGGAGTAGATCTGGAGGGGAGGTAAAGTTGGGGAGAAACTGAGAGGAGTTCAGGAAGGGAAACTGTAATCAGGATATACTGTTTAGAAAATGTTTTCAATAAAAATGAACAAAAAGAAAAAGGAAAATGCAAACAGTAAAGAAAATACAAAAGGAATCATTATAAGCAAAACTAAATAATTTAATGATGTATTTAAGAATTTGGAAAAATAAGAAGAAACCGAACCAAAATTCAGTAGATGGCAAGAAATAATAAAAAAAAAATTAGAGAAGAAATTAATGAAACAGAAATAGTGTCATAGTTTATTTTATGGGCTAGTAAGGTCTGCACTGTCCTCATAGTTCCTTTGGTTTGCATATTGGTTGTCTTTCACTCTCTAACACGCATACATCCTTCTGTCTCCTCCATTGCCTCTCCTTTCCCCTTTTGTTCTTTCACTTTCTTGTGACACATACTAATATACAGAAAAGAACAGCCTAGAGATTCTGTCAATATTTTGCCTAAAAATCCTGTTCTCCAAATTCCAATCTAAATTACATTCAAAATGTATCTTATTATTTAAGTTAATTTTACTAAAGGTATTACTACGTACAGTTATAAGAAGCTGCTTTTCCTAGCCCCTGTGAAATTCGTTGCACTTCTGGCTCTTGCCATTTCTTTGTTGCCCATTTCCACAACACTTTGATTATATTCTCACTCCTGTAATTTTCCTTTTATAATATACGAGTCAATTATTGTTGTAGTCATACTTAACAAACAACTTCTAATTCAGTGGATTGAAATGATAAATTGGTAAGCAACTCACCTATGTGGATAGGGTGGCCCCCTGTTGAATTTCCTAACGTGACCTGTAATCACCTGTTCTGTGGTGCTTTAGCTATAGGTTATTTATGAAAAACAACAGGGGATAAGAAGTTAAATACTCATCTTTGATACTGTTGATATATGAGGTTGCCAAATTGCTGATGTTTAATTGAAGGCACACAGGACACAAAGACAGGAAAACAACCAGAGTTATGGCAAATTAAAATAGAAGTGATGAAAAGAGGTGTAAATTTCAATGTCTGTCTCTGAGGCTTGAAGCAAAAAAGCTGTCCTGAAGGGTAGCTTCATTTGTAAGAATTTAAACATATCTCTTCTTTTTCTAGGAAGATTATCAAGGCACCTCCTTTTTACTGCTGGAGGGTGTAATTGTCATGGTGCACCTGAACCTATGCTTACCTGAGTTCTGTCTGACGTTGTGTGATTGCATCTACTAACTGTTGGAGATGCTACTGGATCTCTCCAGATTAACATCTGGATTAATTCTTACTGAAAACAGTATTATTTTGTTGTTCACCAACCTCCCTTGATTAATAGAAGTTCATTTTTGTACTTAACTCTCTTATTCAGGCTATGAGACATAAATTTCTTCATAGAATTAGAAAGTTGAACTAAAAACTTTTAAACTGCTTTCTATTAACATACTTTTGAAAGTATATATTTCTTTCACCGTTTAAGTGTCATTTCCACTCTGTTCTTCCTAGTTACTTGATTAGCTGTCTTATCTTTGTGTGCACTTCAGATGTTATCAGCAGTCAAACAATATATTGAATAATACTTAACTCTGAGGCAAAAAGGTAGAGCATCTTTATATCTGATTGAAAGGTGATGGTGTCAATATGATGGCCCAGGCAAGACTTTGGTATGCATTGCAATTTCAATATTAGACACTGTGTTATCTTTCAAATGAAGCCTTTTTGGAGGGCATTATTTCAGAACTACCAAAAGTACATAATTTTTTTTTAATTAATGCAATGTCTTATGAATGGCAGAACTTCCCCATGGTATTATTTAATTTATTGGTGCAGAGGTTTTCCATGGTGTTATCAAGACAGTTAGTATAGAACTTTCACCATGATGTTATCTAGGTTGTTGATAGTTTTCCCCATGTTGTTTTCTGGATTGTAGGTCTATATCATTTCCGTATGAGTATTTAAGTTGTTCGGGAAGAGCTTTCTTTAATTCCTGGGGACACTAAAGAAAGCAGAAAAGCATAACAACATGTCCAGTGCACTGTGCCAGCACATCCTGGAACACTGATATGAAAAACCCTGTAATCACACTGAGGATATTTTCTGCTCTGTACTGATATTTCATATTCAAACGTGTTTAGTAGTAAATTCGGGCAACATGAGCAAAATGATTTCAAGTTTCAAGTTTCACTAAATGACAGTATAGAATTCTGAACCAAACAAATGTTAAAGGCTTGCCAGATTAATGGCTATGAATGCATGATTTTTACTCACAGGCTTTTCATGGTTAACAAATAGGAATGTCCATTTGCGTGTTATATAGTCTCCATATTTTAACTTTGTAGCACTTGTTTGTAGCACTTGTTTATCACTGAGTAGAAGAAGGAGTATCAATAGGTTCTCAGTCTGCATGGATAAACACACTTTAAATCCGGGTTCTTGAGGAAAGAAAGAAAGAAAGAAAGAAAGAAAGAAAGAAAGAAAGAAAGAAAGGAGGGAGGGAGGGAGGGAGGGAGGGAGGGAGGGAGGGAGGGAGGGAGGAAGGAAGGAAGGAAGGAAGGAAGGAAGGAAGGAAGGAAAGAAGGAAGGAAGAAACTGTGTCGCTCAAGTTAATTAAGACAATTTCAACAATGATAATGTAGTTTCTTTTGTTCTTCTAAATGCAAATTTATGATTCAAAGTTTGTTAAAGGCACAAGAAATAGGGAAATGAAAAAAAAAACCTAAAAGTTGATGTCAGGATGCTTACTATGCAATTTGATAATCTTTTATTATAAGGACATTATGACTCTCAAATACTGAAATCCAGTTTTAATGTCCACAAACATAGAAGAATGGTGCATAAAATGTTAAGGAGTAATGATAATAAGGATAATTACAATGACCCCATAGACATAGAAGCAGACGAATTGAATTATGACTTTCTTAACTGTTAGCCAATGGTATGGATAATAGACTGTGCCTTTGAAGCTTTGTATTAAGGTCATTTCAGCTGGATTTCTAACATGAATTTAGTGTATGCTCTGCAAGCATGGTCCTCTGCAGAAGGTCCTCAGAAAGACTGGCAATGGGTAGCCTAGATGCAGATATTCCTGATGTATCTCAGAGAGGTGTTCAGGGACTCAACATTTTGTTAGCTAAAATGGGGTTATTCATAATATTCACTATAGCTTCTGACATATCACCTACTGAGATCCCCAACAATGCTCCTAAGACCCTGAATAGTCATTTCCCACTAAAATCAACCCAATTTGCATTTCCTGCAATGTGCTGTTATCAAAGAGCGATCTTAAAAAAAGAAAGGAAGGCAGTAAAAGGAAAAAAGAGATAATTTATCAAAGTTATTTATATCAATTTAAAATTCAGCTTATCAAATCATGTATATAAGTTTAGTATATGTCCCAAGTAAATTCTTTTGCTTGCTGTTTCCACTTAGTCTTGCTGACATTGATGAATTTGAATAAATGGAAAAGAGTACATTAAATTAGGTAAGAATTAATGCTTTTCTGTGTTTTTCATCCTTTGTCCTAAAGCCTTTATCTGAAATACAGAGTTCTACGGAATCTATCAATTATATGCTAGTTTCCTTTTGTCATTAACTAAAATAGTTTTCTCCTAAGTTTATAGCCATGTGAATCTTCTTGAATCATAAGCCACCTTTCTTAAACAAGGCATTTTGAAATGCCAACAAATAAATGTCTTTGTCTGAGATGTACTTAGGTAATTTAAATCGTGAGTAACAACAATACATTTATGTACTTTGTATATCTATTTAACTCTAGAAGCTGTTTATTGAACTTTGTCAAGCCAGCATGAAAATCCACCAAGTCACAGTATGAAACTTAGTGAGTTGAGGTTTAAGTATTTAATGCACTTGATTTGGTCTTTTAGGCCCAGTAGGGAGCTGGGTAAGTGCCTAGGTTATTAAGAGTTGCCATAACAAGTCCTCTTTTCTTTTCTGAGAGAGGTGTAGGGGTGTCAGAATAGACCAAGTCTTTGCAAAGCAGTTGCTAATTCTTCATGCAGCATGCCCCTGAAAAGCCTTGCTGATGGTAGGGTAGCCTATCACCAAGAAACCCATCTGCCTAATTGCAGAAATGTGCTCCTTTCCCTCCACCTTCCACTTTTCTCATGAAAGTTTTCTTTTCTTTTTGAGATTATAACACAATTACATCATTTTCCCTTCCTATCCCTCCAAATTCTCCCATACACACATCCTTGTTCTCTTTCAAATTTATGATCTCTTTTTCATTAATTGGTATATATATACATACACGTATATATGTATGTATATACATGTATGTATATATGTATATACGTATATATGTATATACCCCTAAGCACATAAGTGCAATCTGCTCAGTCTATATAATGCTACCTGTATGTATGTTTTTAATGGCTGACCATTTGATATTAGAAAACCACAATCAAACAAAATGCAGACTTGTGGAGCCCACTCCCACCAGAAACATCTATAATGTAACTTCTGTAATTTCTCACACTTAATGTGGCATCTTTTTTTATTGGATATTTTACTGATTTACATTTCAGATGGTATCCCCTTTCCCCATTCCCCACCTTCCCAGAAACCCCTTATCCTGTCCCCCCTCCTGCTACTTCTATGAGGATGTGCCCCCACCCATCCACCTACTCCACCCTCCCTGCCCTCGAATTCCCCCACACTGGGATATATAGCCTTCATGGGACCAAGGACCTTCTCTCCTACCAGTGCTTGACAAGGCCATCCTCCACTACATATAGAGCTGGAGCCATGGGTCCCTTCAAGCATATTCCCAGGCTGGCCCTTTAGACCCTGGGAGCTCTGGTTTGTTTTTTTGTTGCTCTTCCAATGGGACTACAAGCCCCTTCAGCCCCTTTAGTCTTCTTTCTACCTCCTCCATTGGGGACCCCATGATCAGTACAATGGTTACCTTCAAGCATCCACCTCTGGCAGAGCCTCTCAGGAGACAGGTATATAAGGATCCTGTCAGCATGCACTTCCTGGCATCCACAGCCATGCCTGCCTATGGTGACTGCACATGGGCTGGATCTCCAGGTAAGGCAGTCTCCAGACGGCCCCTCCTCCAGTCTCTGCTCCACACTTTGTCCCCTTACTTGCTTCCGTGAGTATTTTGTTACTCCTTCTAAGAAGGACTGTAGCACTCAGACTATAGTCTTTCTTCTTCATGAGCTTCAAGTGATCTGTGAGTTGTATCTTGGGTATTCCGAGCTTCTGGGCTAATATTCACTTATCAGTGAGTGCATACCATGTGTGTTCTTTTGTGATTGGGTTACCTCGCACAGGATGATATTTTCTAGTTCCATCCATTTGCCTAAGAATTTCATGAATTCATTGTTCTTAATAGCTGAGTAATACTCTATTGTGTAAATGTACCACGTTTTTTGTATCCATTCTTCTGTCGAAGGACATCTGGGTTCTTTCCAGCTTCTGGCTATTATAAATAAAGCT
Organism: Grammomys surdaster; assembly: GCF_004785775.1. Taxonomy (NCBI): domain Eukaryota; kingdom Metazoa; phylum Chordata; class Mammalia; order Rodentia; family Muridae; genus Grammomys; species Grammomys surdaster. The sequence goes on along the minus strand of NW_021620848.1, from coordinate 2,571,596 downwards.
GCTATGAACATAGTGGAGCACATGTCCTTGTTATATGTTGGAGCATCTTCTGGGTATATGCCCGGGAGTGGTATAGCTGGGTCCTCAAGGAATGCTATGTCCAGTTTTCTGTGGAACCGCCAGACTGATTTCCAGAGTGGTTGTATCAGCTTGCAATCCACCTGAGCTTTTGATCTTAGCCATTCTGACTGGTGAGGTGGAATCTCAGTGTTGCTTTGATTTGCATTTCTCTGATGACTAAGGATGTTGAACATTTCTTTAGGTGCTTCTTGGCCATTTGAGTTTCGTCAATTGAGAATTCTTTGTTTCGGTTTGTACTCCATTTTTTAATAGAGTTATTTGGCTGTCTGGAGTGTAATTTCTTAAGTTCTTTGTATATATTGGATATTAGCCCTCTATCAGATGTAGGATTGTTAAAGATCTTTTCTCTGTTGGTTGCTGTTTTGTCGTATTGACAGTGTCTTTTGCTTTACAAAAGCTTTGCAATTTTTTGTCAATTTTTGATGTTAGAGTATAAGCCATTGGTGTTCTGTTCAGGATCTTTTCCCCTGTGTCCAAATATTTGAGGCTTTTAACCACCTTCTCTTCTATTAGTTTCAGTGTATCTGGTTTTATGTGAAGGTCCTTTATCCATTTGGACTTGAGCTTTGTACAAGGAGATAAGAATGGAGTGATTTGCATTCTTCTATATGCTGACCTCCAGTTGAACCAGCACCATTTGTTGAAAATGCTATTCTTTTTTCAATGGACAGTTTTAGCTGCTTTGTCAAGGATCAAGTGACCATACGTGTGTGGGTTCATTTCTGGGTCTTCAATTCTATTCCATTGAGCTTCCTGCCCATCTCGGTACCAATATCATGCAGTTTTTATCACTATTGCTGTGTAGTACAGCTTTAGTTCAGGGATGGTGTTTCCCCCAGAAGCTTTTTTGTTGTTGAGAATAGTTTTCACTATTCTAGGTTTTTTGTTATTCAATTGAATTTGCAAATTGCTCTTTGTATCTCTATGAAGAATTAACTTGCAATTTTGATGGGGGTTGCATTAAATCTGTAGATTGTGAATTTTGGTAAGATGGCCATTTTTACTATATTAATCCTGCCAATCCATGAGCATGGGAGATCTTTCCATCTTCTGAGATCTTCGATTTCTTTTTTCAGAGACTTGAAGTTCTTGTCATACAGATCTTTCACTTGCTTGGTAAGATTCACACCAAGGTATTTTATATTGTTTGTGACTATTTTAAAGGGTGTCATTTCCCTAATTTCTTTCTCAGCCTGTTTATCCTTTGAATAGAGGAAGGCTACTGATTAATTTGAGTTAATTTTATATCCAGCCACTTTGCTGAAGTTATCAGGTGTGGGAGTTCTCTGGTGGAAGTTTTGGGGTCACTTAAGTATACTATCATATCATCTGCAGAGAGTGATATTTTGACTTCTTCCTTTCCAATTTTTATCCCTTTGAATTTCCTTTGTTGTCTAATTGCTCTGGCTAGGACTTCCAGCACTATACTGAATAGGTAAGGAGAGAGTGGGCAGCCTCGTCCAGTCTCTGATTTTAGTGGAATTTTTTTCAAGTTTCTCTCCATTTAGTTTGATGTTTGCTACTGGCTTGTTGTATATTGCTTTTATTATGTTTAGGTATGGGCCTTGAATGCCTGATCTTTCCAAGACTTTTACCATGAAGGGATGTTGAATTTTTGTCAAATGCTTTCTCAGCATCTAGTGAGATGACCATGTGCTTTTTTTCTTTGAGTTTGTTTATATAGTGGATTACGTTGATGAATTTCCATATATTGAACCATTCCTGAATTCCTGGGATAAAAGCTACTTGATCATGATGGATTATTGTTTTGATGTGTTTTTGGATTTGATTTGTGAGAATTTTATTGAGTATTTTTGCATTGATATTCATAAGGGAGATTGGTCTGAAGTTCTTTTTCTTGCTGTTTCTTTCTGTGGTTTAGATGTGAGCATAATTGTAGCTTCATAGAATGAATTGGGTAGTGTTCCTCCTGTTTCTTTTTTTGTGGAATAGTTTGGTATTAGGTCTTCTTTGAAGGTCTCATAGAATTCTGCACTAATGACTGCTGCTATTTCTTTAGTGGTTATGGGATTGTTTACATGGTTTATCTGCTTCTGATTTATCTTTGGTACCTGATATCTGTCTAAAAAATTGTCCATTTCCTCCAGATTTTTCAGTTTTGTTTAGTATAGGCTTTTGTAGTAAGATCTGATTATTTCTTGAATTTTCTCGGTTTCTGTTGTTATGTCTCCCTTTTTCAGTTCTGATTTTATTAATTTGGATACTGTCTCTGTGCCTTCTGGTTAGTCTGGCTAAGGGTTTATCTGTCTTGTTGATTTTCTCAAAGAAGCAGCTCCTGGTTTTGTGGATTCTTCATATAGTTGTTTTTTTTTTGTTTGTTTGTTTTTTGTCTACTTGGTTGATTACAGCCCTGAATTTGATTATTTACTGCCATCTACTTCTCTTGGGAATATTTGATTATTTTTGTTCTAGAGATTTCTGGTGTGCTGTCAAGTTGCTAGTGTATATTCTCTCCAGTTTCTTTTTGTATGCATTTAGAGCTACCAATTTTCCTCTTAGCACTGTTTTCATTGTATACCATAAGTTTTGGTATGATGTGCCTTCGTTTTCATTAAATTCTAAAAAGTCTTTAATTTTTTCTTTATTTCTTCCTTGACCAAGTTATCATTTTGTAAAGTGTTGCTCAGTTTCCACGTGTACGTGGGCTTTTAATTGTTTTTGTTATTATTGAAGACCAGCCTTAGTTTGTGGTGATCTGATAGGGTGCATGGGATTATTTCAATCTTCTTGTATTTATCAAGGCCTGTTTTGTGGCCAGTTATATGGTCAATTTTGGAGAAGGTACCATGAGTTGCTGAGAAGAAGGTATATTCTTTTATTTTACGATGAAATGTTTTTATAGATATCTGTTAATTCATTTGGTTCATAACTTCTGTTAATTTCCCTATGTCTCTGTTTAGTTTCTACCTCCATGATCTGTCTATTGATGAGAGTAGGGTGCTGAAGTCTTCCACTATTGTGTGAGGTGCAATATGTGCTTTGAGTTTTACTAAAGTTTCTTTTATGAATGTGGGTGCCCTTGCATTTGGAACATAGATGTCCAGAATTGAGAATCCTTCTTGGTAGACTTTTCCTTTGATAAGTATGAAGTGTCCTTCCTTATCTTTTTTGATTACTTTTGGTTGAAAGTCGATTTTATTCAATATTAGAATGGCTACTGCAGCTTGTTCCTTGGGATCATTTGCTTGGAAAATTGTTTTCCTGCTCTTTATTCTGAGGTAGTATCTGTCTTTGTCACTAAGGTGCATTTCCTGTATGCTGCAAAATTCTGGGTCCTGTTTCTGTATGAAGACTGTTAGTCTATGTCTTTTTATTGAGGAATTGAGTCCATTGATTTTAAAAGATGTTAAGGAAAAATTATTGTTGCTTCCTTTTATTTTTGTTATTAGAGGTGGAATTATATTTGTGTAGCTATCTTCTTTTGGTGTTTTTGGAAGATTACTTCCTTGCTTTTTCTAGATTGTAGTTTTACTCCTTGTGTTGGAGTTTTCCATCTATTATCCTTTGTAGGGCTGTATATGTGGAAAGATATTGTGTAAACTTGGTTTTGTCATGGAATATCCTGGTTTCTCCATCCATGGCAATTGAGAGTTTTGCTGGGTATAGTAGATTGGGCTTGTATTTGTGTTCTCTTAGGGTCTGTATTATATCAGTCCAGGATCTTCTGGCTTTCATAGTCTCTGGTGAGAAGCCTGGTGTAATTCTTATTGGTCTTCTTTTATATGTTACTTTACCTTTTCCCCTTACTGCTTTTAATATTTTTTCTTTGTTTGTGCATTTGATGTTCTGATTATTATGTTATGGGTGGAATTCTTTTCTGGTCTACTCTATTTGGAGTTCCGTAGTCTTCTTATATGTTCATGGGCATCTTTTTCTTTAGGTTAGGGAAGTTTTCTTCTATAATTTTGTTGAAGATATTTACTGGCCCTTTAAGTTGGGAATCTTCACTCTCATCTATACCTATTGTCCTTAGGTTTGGTCTTCTCATTGTGTCCTGGATTTCCTGGATGTTTTGGGTTAGGAGCTTTTTGCATTTTCCATTTTCTTTGACAGTTGTGTCAATGTTTTCCATGGTATCTTCTGCACATGAGATTCTTTTTTCTATTTCTTGTATTCTGTCGGTGATGCTTGCATCTATGGCTCCTGGTCTCTTTCCTAGATTTTCTATCTCCGGGGTAGTCTCCCTTTGTTATTTCTTTATTGTTTCTACTTCTATTTTTATGTCCTGGGGGGGGGTTGTTCAATTTCTTCTCCTGTTTGGTTGTATTTTCTTACAGTTCCTTAAGGGATTTTTGTGTTTCCTCTTTCAGGACTTCTACTTGTTAATCTGTGTTCTCCTGTATTTCTTTAAGGGAGTTATTTATGTCCTTCTTAAAGTCCTCTATCATCATCAAGAAAAGTAATTTTAAATCCGAATCCTGCTTTTCAGGTGTGATGGGGTGTCCAGCACTTGCTATCGTGGAAGAATTGGGTTCTGATACTGCCAGGTGACATTGGTTTCTGTTGCTTATGTTTTTGTGCTTGCCTCTTGCCATCTGGTTATCTCTAGTGCTACCTGTACTCACTCCAGTCTCTGACTGGAGCCTTTCTCTCCTGTTATCTTGCTCGTGTCAGAACTACTCAGAGTCTAGCTGTCTCTGTGATCATGTGATCCTGAGATCCTAATGGGATCTCAGGATGCCTTGGGATCCTTTAATCCTGTGATCCTGGGCTTGTTAGAGCTCCTGAGAATTCAGCTTCCTCAACTGCTCTGAGTGCAGTGAATTCTCCACTTCTCTGAGTGCAATGGTTTCTCCACTGCTCTGAGTACAGTGTTTCCTCTAGTATGGGTCAGGATATGGTGTCTTCAGGGGAGCAGACCACCTAGGAGTCTGCCCCAGCAGAAAGGACCAAGTGAGGGGTGGAAGGGGAGTGGTATTCCAGAGGGTGGGGTTTAGGTGGCTGATGGGTCCTGGGTGCCCCAGGCTCCCAGCTGCAGCTCTGGGGCGTAGGTTTGTGGGGTAGGGTTCTTACCCACTACTCTTAGTACAGAGGCTCCTCTAGAATGAGTCAGGATATGGTGTCTTCAGGGGAGCAGACCAACTAGCTGTTGCTTACATTCTTTCGCTTGCCCTTTGCCATCTAGTTATCTCTAGTGCTACCTTCACTCACTGACTCTGACTGGAGCCTGTCTCTCCTGTCTTGTCACAGAGCTTCTCAGAGTCCAGCTGTCTCTGTGATCCAGTGATGTCAGAGCTCCTGGGAGTCAGGCTGCCTCTGGCATCCTGTAACCCTATGATCCTGGATGTGTGAGAGCTCCTGGGAGTCCAGCTTCCTCTATGATCCTGGGAGTGTTAGCACTGGGAGTCCAACTTCCTCTATGATCTTGGGTGTGTTAGATCTCCTGGGAGTCCAGCTTCTTCTGGGTATTGTGAGATTGTTTTTTGCAGAGTTAGCGCCCAAGGTCTGCTCAGGACACCAGCTCAGAACGGAAGGAATCCATGACAATGGGTCAGGGTATTGTGTCTTTATGAGAGCAGACCAACTAGGAGTCGCTCTGGGTGCAGTGGATCCTCCACTGCTTTGAACGAAGCAGATCCTCTGGTATGGGTCTGAATATGTCTTCAAGGGAGCAGACCAGCTACGAGTCTGCCCCAGCAAGAAGAGCTAGGATGAGGGGGCAGAAGGGGAGTGGTGCTAGGGAGGGCGAGGTTTTGGTGGGTGATGGGTCTCTAGTGCACTGCAGGTCTCTCAGCCGCAGCTCTGGGACTTCGGGTCGTGGGGGAGGGTTCTTACCAACTGCTCTGAGTGCAGCAGAACCTCTGGGGTGGGTCTGAATATGGTGTCTTCCTGGAAGCAGACCAGCTATGAGTCTGCCTCAGCAAGAAGGGCCAGGAGGAAGGTGTGACATCTTTTTTAACCCCAGGAACACTCTCACTTAGTCATATAATTATTTCTAAAATTACTCCAGTAATTTTAAAGACTGCTCCAGTTTCCATTCCCAGCATCAGTGTTTCTTCAGGCCATGTTAAATCTTGAAATAAATCATGGCTACAATCCTTGCTCTTAGAATTTACTAAAGTCAACTGAAGTTTTCTGGGATAAATAGGCTATTCTGTGTGACATGTTAGAGACTTGGAATGTTCTTTGTAGCCAAATCACATGTAGAACCCAACTATTGTAAAAACACATACTGGTCACCTGGTCAGCTGACTGTGTTATTGCTTTTTCAAAAACTCTGTTCAGGACTTTTAAATATCAAATAATTTTGAAGCTACATTGATGGAAAATTGTAGTTGTCTTCTCATACTGAGCAGGAGGCTATAGAACTTGCTTTTCTTGTTTTTGTATTTGCCTTCAAGGAGGCCAGGAGATGGGTCATCTATGCAACATGAGGACCTGTCTCCAAGCTACAAAAGCCTGTCATAGTTGTACCTATAAACCCTATGTTGTCAGATATAAAGAAAAGAGAATTGCAGTGACTCACTGTCTGTCATTAGGGCTCCAGGTACAGTGAGAGACCCTGTCTCAAAGCAGTAATAGATCAAAACAGTTAACCTCCTTTTATGGCCTACACATGTGTGTGTAGACTTCCACATATGATTTCATATACTGTGCATATATACACTATTCCCCAAAATATCCATAAGTTAACAGTTTTAATACTGTTATCACATTTTATTTCATTAATTTATATGTGTGTATGTCTTAATAGAAAACATTTGCAGGATAGATTAAGTATATGTTACGTAGCTTAGTCTTTTTTAAAAAAAATCACTTTACATCCCAATCGCTGTCCTCCCTCCTGGTCCCTACCTCCCACAGTCCCACCTCCATCCCTCTCCCCTCCTCCTCTAAGACAGTGGAGGACTCCCTGACCCTGGCACATCAAGTGTCTGCAGGGCTAGGAGCTTCTTCACCCACTGAGGCCAAAAAAGCCCACCAAGTTAGGTGAATGGGTTCCACAGACAGGCAATGGCTTTAATGACAGCCCCCATGAAGACAGGGCTACATTTGATACATATGTGGGGTAGGGAGAATTAGGTCCAGCTCTTTAGTTGGTGGTTCAGTCTCTGAGAGACCCAAGAGTCCAGGTTAGTTGACTCTGTTGAACTTCTTGTGGAGTTTCTATCCCTTTGGGACCCTCAATATGTCCCCCAATTCTTCCATAAGAGTCTCCAAGCTCCGTCCAGTGTTTGGCTATGGGTCTGTATTTGTCTGAAACAACTACTATGTGGAGCCTCTCAGAGGGCAGCTGTGCTAGACTCCTGTATGCAAGAATAACACAGTATCACTAATAATTTCAGGGACTGATGCTTGTCCATGGGGTAGGTGGGTCTCTAGTTCAGCTGGTCATTGCTTGTCCCTTCCCTCAGTCTCTGCTCCATCCTCTGCTCCTCTCTTTCTTGTAGGCAGAATATATTTGGGGTTGAAAGCTTTGTGGGTGGGTTGGTGTCCATATCCCTCCACTGGGGTTCCTGCCAGGCGGCAGGAGGTGGCCTCTTCAGGTTCCATATCCCCAATGATATGAGTCTCAGTTAAGGTCAACCTCATGGATTCTTGAGAGCCTCCCCTATCGCAAGTCTCTGGCTTGTCCTCAAGATGAATCCACAAGCTGTAGGTTTTTATTCGTTCCCATGACCATCTCCCCTGTCTCTCCCCACATCTGATACTGAAACCACTCCCATTCACCTCCCCATCTTTTCTCCCACTCAGTTACCTCCCTCCATCTGCCTCTTATGACTATTTTATTCCCCCTTCTAACTGAGATTCAAGCATCTTTGCTTGGGCATTCTTCCTTGGGCATGCTTGTCCTTTTGGGTCTGGGTTAACTCACTTAAGATGATTGTCTTAAGTTCTATCCACTTGCCTACAAAAATGGCCATACTATCAGAAGCAATTTACAGATTCAATGCAATTCTCATCGAAATGCAAACATAATTTTTTTTACAAGCCTTGACAGAATAATTCTCCTATGGAAAACCAAAAAAAAAAAAAAAACAACAACTAAGAAAGCTAAAATAAACCTAAAAAATAAAAGAACTTCTCAATGAACTATCCTTGATGTCAAGTTGTACTGCAGAACAATGATAATAAAAACTGCATGGTACTGGTACAGAAACAGACAAATTGATCATAGAATCGAATCTAAGACCCTGGAATCAACCCATATACCTGTGGACAGTTGATTTTTGTTGAAGAAGCCAAAGCCATAAAATGGAATAAAAGAAAGCATCTTCAACAAATGGTGCTGGCCTAACTGGTTGTCTGCATGTAGAAAATTGCAAATAGATCTATATCTATCACCTTGCACAAACTCAAGTCCAAGTAGATCAAAGACCTGAATGTAAAACAAAATACAGTAAATCTAATAGAACAGAAAATGGGTAAGAGCCTTGAACTCATTGATACCAGAGACATCTTCCTGAACAGACTGGTTCAGGCTCTAAGATCAGCAATTGAGAAATGAGACCTCATGAAACTGAAATCCTTCTGTAAGGCAAAGGACATTGACATTAGGGTTAAAAAGTGACAGCCTACGGATTGGGAAAGGATCTTCACCAACTCTACATCTGGCAGAGGGATAATATCCAAAATTTATAAAGACGTCAATAATTTAGACATCAACAACCCAAATAACTCATTTAAAATGGGGGTACAGAGCTAAACAGAGATTCAAAACAACAGAGATTTTATCTTATACCCATCAGAATGGCTAAGATCAAAAACTCAAATGACAGCACATGCTGGCAAGGATGTGGAGCAAGGGCAACACTCTTCCATTGTTGGTGGGAGTGGAAACTTGTACAATCATTTTTGAAATTCATTTTGTGGTTTCTCAGAAAACTGGAAATAGTTCAGCCTCAAGACCCAGGTATACCAGTCCTGGGCATATACCCAAAAGACGCCCCACTATAACACACAGACACTTGCCTATCTACATTCATAGCAACTTTATTCATAATAGCAAGAAACTGGAAACAACCTAGAGATCCCTTAACCAAAGAGTCGATAAAGAAAGCATGGTACATCTATAGAATGGAATACTGCCAAGAGCCATCTATGAGAGGCTAAAGGCTAGCAGGTGATCTTCCAGGGATGTCTCATTGTAGAACTATGATGAATGAGCCCTTGGAAGCCCTAAGGACAAACTCAGAATTTGATTCCTGCAGTTGATATACCTTTCCTGTCATTATTAAATTAATATTATTTAATCCCTTGGCATTAACCCACCCTATTGGACAGACTTTCTGTAGTTCAGCAAAGATGCACTGTCTTGTAGTGTTGCTCTAAAGATAAACAGATAATTTCTTAATTTCTAATGACAATTCTATAAGAATTCATGAAAATATACTAGTAATTATTAAGCCTTTAATAATAGGATTTCTACTAAAGCCCTCTCTGATATGAAAACTGCAATTAGAACTTTGCCAGTTTTGGTGTGTCATGAGTTAATTGCTTATGAGATAGAAAGAAGGCATTTACAACTTAGAATAAATTCCTTAGAGCTATAAGACAATTAATCAAAGGTCATAAAAGAAAACAAATGATTTATTATAGGTTCAAGGACAGAAGATAAAATGCTGACTGGGTTTTTCAATACAAAACTTCAATGCTAATTTAAACACAAAAATTATAGTTTTAGGATCTCAATGAACATGCGGAGCCAGTGACAGAAAATAAATAAATGTCTAGCTAGATACTACTTTTAATTTTCATTAATTTCCACATATAATTTTCTTTGTTGTAAACTTGTTATTTAATTTATAATTTGAATTTATGTTTAAACTTGTGGTGGACTTCTTGATAATTGGAATACCATGTCATCATGTTTTCGGAGACTATGTATAAAGAACTGAAAATAACAAAAAGGCGATACATAAGCAACTTTGTAGAGTAACTTAGAAACTAAGAGAGAGCAAAGTAACTTAGAAATTAAAAGAGCAGTGAAAATTAGAAATTAAGAGAGCATATACTCTGGTAGGTTTTCCATTTAGAAATAAAGATTAGAATTCTTCCTTCCTTCCTTCCTTCCTTCCTTCCTTCCTTCCTTCCTTCCTTCCTTTCTTTTTTCTTTCTTTCTCCCTCCCTTCCTTTCTCTTTTTTTTCTTTTCTTTTTTAAAATCATAATATTTCCTTCCTTCCTTCCTTCCTTCCTTCCTTCCTTCCTTTCTTTCTTTCTTTCTTCCTTTCTTTCTTTCTTTCTTTCTTTCTCTCTCATTATTTTATTTATTTACATTCCAAATGATGCCCGCCTTCCCAGTCCTCTCTCCTGGAGTTCTTCACCCCATCTTACCTACTCTTTGCATCCCCATTCTTTGGGGAATTAAGTCTTTAAAGGATTAGGCAAATTCCCCCATTGGGGCCAGGCAAGGCAGTCCTCTGATACATATATGCCAGGGGAGTGGGAGGGTGGAGGGGCACAGACCAGTCTATGTATGCTCTTTGGTGGTGGCTTAGCTTCTGGGAGTTTTGAGGGGTCAGGATTAGTTGATATTGTTGTTCTTCCTATGGGGTTGCAATCCTCTTCAGCTCCTTCAATTCTTTTCCTAACTCTTCTATAGGGGTCCCTGACCTCAGCCCAATGGTTGGCTTATCTGCATCTGTCTCAATCAGCTGCTAGGAGAACCTCTCAGAGGATAGCTATGCTAGTGTCCTGTCATATATATTGGTTGGGTCTGGGTTATCTCACTCAGGATGATATTTTCTAGTTTCATCCATTTGCCTGCAGAATTCATGATGTCCTTGTTTTTAATAGCTGAATAGTATTCCACTGTGTTAATGAACCACATCTTCTGTATCCATTCTTTGGTTGAGGGACATCTAGGTTGTTTCCAACTTCTGGCTATTACAAATAAGGCTGCTATGAACATAGTGAAGCATGTGTCCTTGTGGTGTGGTGGAGCATCTTTTGGATATATGCCCAGGAGCGAATAGTAAAACTGTCATCAGGTAGAACTATTTCCAGTTTCCTGAGGAACTGCCAGATTGATTTCCAGAGAGGTCGTACCAGTTTGCAATCCCATGAGCGATGGAGGAGTGTTCCTTTTTCTCCACACCCTCACCACCATCTGCTGTCACTTGAGTTTTTGATCTTAGCCATTCTGGTTGGTATAAGGTGGGATTTCAGGGTCATTTTGATTTGCATTTTCCTGATGACTGTGTTCCACATTGCTTTAAGTGCTCTTCAGCCATTCAAGATTCCTCTGTTGAGAATTCAATTCTCCATTTATCTTTGTACCCCACTTTTTAACTGGGTTATTTTGGTTTCTTGGAGTTTAACTTCTTAAATTCTTTATCTATTTTAGATATTAATGTCTATTTGGATATAGGGTTAGTGAAGATTTTTTCCCCAATCTGTAGGTTGCTGTTTTGTCTTATTGACTATATCTTTTACCTTGACAATTGTTCATCTTAGAGCCTGAGCCATTGGAATTCTGGTTAGGAAAGCTAACCCCCTCCTCTCCATGCCAATGAGTTTGAGGCTTTTTCCCACTTTTCCTTCTATTAGATTCAGTGTATCTGGTTTTATGAGGTCCTTGATCCACTTGGACTTGAGCTTTGTACAAGGTTATAGATATGGGACAATTTGTATTATTCTACATGCTGGCTACCAGTTAAACCAGCACCATTTGTTGAAGATGTTTTCTGTTTTCCATTTATGATTTTGGCTTCTTTTCTAAAAATCAAATGTCCATAGATGTGGGTTTATTTCTAAGTCTTCAATTCTATTCCATTGATAGATGTCTATAGAATCCTTTTAAAAAGTGTCTCCTTTTTTTTCTTTCTTTCTTTTTGAGAGAGTCTGTTCCTAGCTGACAAGGAGTTAAAAATAAACTCTCAGCTTTAGGACCAGGCCTGTGGAGGACCTGTGGGAAAAAGACCTCTTTACTTAATCCACCACTGTTAAACAGCAGGTGTTAATTTGCCCAAAGGCCTACAGCTTCTGGCCTTGAGTAATCATGATAGGTAAACATTATTATAGAAAGCAACCTTAGTCTCTTGTAGGACCAATTCTTGCCCCTGCCAATGCTCTTTCCCCTTGGCTACCTTCAAGAAAGAACCAGAGCTCAGGAACTGGTCTCCATCAGAGTACTACTCAGCTATTAAAAACAAGGACAATTTTGTAGTTTAGTCTTCATTGGCTTGTATATTGTGGAAGAGAAAGACATTCTTTGTTAGCAAATACAAAGGGAAAATAATTCTGAAGAGAAAAAAATAGCTCTATAATACCTTAATAAAGTTATTGAAAACCAAAGTCTCAAGTGTCTTGATTTTATTTTTAAATGTAATTTGCACAAATTAGAAGCAATTTTGTTAACAAAATATAATGACAAATATATAACAATATAATAAGATAAAATAAAAATTATCACCAAGTTGTCACAAAGTTGGACAAGACAAACCAACAGAAGGAAAAGAGCCCAAGAGAAGGCACAAGAATCAGAGATCCATTCATTCACTCACCCAGGGATTCCATAAGATTCTAAACTGAAAACTATAATATATACACAGAGACCTGGAGCAGACCCATGCAGGTCCTGTGTATGCTCTTTCAGCCTCTGTAAGGATATATGAGCTTTGCTCATGTTGATTTAGAGGGCTTTGTTTTGTTCTTTCTTTCTTTCTTTCTTTCTTTCTTTCTTTCTTTCTTTCTTCCTTCCTTCCTTCCTTCCTTCCTTCCTTCCTTCCTTCCTTCCTTTCTTTCTTTCTTTCTTTCTTTCTTTCTTTCTTTCTTTCTTTCTTTCTTTCTTTCCTCTATCCTCCCTTGCTCTTACAGTTTTTGGCCTCCTCTTCCAAGGGGGTTCCCTGAGTTCTGATGGGAGGAATGTCATGGAGATACCCCATTTAGGGCAGAGTCTTTCAAGGTGAGAGCTATTTTTATTGAAATATAATTAGATCAAATGTAGGGGTGCTGGGCTACATTCCAGCTCATGCTTGGCTGTGGATCTCTGTATCTGTTACTCTTGGCTGCTGGGTGGAGTCTCTCAGAGAACAGTTACTCTAGGCTCCTGTCTGCAAGCATAACAGAATATCATTAATAGCATCAGGAACTGGTTCTTACCCATGGCCATTAATTGATTGGCCATTCCCTTCATCTCTGTTTCATCTTTGTCCCTGCACATCTTGTAGGCAGGACACATTTTGGGTTGAAGGTTTTGTGGGTGCTGTCTTTATCCCTCCAATGGGAGTCCTTTCTGCCTGGCTACAGGAGGCAGCCACTTCAGGTGCCATATACCTCACTGCTAAGAGTCTCAACTGGAGTCACCCCATAGACTCTGTTAATTTTTAACCAAACTACTATTTACAAAATTCCAGCCTGTGTACTTTATGAATAATCAACCTTTGCACAAGCTTTGTGTTCATTTCTCACTCACTTTGTGTTTGGACCTGTGAAGTACTTCACACAAATGCTCAGTATAAGCGTGTGTGTGTGTGTGTGCCTGTACAAACTTATTTCCTGTCCACTTTAAGTGTAAATGGAGATATGGATATTTATTTAGTTCTATCTTCATATTTGAATGAATATTTTCATTCTTTGGGAGTCAATTTGTTCTTTGGTGGTCAATTGTCTTTCATTTTATTAACAAACTGTTTCTTTTCAGAATGTCAAAGTTAAGGTCTGTCTCCCAGATCATTTTCCTGAGTGGTAGCAGTCTTTCCATAAAGGATACTATTTATATGCATTATCACCATGCAAAAGTAATATGCATCAGTTCCTCAATGCCCAATGTAATGGGGATTAAGAAATCTTAACATACAGAAAATTGGGTAGTGATAAGTAGCATTTTGCCTGCTGATATAAGCAGGTGATAACAGAGACAAGAAACAAGGTCTTTCAAGCCTGCAGGGTAGGAATACCATCAATTCAGCTGTCTCTCCTGACAATTCTTTGTGATGATTATAGCCAGAAATAACTGTCCTCAATGACTTTTTAGAAACTTTGTCTAAAAGGAATGATTGCATAAATACTGACTATGTCTAATGGTTAACTTTTGTCATAGTTGTGACCAAAATGCTAGACAAAAAGCAACCTAATTGAAGTTTTTTTAAAAAACAATTTTGTTTGTTTATTTTTATTTTGGTTTGCAATTTGAAGGAATGTAATCTGTAGTGATAGAGAAAACATAGTGGCATACATGTGAGGAGGCCTGATATGACTATAACATCTGTAGTCAGGCAGCAGAGAGAAATGTCTCAGTGATATAGGCTCTTTCCTTTTTATTTACTCTGAGACACAACTCCATTCATAGTGCTAACTACATGCAGCAAGAATATTCCCTCTTCAACTAAAACTTTCTGAAAATACCTCGTCAATACACCCAGAGGTATGGTTCTGTTGTAATTCTAAATCCAATTAAACTAATGATAAGTATTAATTATCACATTGTCTGTCTTATTGGCTGTACTTTATAACACGATTACAACTGACTTTTACTGGAAAATATGTCTATTTTTTTAACATACACAAAAAACTAACAGGAACTAATGGCGAAGAGGTAAGTTCTGGAGCTATCTTTATTTGCTTTGAGATGCACCATGAAACACCAAATACCGTTGGGAAAAATGAGTATTTGTAGAAGTAACATGAACACTTAATATGTTTAATGACAAAGAATGTTAAATTTGCAATTTAATCTTAATGAGCACCATTTGTAATTAACTGAAGAGAGGATAATTTATAATTGATTACTTCTATGAATGTTTAAAATAATATTCTGTACTTAAATGTAAAGGAAAGAATAAATTGGCATCTTGTACTTATTAAAAATATATATTTCAGAACTACCTGAAAATATTTCTCTGTAGCAAGTTTGGAAATGATATGCACAAATTACTCAAACACATTCAGAACTGAAAATCTTTGAGGCTTATAAATGACTAACAGATTAATAGATATTCGTTCCTCTCATCATGCTTTGCATTCTTGCTAAGTAACCAGGAATATTCAGTTTTATCTATAATGCTTGGGGAAATTTCTCCTTAAAATCAATAGTCTTGTGGAGTGTGTAGTTTAAATTGTGTGTGCAAATGAATGCTGAACTTTTGACCTTTTTCCACTCCCTCAAGGAAAGGAAGAAATTGAAGACCATTATGGAAAAGTAGCCATTTAAAACAACACTGTGAACTTCAAACTAGCACAGGTGACCTGAAGCATGCAGACAGAGCTAGAGATAGGGAAGGAGAACAGGGAACTTCATCTTGTATTTTGGAAAGAATATGTTTGATCCACATTAGAAAGTCCAGAGAGTAATTTTAAAAGCTTGAAGCAATAATGAGTAATTGAGGTAGTGAATAAGATTTATATGTACCGTATACATGAATGGGGATCTCATAAGAAATCTGCTTTCTTACTTTTTCAAATAAGTTTGTAGTAATAAAGAAAAAAGATTGTGTGGATTATGCCATATGTCAGACCTCAGATTTCAATGCCAGTATTAAGAGATGACTTGTGTTCCTTTAAACTAATTCCAACTTCTTTTATTTAGCATCCTTCAGTGAAGGGTTTCTCAAATTTTAAACTGTAAGAAACTCCCAGAAGATCTGAATGAAAATATAGTTTGGATACCAAGTGGTCCCTGAGGGTGGGGAGTCTTAGGTTTTCCATTTGCTGAAATCTTCCAGTATTCATGCAACTTCTTTTCCAAAGATCACCCTTGAGAGTAGCAAAAGCCTAGCAAACGACTTAGATCTAGAGTAATTTGAAGAGACCACTTAGTGATCTAGTTTGCTTGTGTTCTTAGAAGGTACAGTCTCTGGTTCAGTAATGTTCTTTTGTTGCTTTGAGCTCTTTTCAATTCCTTTTAAAATGTTTCTATGGCAAACAAGGGTTAAGTATTTTATACTTTAATGTAAAGAACTTGAACTGAAAGAACAGTGAAGAAAAGCATGTGGAATAGCATAAGGATTTAGCCAATAATATGTTTGAAAGTCTCGTATTTAATGACAGGTGAAATATGCCAATTTGAAGGATTCACTGTTTTCATGACTCATTATCTGATCACAAAGCCATAGTGGCTCATCATGAGTCTGAGATATTGTAGTTTCCAACTCATGTTGATGAGCAGGCACTGAATTTTCTCTCAGGATGCTGGCATAATAGGTCTTGAACTGGTTGAGATACTTGCCCAAACACATCTGAATACCTTCCTACAAAGGAAGAGATCTCAGGTTTAGAGATCTCAGGAAAATTCTCTTCCATTCAAAGTTCAGAGCCCTGGAATATTCTTTTTAACGCCAAAAGAACATAAATTTAAATAACAATATTGACATTAACATTGGACTTTTAAAATGCTATATTTTTTCCAAGATTTATTTTATTTATTTTATGTATATGAGTACACTGCAGCTGTCTTCAGACACACCAGAAGAGGGCATCAGGTCCTTTTACAGATAGTTGTGAGCCACCATGTGGTTGCTGGGAGTTGAACTCAGGATCTCTGGAAGAACAGTCAGTGCTCTTAACCATTGAGCCATCACTCAGCCCTAAAACACTGTATTTTTTAACTTGCTAATTTTTCTTTGCATAGATCAAGCAAATAGATAAACAGATAAGTCTTACCTTGTGAATGTGTTACCTACCATATAAGCAGAACTTCTGTGACCAGTGTATTCCCTGCTGGTTTGGAATCATTGTCATAGAAAATATCTCTTAATAGATAAAAAAAGGCTTTAAAGAAATTGTATATTTTTGATAAGGCTCCTATAGCTAGTAAGCTGCTCTGCCATTACCACTTAGGATATTTCTCACAGCTCGTTTTTTTAATAGCCTGAAAATACCACCATTTGCCACAAAGCATTTTATACATGTAGAGAACTAAAGCTTACAACAAATAATTATGTTTTATTAAAAAATTGAATTATATTTTTCTGAACTTTGAAACTTATTTGAATGTGTTTTTCAGAAGTGGATGTGTTCAAAATTCAATAATGGCCTGATGCCTAACCTGTCCCTTCCTTTTACAATGTGATGACCTAGAATGTCCAGCTATCATGATCAGGCCATTGAACAAAGAGACTTAAATGTCAATTTTTACAAACATGTGCCAATAAGAAAGTTGAAGACTAGCCAGTCGGTGGTGGCGCACGCCTTTAATCCCAGCACTTGGGAGGCAGAGGCAGGCAGATTTCTGAGTTCGAGACCAGTCTGGTCTACAGAGTGAGTTCCAGAACAGTCAGAACCACACAGAGAAACCCTGTCTTTAAAAACCAAAAAAAAAAAAAAAAAAAAAAAAGTGGAAGATTTTATTGTTGATGCTCTTATTGATGTTGCTGTTAACTCTATTCTTTTTTTTCCCCTTCATCCAATAGAAAAATATATTAAATGGAGTATGGCTAACAAATAGGTTCTTGATGATGCTGATGCAATTAAAGCTTGCTTATTGTTTATTTATTTATTTATTTTTTTCACAATTTTACAAGGGTTTAAGGAGGTAGCTTTGAGTCTCAGATGGCTCCTAGACTTCATGAGAACTTGCATTTGGGTCCCTGGAACACTTGTTTTCCTCATATCTCTATGGCAAGGAGGATGGTGGAGACGAGAAACTTCCTGAAAGGCTGGGGTCCAGATAACAGAATCTACAGCAGCAAACAAGAGACTTTCTTTCAAACATGGTACCAGGTGTGCTGGTAGCACTGGTGGTAATCATCTGATCTCACATACGTGTCATAGTGCACATATTGTTATAATATGTATTATAGTAAAATCAGAATCTATCTGTGGTAGTTTGATGAGAATGCCCATCATAGGTTCATATATTTGAATGCTTCGATCCCAGTTGGTGTTTATGAAGGATTAGGAGGTGTGGTCTTGTGGGAGGTAGTGTGTCTCTTGGAAGTAGAGCTTGAGGTTTACAAAGCTCACATTATCCCAGTCAGTTCTCTCTGCTTTATGCTTGTAGATGAGATGTAAGTACTTAGCTATTTATTTTTCCAGCACCTGCCTGCTGCCATGCTCCTCACCATGATAGTGATGGATTCTAACTTTCTGGAAGTGTGAGCCTCAAGTTAAATTCTTTCTTTCATACAGTACCTTTGTCATGGTAATAGGAAAGTAACTAAGTGATCAGTATAGTAACATATCCTTTTCTCTTCACTTAGCATTATCCAGTGGGACAGGATGGGGATATGGGTAGGAAGGTGTATTCCATTAAGCAAATATACTTCTCCCAAATTTCCATCCCTAGTGCAATCTGTATAAGCTACCTTGAGTATCTGTTGGGTTTGTCTTACTATTTTGGTCTTTACTTAGAAAGGCATAACTATTTATATTTCTTCTTTATCCTTTCTTAGATAATGCTCAGTGTCTAAGTATGCTTTTATATTCCATAGCTCTTAGGACTCCTTTGCTCTTCTTTTAAAGCTACCCTCCTTGGCTGTATGGCTGCCTGCTACCATGCTGATTTCCATGCCAACTTACAGTTTTTTCTCTTCATCCGAGTAGCTGCCATATTTATGGCTTGCTTGCACTGGTTTTTCCTTTTAAACTACAATAATGTATAATAAATTATTCACAGATTCAATGAGTCTTTTTCTCCTCATTCTTAGATTCTCTCATTAATGGGACTAAGAAGTCTCCAAATTGAATTTTATGTGTTCTTTCTGGCTGGAGTAGATGAGTCATAATCCAACTATCTAGCTTAAAAAATAGACTAATTTGAAGGCTTGGCCCAGGGTAGAAGGGATTGGGTCCACAGTGAACCTCAAACTGCAAGTAAAGGAGATGGTTGCCTTATAGAATGGTCGTTTATTGCTTTACACTCATGAGCTCAGAAGCCATCTCAATTTGGTTTCTATTACTGTGATAAAACATCATGACCATAAGAAACTTGTAGGGGAAAGGGTTTATTTCATCTTACACTTCCACTTAACAGTTGGTCATGGAGGGAACTCAGGGCAGTAATGAAAGGCAAGAACCTGGAAGTAGGAGCTGTAGCAAAAGCTGTGAAAGTGTGCTTGTACATACATGGCTTACTCCCCATTGCTCAGTCTGCTTTCTTATATGACTGCCTGCCCACACCTGGTATCACTCATAGGAGGCTGGCCATCCCATATCAATCACAAATCAAGAACATTCCCTACATATTTGCCTGGAAATTGTGATTTGCCATAGTAGCTTCTGTCTTTTCTTCCTAAAAAAAAAAAATCAGAAAGCAGACAACTAAGAAGATTAAGTTCTTGAACAATAACTCAACAAAGTTATTATATTTCTAACTCCTTTATTTTTGTCTAATATTTTAAAAGATTATGTTTAATTCCTGTTTCTATCTCTATCTCATCTCTATCTTTCTAGTGAGACAGCGTGCTGTCTTACTTTTTTAAAATATTTTAAAGGCTTATGTTTTAATCTCTCTTTCTATCTTTCTATTGAGACAGGTTCCTGTGTGATTTTTCCTGTGGAATACGTGAATAAACACCTATTCACCCTAATATTTCATGAGTGGCAGTTCAATGAAACAATTATTCCCATGTCTGTCTTTATGAGTTTATTGTAGTCACCTATAAGGGTATGGGTGACAGGTTCCTTTCAGGGGTTATTTGAATCATGATTGACTCAAAGGCAGCCATGTCAGTAAAACCCTACCCCAGCATGGGTAACAAGTATGAAAAACTACATCCCTGCAGCTCCTGCTACACTCAGAGGTAGACTGGCTGTCAGAGAGTTTTGTCTCAATAGTAAGAAAAAAATGTTTCAATTAGGAGAAAATAGTTATACATCTAAGATGTAATTACAGCAGCAGTGGGCCCCTGTGGGAAACTCTTGGAATCCAGCAACATTTAATATCATACCTGTAAATGCATGCAGACACACACACACACACTCACACACACACACACACACGCTTTCACACATACATACATATACACACAAGCATACATACATATATACTTATACGTACATGTACAGAGTATACAACCTTGCTTCTTCACAAAGAATGAAGTAGGTTCTCATTCTATTGTTCCATTAACTCTCCAATGATTGGAAAGGCTCTGCTGATGAGCTCTTAGGAATGATTGCTTTTAAATACAAGATCCCTAAGAAGCACATCAGGAGAACCTTAGCAATTATACCTGATTAACAGAATAGAATAATGGGTATACAAGCATTCCTAAGATATAGGAATGGATATATAAGCATTCGTATTCTAGCCTTTTGCTCTGAGATACTGTCTGTCTTTGTCTCTGAGGTATGTTTCTAGCATCAGCAAAATGCTGGATCCTGCTTGTGTATCCTGTCTGTTAGCTTATGTCTTTTTATTGAGGAATTGAGTCTGTTGATATTGAAAGATATTAAAGAAAGATGATTGTTAGTTTCTGTTATGTTTATTGTTGTAGGTGGCATTATGTGTTTGTGAGTCTCTCCTTTTGATTTTGTGAGACGTTTAATATCTTGTTTTTTTGGGGGGGGGTTGGTACCCTCCTTGTGTTGGAGTTTTCCTTCTAGAATCCTCTTTAAGGTTGGAATGGTAGATGAATATTATTTAAATTTGGTTTTGTCCTGGAATATTTTGGCTTCTCCATCTACAATGATTGAGAGTTTTGCACAGTATAGTAGGCTGGGCTGGCATTTGTGTTTTCTTAGGGTCTGCAAGACCTCTGTCCAGGATCTTCTGGCTTTTAGTCTCTATTGAGAAGTCTGGTGTAATTCTGATAGCTCTGCCTTTAAACATTTCTTGACCTTTTTCTCTTATAGCTTTTAATATTCTTCCTCTGTTTTGTGCATTTGGTGTTTTGATTATTAAGTAATGAGAGAATTTTCTTTTCTGGTCCAATCTATTTGATGTTCTATAGGCGTCTTGTACATTTATGGCTAAGCTTTCTTCTATGATTTTGTTGAAAACATTTTCTGGTCCTTTGAGCTAGGAATCTTCATTTTCTTCTATTCCTATTATTCTTAGTTTTGGTCTTTTCATTGTTCCCTAGATTTCCTGGATGTTTTGGGTTAGGAGATTTTTATGTTTTGTGTTTTCCTTGACTGTTGTGTCAATATCTTCTAAGGTATCTTCTATTCCTGTGATTCTCTCTTCTGTCTCTTGTATTCTGTTGTTGATGCTTGCATTTATAGTTCCCAACCTCTTTCCTAGGTTTTCTCTTTTCAGGATTGCCTCTATTTGTGTTTTCTTTATTGTTTCTACTTCCATTTTTAGGTCTTGGACTGCTTTGTTCAATTCCTTCACCTATTTGATTGTATTTTCCTGTATTTCTTTAGGTGATTTATTTGTTTATTCTTTAAGGGATTTTACCTGTTTACCTGTGTTTTCCTGTATTACTTTCGATGAGTTATTTATATCCTCCTTAAAAGACTCTAATACCTTCATGATATAGGATTTTTAGATCAGCATCCTTGTTTTCAGGTGTGTTGGGGTATCCAGGTCATAAAGGAAGAGGGGGTATAAGATAGGGGCTTCTAGAGAGGGGAAATGGGGAAAGAGGATGTTATCTGTATTATAAATAAATAAAATATCCAAAAGAAAAAATAGATATGATTGATTTGTATATAAAAGTTTTATTTTTATAAAAGACTTTTGTTTATATAAAATGTTTTTTAAAGATAAATAATAAAATAATTAATCTTTTCTTTGTAACTGCGAATTGCTGCCTACCTGTGAAAGACACTGACTGAGAAAACTACCTTGCTTGCTCACACTTTGTTGATATATAACAAGTTGCTTAGTTATGAATGTACATTGGTTCTTGAGAATAATTTGTTCTTCTTCACGTGTACTCCATAATTTTGTTTCTTGTAAAGGTATTGGGGAACATACTGTTTTTTCATAATCACTTCCTAGAAGAAACTATCAGAATTACAACAGACTTCTCAACAGAGACCCTAAAAGCCAGAAGGGTCTGGAGAGATGTCTTGCAGACCCTAAGATTCTACAGATGTCAGCTGAAACTACTATACCCAGTGAAAGCTTTTATTACTGTAAATGGAAAAAACATGCTATTCTATGACAAAACCAAATTTAAATAATATTGTTCC
Source organism: Grammomys surdaster (assembly GCF_004785775.1). Lineage (NCBI taxonomy): Eukaryota > Metazoa > Chordata > Mammalia > Rodentia > Muridae > Grammomys > Grammomys surdaster. Next base: position 2,549,530 of record NW_021620848.1, on the reverse strand, counting down.
ATATATCCAGTCTTACCAGTCTTACAGAGGATACTAGAAGGAAAGCTCCAATCCAATGAGACTGACTACAGCCAAGAAAAAAAAAAAACCACAAGAAATAAATAATTTCACACCAGTAAAGCCAAAAGAAAAGAAACACACACACACACACGAAGAGAGAGAGAGAAACAGACAAAGAGACAGAGACATACACACACATACACATACACACACACACACAGAGAGAGAGAGAGAGAGAGAGAGAGACAGACAGACAGAGACAGAGACAGAGACAGAAAGAGAACTATAAGGAATATCAAAATAACAGGAATTAACAATCATTGGTCATTAATATCTGTCAACATCAGTGGACTCAATTCTTCAATAAAAGACACAAGATAACAGAGTGGATGTGTAAAAAGGATCCATCATTCTGCTGTATACAAGAAAGACACCTTGGCAAGAAAGATAGACATTATCTCAGAGTAGAGAGCTAAAAAAATGTTTTTCAAGGAAACAGACTCAACAAACAAGCTGAAGCAACCATTCTAATATCTAATAAAATAGAATTTTGACCAAAAGTAATCAAAAGAGAAGAGAGAAGACACTTCATTATCATCAAAGGAAAAAGCACCAAGAGGATGTACCAAATCTGAATATCTATACCCAAATTCAAGGGCACCTACCTTAATAAAAGAAACATCAATAAAGCTGAACACACATCAAAACTCACACATTAATAGACTTCAACACCCCAGTCTCTCCAATAGACAGGCAATTGAGACAAAAACTAAACAGAGAAATAATGAAGTTAACAGATGTTTTGAACCAAACGGACCTAGAAGTTATCTACAGAACATTTTATCCCCAAACAAAAGAATATACCTTTCTCTCAGCAACTCATAGAGCCTTCTCCAAAATTGACCATATAGTTGGTCATGATGCAAGCTTGAAAAGATACAAGAAAGTTGAAATAACTCCTTTGTATATTATCAGACCACCATGGATTATAGCTCAATTTCAACAACAACAACAACAACAACAACAACAACAGGACAACAGAAAACCTACAAACTAACAGAAACTAAACAAATCTCTACCCTATGATCACTGGGCCAGGGAAGAAATAACAAAACAAATTAAAGACTTTCTAGAATTCAATGAAAATGAAGGCATAGCATACCCAAACTTAAGGGACAAAAAGAATGTGCTAAAAGTAAAGTTGATAGCAGTAAGTACCTTAATAAAGAAGATGGAGAGGTCTTATACTAGCAATTTAACAGCACACTTGAAAGCCCTAGAACTCCGTTCTGCCTCTCTCCACGTGGTCATGGCCAGCCTCTGCTCCTGTCTCTCTCTGCCTCTACTACCCTCCCGTCTCCCCTCTTCATGCCCTGAATGAACTCTATTCTATGCTAAAAAAAAAAAAAAGAAAGCCCTAGAACAAAAAGAAGCAAACACACCAAAGAGGAGTAGACTGTAGGAATTAATCAAGTTCATGGCTGAAATCAATAAATTAGAAACAAGGAGAACAATTGAAAAAAAATCAAAGAAACTAAGAGCTGATTCTTTGAGAAAATTAGGCAAAACATTAGCCAAACTCACTAAAAGGCAGATAAACAATATCCAACTTAACAAAAGCAGTAATTAAAAGGGGGAAATAAAAACAGACATTGAGAAAATTCAAAGGTCTGTCTTAAATTAAGGTTTCCATTGTTGAGAAGAGATACCACTACCAAACCAACTCTAAAAAAGGACATTTAATTGGGGCTGGCTTACGAGTTCAGAGGTTCAGTTCATTATCAATGTGGCAGTAAGCATGGCAGTGTCCAGGTAGACAAGGTATTGGAGAAGGAGCCAAGAGTTCTATATCTTGATTGGAAGGCAGGCAGGAGAAGACTGGCATTCTCAAGTAGCTAGGAGGAAGCTCTCTAAGACCATTCTCTCAATGACGCTTCTTCCAACAAGGCCACACCTCTTAATAGTTCCATTCCCTGAATCAGGCATGTTTAAACCACCATATTCTACTCTCTGACCTTCATAGGCTTTTTCAAACACATGAATCTATGGGGGCCATACCTAGCCATAATATAAATATATTTAGTCTAACTTCAAAGACCCATAAGCTATAACAGCCTCAACAATGTTAAAAGTCAAAGTTTCTTTTGAGAGTCAGAAAATTATTTATCTGCAATCCCCTACAAAAATCAAAATATAAAAGCAGATCACATATCTCTAACAGGATATATATTATTATAAAATGTTATAGTGATTAAATACTGGATCAAAACAAGATCAAAAACCACTGGGCAACACCAAACTCTGCATCTCCATGTCTGATGTAAAAACACTCTTCAGATCTCCTTTCATCTTTGTTTGTTGACTGTAACATATATTTTTCTCTACTTCCTGTCAGCAGGTAACCCATAGCTCTGGCATCTCTGGCATCTCTAGCATCTTGGGTTCTCCAAGACAACTTCATCTTTACAGCCTCTTGTTCCAATGTCTAGATTCCATACATGAACTTCGGGGCTCCTCCAAAGTACTTAGTGTCTGTCCTCTGCAGCAGTCTAGGCTCATGTTGACTCCACTCCACGGCTGTTGATGTTTTTGGTGGTCATTCCATGGTACTGGCATCTCTAATATGCTGGAGTCTTCCACTGCAACTGGGATTCACCAATAGCCTTTTATAGGCTCTCTTCATGCTGAGAAGCTCCAACAATTTTGCATGACCCCTTTAATCCTGGGCCATCAACTGTAATTGAGGGTGTACCTTTACCAATGTCCCTTCATGACCTCTCATAGTGGCAAGGGCTCTCTATGATCCCTTCATGTCTTCCAAAACAATGCCACCTGGGTGATTCTTACATATTACCAAGTCCAGCTTCAGCATGAGGTACAACTTTGTCTATCTTTGGAACAAGCTTCCTTGTGCTCTCAGAAAACAATTCCCAGATTTTGCCTCAGTAATGCTGGTCTCTTCTTAATTACTGCTAATTTCTTAGCTCCAGCTAACCAGCATCAATTGTCCCAGCAGTCCCTTCTATTCATGACTCTGAAGCCAGAACCACATGGTGAAAGCTGGTGACTTCTGCTGCTTGCTGGGGCTAGAACATGGCTCCCTTTGTTCTATTGCATCATCACCAGCTTTCTATTTTTCAATGCCTTCATTGCTTAAGCTTGGCTGTCCTGGAACTTGGTGTGTAGATTGATCTTGTACTCAGGAATCTATCATGCATGCCTCTTTTTTCTAAGTTCTGGGATTAAAAGCATGTACCAAACATGCCTGGACCTAAGCTTTTCTCTACTAGGAACTTGCTATGTATTAGAATGGCCTTGAACTCAGAGATCTTTGTCTCTTGAGGTTAAAGACAGTACCACCATTCCTGGGCCTACGCTTTTAAAGCCACTATGCTTAAAGATCCGGGTCAAACAAAAATTTGGGTCGTCCAGCCTCAAGATCCAGATCAAACAAATGTCTAGGTCTTTTAGCCTCAAGATCTGAATCATAGGTGTGCCCTCCATTTCTGGATTGTAGTTCATTCCAGATTAAATGAATAACCAGTTCATTATAATAACATAAATATCCCTTGTTCAACTCCAAACACATAAACAATAAGCTTAGCTAGGTAGGATGTTGCTCTGAGGTCACCAATCCCTCCATCTGGTTAGCTCCTTGAACATAGGATTTTCTCCATTTTATTTCCTGGTGCCCCTTTAATACTTGAACCACCTGTTTTGTATTTATCCTTTCTAAGCTTGCTGTGCTTAATTAAAATGTTCTTCGTGAGAGTAAAATAGAGGACATAGTCTATATTGGGCTTCTTTGAGATTTTCTTTGTCAATACAATTAATCTGAATCACTTCTTCTTAGCCTCAGTCAGACTCTTCAGACAAGGTTAAAAACCAGCCACATGCTTCACCAAAACATCAAAAGAATAGTCTCTCAGCCACTTACTGAAATTCTTCTCTACTGAAACATCTTGGGTTAGGTCTCCACAGGTAAAATCACCTTTAGCACCAATGTCTTCCATATTCCTACTAGAATGGCCCATTAAGCGTCCATTAAAGCATTCCACTGCTTCCCAAATCCAAAGTCCTGAAATTCACATTCCTTCAAACAAAAGCATGGTAAGGCCTATCACAACAATACTCCAGTCCTTGACACCAACTTTGTCTTAATAAGGGTTTTCATTGTTGAGAAGAGACACCATTACCAAACTAACTCTTATAAGAGACAACATTCAGTTGGGGCTGGCTTACAAGTTCAGAGGTTCTGTCCATTATCATGACAGTGTCCAGACAGACGAGCTGGTAGAGAAGGAACCAGGATTTCTATATCTTGATCTGATGGTAAATAGGAGAAGACTGGTATCTTAGGGAAGCTAGGGGGAAGCCCTCTAAGCCCATCCCTACCATGACACACTTCCTCCAACAAGGCCACACCTACTCCAACAAGGCCACACCTCCCAATAGTGCCATTCTCTGGACCAAGCATTTTCAAACCACCACAAGGTTTTACTTCAAAACGTCTGTACTTTACAAAGTTTGAAAATCTAAATGAAATGGATGATTTTCTGGATGGAGTCCACTTACCAAAGTTAACTCAAGATCAGATGAATGATTTCTATAGTTTTATAACCCCCAGGGAAATAGAAGCAGTCATTAAAAACCTTCTAACCAAACAAAAGCCCAGGCCCAGATGGTCTTAGAAAAGAATTCTACTAGAAGAAAGAGCTAATACTAATACTCCTCAAACTGTTCCAAAAACAGAAAGGAACATTGTCTAATTCATTCTATGAGGGCACAGTCACCCTGATACCTAAACCATACAAAGACCAAACAAAGAAAGAGGCTTTCAGACCACTTTTCCTTATAAACATTGATGCAAACTACTCAATAAAATACTCAAAAATCAAATCAAGTAACACACCAATAAATTTAAACTACCATGACCATCTCAGGGATGCAAGGGTGGTTTAATATATGAAAATCTCTCAACATAATCCACCATACAAACAAAGTGAAAGAAAAAACTCACATGATCACTTTGTTAGATGCTGAAAAACCCTTTGAAAAAATCCAACACCTTAAAAGTCTTGAAATGATCATGAATACAAGGCATATAATTAAACACAATAAAGATAATATACAGCAAGCCAACAGCCAATATCAAATGAAATGGAGAGAAACTTAAAGCAATTCCACTAAAATCAAGGACAAGACACGGTTGGCCAATCTCCATATCTCTTCTATATAATGCTTGAAGTTCTAGCCAGAGCAATAAGACAAAGAAAAAATATCAAAGGAATAAAAATTGGAAAAGAAGTCAAAGTATCACTATTTGCAAATGATGATAGTGTATATAAATGAGTGAAAACTTTCTACTAGAAAACTCCAATAGCTGATAAACACCTCAGCTAAGTGGCTGGATACAAAATTAAATAAAAAACCCCATTATTCCTCCATTATACAAAGGATAAACAAGTTGATGAAGAAATCAGGGAAATATCACCCTTCATAATACCTACAAAGTATATAAAACAGAGAGTGGGTAAGAGCCTTGAACTCATTGATACAGAAGATAATTTCCTGAACAAAACAGCAGTGGCTCAGGCTCTAAGTTCAACAATTGAAAAACAGGTCCTTATGAAACTGCAAAGCTTCTGTAAGGCAAAGGGCACTCTCATTAGGGAAAAAATGATAACCTACAGAATGGAAAAGGTTCTTTTCCAATTCTATATCCAATGGAAGGCTAATATTCAAAATATGAAAAGAACTCAAGAAGTTAGACACCAGCAAACCAAAAAACTCTATTTAAAAGGTGTGGGGGGGAGATGGTACACAGCTAAATAGAGAATTCCCAACAGAGGAATCTCTAATGGCTGAGAAGCACTTAAAGAAATGTACAACATTCTTCTTAGTCAACAAGGAAATACAAATCAAATGACCCTGATAGTCCATCTCACATGAATCAGAACAGCTAAGATCAAAACCACAGGTGACAGCACATGCTGGTGAGAATGTGGAACAAGGGGAACACTATCTCCATTGCTGGAAATTTGTAGAACCACTTTGGAAATCAATTTGGCAGTTTCTCAGAAAATTGGGAATACTTCTACCTCAAGACCTAGCTATATCATTCATGGGCATATACCCAAAAGATGACCCAATATCCCACAAGGACACTTGCTCCACTATGCTTGTAGCAGAATAATAGCCAGAAACTGGAAACAACCCAGATACCCATCAACGGAAAATGGATTAAAAATTGTTCTTCATTTACACAATGGAATACTACTCAGTTACTAAAAACAAGGACATCATGAAATTTGTAGGCAAATTGTTGGAACCAGAATATATCATCTTGAGGGAGGTAACCCAGAGCCAAAAGGACATGCATGGTATAAAGTCACTTAAAAGTGGATATAAGCCATAACGTACAGGATACCTGCAACACAATCCAGAGACTCAAAGAAGCTAAATACCAAGGAAGGCTCAAGGTAGGACGCTTAACTCTCACTCAAAAGGTGAAATAAAATAGTGTTCAGAAGTGGATGTAGAGAGGGAACAGGATGGGAGAGGGGATGGGGAGGGGATCAGATGTAGGTAGAGCCAAAGAAAGAGTGCTAGAAGAGTGAATGGAGATCTGGGGGAAGGGGTGACAGAAGGGAGTATCTCTAGGGTGTGCCAGAGACATATAGCTTGGTGGAGGTTCCTGGAAGTCTACAAGGGTGACTCTATCTGAGAGTCCTAGCAGTGGGGCATATGAAGCCTGTAGTGGCTACTTCCTGTAGCCAGACAGACCTCTTAGTGGAGGTATGAGGATATCAACTGTGATGGCTATTCCTGGTTGTCAGCTTGACTACATCTGGGATGAACTACTACAATACATAAATGGAAGGTACATCTGTGATCTAGATCTTGAGGCTGGAAGGCACAGACTTCTGACCTGGATCTTAACATGAGATCTTGAGTCATAGTGGCCACAAAAAGATTAGGCCCAGGCAAGGTAGTACCCACCTTTAATCCCAGGAGAGCGAAGCAAGCAGATCTCTGAGTTCAAGGTCAGTTTGGGAAAAAGCACGTTCTAGACCCAGGCATGGTGGTATACACCTTTAATCTGGGCCACACCTTCTGCTGGAGGCCTACATAAGGAGATTGGAAGAAGGAAGATTTGTTCTTCTTTTGCTGCTTGAATTTACTTCCCAGCACATCTGTTAGAACTACTAGATTCTTGACTTTCTGTTCACAGCTGCCCAATGTTGGGTTCGTTGCAATACAGACTTTAAGTCATTACAATAAAGTTCCTTAATATATAAAGACATTCCGTAAGTTCTGTGACTTGGATAACTTTGACTACTCACAAAACCTTTGACCCAAAATTTATCCTACCTATCAAAAGTTCAGGAACTTAAGAAACTGAGGGAATGGGCATTCAATAACTGGCCCAACTTGAGAGCCATACCATCAGCAAGCACCAATTTCTGACATGACTATTACTGATACTTCATTATGCTTGCAGATGGGAGCCTAGTATAACTGTCCTCTGAGAGGCTTCACCCTGCAGCTGACCAAAACAAATGCATTAGATCCACAGCCAAACATTAGAAGGAGCTTGGGAACTCTTTAGGAAGATGTGCAGGAAGGATTGGGGGATCTGGAGGTATAGGGACACCACAGGAAGACCAACAAAGTCAAAGTATCTTGGAACCTTGGGAACTTCCAGAGATTGAACCACCAACCAAAGAACAAACAAGGGTTGGATGTAGCTCCCCCCCCCATACATATATTGTAAATGTACAGCTTGGTCTTCATGCAGGTTCCCTAACAACTGGAGTAGGGACTTACCCTTACTCTGTTTTCTGACTGTGGATTTTGCTCCCCTTACTGGACTGTCTTCATTGGCCTCCATGTGAGAGGATGTGCCTTGTCCTGCAGTGACTTGAGGTTGCCAAAATTTGTTTTGCAATAAAAACAATACTGTAAGATGTCTCTTAAATTCTTGCCCAAACTATTGTATGCACAAGGGTTTTCCAGAAGGCAAAAATTGTTTCTTAGCCATAGCCAATAATTTGGATAAAGTTCGTGAAGATCTAAAAGGCCCTTGCTTCTCCAGTTCCTGCCAAGGAATTGCCACTTGTGTGTATACTCTGGAGAAAGGAGTTTCCTGTGCCAATGTCCTCATGGCTACAGTGGGCTGATTTGTGAAACTCTCATTAATTCCTGTGCAGGGAATACCTGTCAACATGAAGCTATCTGCCATAATGACCCTGAGCACCATCCTTGTATCTGACCTGCAAGATATGTCGGAAGGTTCTGTGAGACAGATCACAATGAGTTTCTAGCCCTTGCCATAATGAGTCTATGTGTGAGGATAGAATTAGATGCTACTTCTGCTTCTGTGTGCCTGGATCCCAAGGCAGGCATTGTGACTTGGAAGTAGATGAATGTGGTTCTGATTCCTGCATGAATGAGGGTGCATGCCTCAGTGAGGTAGGAAGATACACATGTGTCTGTCCTCAAGAGTATTCTGGTGTTATCTGTGAGTTGGAAACTGATGAATGTGGATCCCAGTGGATTCTACATGGTGCCATCTATGAGGATGCTCTTGGGGCTTATTTCTGTGACTATATACTTGGATTCCTTGGAGACTACTGTGAACTCAACTTTGATGAATGTGCCAGTCAGCTATGACTCCATGGAGGTCTATGTGTAGATTGAGGAAACAATTCCTACTGTGACTGCATGGGTAAGTGGATTCACAGGGACACACTGTGAGTTTTTGATGTCTCTTCATTGGCCAAAGCCTTGTCACAATGATACAACGTTTGAAGACACTGTCAACAGCTACATTTATTACTGCTGGCCTGGGTACACAGGTGCCCTCTGTGAGATGGACATAATGAATGCAGCAGCGACCCCTGCCAATTTGGGAGGGAATGTGATGAGCTGTCCTCAGAGGATCAATCAAAAGGCACACATTGCAGGCCTGTCGTCTTCCTTCAGCTACCTTAGAGCCTCTGGCTTTGTTTGTATCTGTCAGTCTGGATCCGCAGACAGGAGCCTAGCATTACTGTCTTCTGAGAGAGTCCACCCAGCATCTGACTAAAACGCATGCAGAAACCCATAGACAAACATTAGACTGAGCTTGAGAAGTCTTGTTGAAGAGTTGGGGGAAGGATTGAGGAAGCAGGAGGGTACTAAAGGGACTCCTATAGGGACTCAACAGGAAAGCCAATGGACTCAAATAACCTGGAACCTTGGGGGCTCCCAGAGACTAAACCACTAACCAAAGATAATAAAAGGACTGGGCCTAAGCCCCACATATATGTAGCAAGTGTTCAGTTTGGTCTTTATGCGGGTCCCCCAACAACTGGAGCTGGGCTTAATCTGACTCTGTAGCCTGCCTGTGGATCCTGTACTAACTGGGCTTCCTTGTATGACCTCAGTGAGAGAAAATGTACGAGTCTTGCAGTGACTTGAGGTGCCAGGGTGGGTCCATCCTCACCTCCTACTTCTCAGAGGTGAAGGGTAGGATTGGTGGGATGAGCCATGTGAGGGAGTGATTGGATGGAGAGGAGGGCTGTGATAGGCATGCAAAGTCAATAAATAAATTAATGGCAATATTATGGCCAAATATGTCCTTGTTGTATCATTTATTTTTTTCTGGGAAAGATGCCAAAAACAAAAACAACAACAACAAAAACTACTCCCCCCCCAAATAATCAAGCAACAACAAAACCTCTTTATCCCAGAAGAGGTGCCTAAAGATCAAAGAAATGGTTCATTTCAAATCCAAGTTGGTAAACAAATCAAGAATTTAGTCTGGATGGAAATTTACCCTTGGTGCTCTCCAAGAAAATAGTTTAACCAAGAGACTCAAGTTTCTTTGCTTCTGATGTGATATTTTTGGTGAAGAATAAGTAGAGGAAGTTTATATGCTATACATTGTATAGAAGTATTAGGTACTAGTGTTCAAGGTGAAAAATTGACGAGAGATTGGTTGAAGGATGCATGCAAAGTCAGATATTGTCTGAATGTAGTTAGCACACTAAATAGCTCCTCAAAAGATAGCTCCTTAATCCAAATGGCCAAACCTACGTAACTTATGCTTCCTTTCTAGAACCAAATGACAACGTCCTTTAACACCCTCCTATTCTTTCCCCTTCCTCTTCTCTCCAGTGCTTCATGTTTCATACATTTCTTAGGCATTAAAAACAACAAAACAATAAAACTCCCAAATATTTGTACTGTGCAATTGTAGTAAATACATTATAGCTATGTGGTTCAGGTAAAGTGTCCATGATGGTGTTCCTTAGTGTCAATATTCAGAAAGGTCATTAATTATGCTCAAGTCTCAGAGCAAGATAGCAATCCAACTTTTATAGGATATATCTGATATTACACAGCAACAGCAAAGTTACACATACATAGAGTTCTCTATCAGATACAAGATTCATAAAGAAACATAATTTTATAGTATAAGACAAAATTAACTTTTGTATAAAATTCAGTCAAAATATTAAAAAGTTAAAATTAAAAATTAAAAAATTAAAAATTGCATGAATAGATCTATAAAAAAACTTGTGCATTAACATTTAAGATATTGTAAATGGGACATATGAATGATATTCAGATGGATTTCCAGTTGTATAAACAGTTTGTGCTTATAGAAATGCACTGCTTTTGTCCATAAGAAACACAGCAGATAATGAGATTGACATCTTCTCTCTTAATTTTCGAAAAATTACTTTAGTATATAATTCTGGTTCATCCCCAAATCATTCTCACATATTCCAAATGAAGTTGGAACTAAACAGTTGCATTCTGTTTTATTTGTTCCAACCCTAGTTCTTATTGCTGCAAAGATCAAAATACTAATAAAGGAAAATCAGTAATCCTCCTCTGTGTATTCTCTCAGATTTGAACACTCAGGATAGCAGAGATTCTGTGCTGTTATTTAAATTCCCTTCATTGACTTTGCATTGACTTTGGAGGGATGCACTCTTCAATGTGCAAAGAAAATGGAATCAACTGTAATATATGCAACAGCAGAAGTCAGGTGTGTGATTATTTGGAAACACTACAGCATGCATACATCAGTTTACTTATTTCTATGAAACCCTAAAATCCCATTTTCTTTGTTTGCCACTTCTACTGCTCAGTCTCCTATAACATTTCTTTTCTTGTTAATTAAAATCACAGGCAGAATCTTTCCATGGCCTTGCTGACATCTCACACATGTCTTCATAACACCATAACTCTGAGCTATGGTTTGATTTTCTTGTTTCTTGTTTATTGTCTGCCTTATTCCATTTCCTATTAAGTGAACTCTAAAACTAACTGCCATAGTCTGATTAATGTGGAAAGAACAGAAGTTTGTTTATTTCATGGTCTGAAAGCCTAGCACTTTGAAGTCAATAGGCTTGGCATTTGGCTAGAGCCTTTTTATTGCATCGTAACACTGTAGATGATTTCACATGGCAATACAGAACACACTTCCTTCTTGGGGCCCTTTTTATTAGACCACTAATGCCATCACTGGAGTCCACCCTCACAATTTCATGTTGTTACCATCATTACCTCTCAAAGATCCTACCTTAAAAGACCATGCTTCCATTATGAAATTTGGACGGAAAAAGCAGACTAGCCATAATACAACCTGTACAGTTCTTTCTTTCTGGTTGATTTTCTTCTGATTGTATAAAATGAATTTTCTTTTAAATGAAGACAAGATATATAAAGCACCATTAGAGCCACAAATTGGAATAAATTGAATTTCTGAATTATTCCTCATGGTTTTAATTTAGAAAATGGAGAATGGGGAGTATGTCATATTTTATATCTTGGAATATTCCCTTTTCTGGTCTTATAGATGAGCCTCATGTTTTCTCAGTTGCAAGGCAAAGCAATTTACCACTGAGTTATACTACCAAACCTGGAATACGCTTTTCAAGGATACCCCTTGTCCTGTGCTGCCGTGTATACCTCTGACTCACTTTCAATAACAAGTAGATCTGATTATATCTGTATCCTCTGGATCAGATAATGGGCTCTGGAGTATGACTGCATACATCAAAGTGGTAGCTTATCTACTTTCTACCTATGTGACACTAGGTATACTACTCTCACATTAGCATATGACATAAACACATGATAGGCTCAGCACAGTTATGAGGGCTCTTAACAGGTTTGGGCTTTTATCTAATTCCTACATAGTTTTACTTATATTCATAAAACCCAATTTATTTCATCATTCAAAACACTATCAGCTCAGTAAACTAGTCCAGGCAAGTATAAGTTTGTTATAATGCTATGGAATGTTTGTCTTCTACAACAGAACTTTCTCACAGACTTGAGGACTAGAAGTACAATATCAAACTGTTTACAGAACAAACATCAGAGGCTTAATCTTTTGGCTTCTGTGAACCATTTGTGTGGGTATAATGATATGGACTCTTCTGTATGTTTTTCTTGAATCTTCTCCCATTAAGAGACTTAGATCCAGTAGTACAATCATGACTTCATTTAACTCAAATCACCTCTTTAATAACCACATTATTGTACATTCTCTATGATATTGGAGACTAGAACTTCAGCATAAAAATTGTTAGTGGGAAATAACTGAACCCATAACATGCAGATATTCAAAATACTCACTTCTAAGAGTTTAATCTGGTAGAACTGTATGTAATTCTAGTCCTCAGTCCTTAGGCAGGGACACTGCAAGTTTGAAGTTATCTTGAGATACATAGTAAAATCTTACCTCACAATTAACCAAAAAAGGAGGTGGAAGGTACAAAGAGAGGGAGAAGAAAAGAATTTAAAATTTTCTTACATTAGACAGAAATAATATAAATGTAAATATTAGCAACAACAAAAAAGAAATTAGCTTCCAAGGCTATTGGATTGCTTTTACTTTTGAACCTCCCAAGCAAACCATCCATTTAAAACTCAGAATCATAGCATGCTAGTTTAATTTGAATATTAGTGCTTATCATGCATCTTATAAAAGTGATTTGTATTACCTGGGATGTGACCTATAATGAGAAGATTTCAACTCATGTATGTCCAGAACATAACAGAAGCTTTCTTTAAGGCCAGGTGAGAAATATGAACAATTACTTGTTATTAATCCCATACCATGGTTTTTATAGCACAGCCAGTCTTCTAAACATTCTACAAGGACTTATTTTCTTAATATTCATTCACTTTTATGATATTTTTCTCTTCTTATCCTTGAGACATACAAATTTGAGTTTTTGATTATTAAGCAATTACAGTAAAGAAATTTAAATTTGATGGTCTTAGTAGAATATATGAGAAACTTTTTAAAAAAGAGACAAAAATTATGGAGTTTTATGTGTAATTCGCTAATAAGGTTTTAGTCTGTTTAGTTAGAGACAATGAACTAGTGTTGGGAACAGTTTGATACTGAACTAAGACTTGATTGGTGATCACTTTTGCAATGTTACTCATTTGTTGCTTTAAAAATTGAATGAGGCAAGGTGCCAGGAGAAGTAGAGCTCCAATGGCTAGTACGGGTCCAAGGAGGGGAAGAATCCAAGCCATCAAGGGGTTAGAGTACCAAGGGGTAGGACTGTTGGGAGCATAGCGTGCCAGGAGGTTCCCCCGGAGTTCTTTGAGCATTTGTACATCTTGTTCTACCAGCCCAGATTCATTGACATAGAAGCAGCACTCTTCCCCCAGTAAAACACAAGTCCCCCCATGTTCAGCAGTCATCAAGTCCAGGGCTGTCCGGTTTTGGAGAGTCACTCTTGCTAAAGAGGTTATCTGGCGTTGAAGGGATTCAAGGCTGTCTGTAGTAGAGGCCATTGCCTGGTCAAGCTTGTCCTGAAAGTCGCCAGTCAGATGTTGTGTTTGGACAAGGGCTGCTCCAGCAGTTCCAGTAGCACCAATCGAAACAGCAAGGCCTAGTCCAATGAGCAGAGGGATGAAGATTTCTCTCTTCTTTCGGCTTCCTTCCATCTGCAAGGCGAGTTCTTCTGGTTCATAGAGATAAACCTGGGGGACAACAATCACGGGGGTGCAGGAGCCCTGAAAATGAGGGTTGATATAGGCACCTGTAGTGCCTTTGCACCAGAGGAGGGCAGGAGGGCTAACACATACTGATTTGGTGATGGTGATGTCATGGGCACATGTGAGATGGGGTTTTGAGGAGAGCCCTACAAGGCAAAGAGGTGGGGGTAGGTCAAAGAGAGGAATATCCTGTGCTTTCCTCACAGGCAGGGGTCCATGGAGGTTGTAAAGGGAAAAGTTAATGGGAGCGGCTGTTAATAATGGCTGGGAGAGAGAGGCACAGAAAAAGCATTGGGAAGAATTGGGGTAGGTTATTAAGGGAAGGAGGTCTGCTGTATATTGAATGTACTGTAGCCAGGAGAGGGTAGCTTGTAGTTCTTCCTGAGACTGGTTTTCCTGTTGGATAATATTAGCATGGGTAAAGGCAGATTTGGGGGCAGGGACAAGTTCACGGGAGACATGTAGGTCAGCCACTGGGTATCTGGCATAGCCATTGGGGTAAAGTTTACCCATGACTCCGGTTCACCAACGTTCGTTCCAGGGATCACTGATGGAAAGCTGAAAGTGAGTTTTAAGGTTGATGAGCATGGTGCCACCACGGCTGGTGGACTCCATCCTGCAGCTCCAATATCTGCAACCTCCATATGTGGAGACCTCCTGGAGACATTCACCTGTGTTTTAGTAAGGGAAGCAGAGAAAAGGGCTGGGGGTAGTGGAGATGGATTCAGGGTGTGGGGGATCTCAATTCTGGTTAGACATCTTTCAATTGGGCAGTCCTGGGTTCCTATAACCTTGTTGTGTCCATTGTATGTTTCCCTAGCATAGAATGTCCAATAGTAAGTGTTGGGAAGGCTAGGGAGAGGCTGGGCAGTAGCAGAGTTAGCATGAAGGATGATGAAAACTGTCAAAAGAATGGAGGAGAGGGGGGTTTGTGGAGGGCACATGGCCTGGGCAGCTGTCATTAGCTCATGAATGTCCTTCCAGGAGATCCTGTTGCTCCTCTGGGCATGGTGTCTCCTCTGCCTTCTCCTCCTCTTCCTTGGATTTTGGTCTGTCAGTGAGAGGCGGGCCATCTTGTTGGTTGGTGGGGTGGTGTCGGACATTTCTGGCAGGGACCCAGATAGGCTTGGGTTGGTCCTGTGGAAAGACACAAGCAAAACTCCTCCTGGTTGTAAGGAGGGGGTGATTTGGAGGGGGATTATTTGGGCCTCCTTGGGTACTATTTTTTTCATAAGTAATATCTTCTATCTTAATGTGGTCTCTTTCTGGTTGGGTGGTAAGAACCACATCTAGGGCTTGTAAGATATCCCTCCCCAAGAGATTGGTGGTCACTTGAGCCACCAGGGGGTGTATGAGGCCTGTATCCCCATCCGGGTCTTCCCACCTATAGGTCTGTTTAGTGATACACGCGTGAGAGGTACCCCCTATGCCTAGGAGCTGGGGCCCAGGGATCAATTGCTAGTCTTTTGGGACTTCTTGCTGCCTTAAGATTGTCCGATCTGCCCCAGTGTCAATAAGACACTTGAGTGGTTTATTATTTATTTTAATGGTTAACTTTGGGTGGGAGCCTTGTGAGATACTGGACACCCATAAGGCTTCTACAGGAGTAGTTGTCCCTCTTACTGTTGGGGCTGAGGGTTGCCCCGTTTGAAGTTTAAAGGCTCTAGTGGCTTGCTATCCTTATCATATTGGGTGGTACAGTTTCTCCTCCAGTGGAAACCTTTTCTACATTGGGAACAGATGGCCTTAGGGGCATTGGAGTCTGTTATAGGAGGGTAATTTAGTGGGCATTTGTCCCTCCAATGTCCTGCTTCTCCACATTTGAAGCAGATTCCATCTGTCCTTACTGCTGCTACAAATGCCTGAGCTACGGATGCAACATGATGTGTCAAGGTTCCTATTTCTTGAGTCGCCACAATCCACCTGTCAGGATCCTCTTCCAAGAGACCCTGGCAAGCTAGCCTAGACTCTGAGGTCATGCCTTTCCAAACAATGTTTTTAAGGAGAAGGTTCCTAGCTGTGGGGTTGGAGATTTTTCTTTCTAAGCTCGTTTTAGTTCTGAGAATAAAATCGGACAGGGATTCTCCAGGCTTCTGATGGACAGAAAGCAGGGAGTAGGCGGGGTCTTGCGACCCTGAGGGTGGAGTTAGCCTGTTCCAGGCCTGAATGGCACAGAGGCGGACCTGCTCAAAGTACCCCGCTGGCTGGGTTGTCTGTTGTGCTCCAATAGAGAAATCTTCCTGGCCAAAGAGCTCTTTAAAACTCCATGGGATGTCATCATCCCTCTCCTGGTTTTGCCTGGCTTGTTGAAGGCATTCATCACGAAAATAGGCTTCCCATTCTAGGAACACTGGGCCAGGAAGGGCGGAACAGCAAATATCTCTCCAATCTTGGGGGGTATTTAAGTTGGCAATATGGCTCTGCAGGAGAGATTTTGTCCAGGGTGCATGAATGCCATCTTCCTTCACTGCTTGCCTAAGTTCTTTTAGGTCTGAGGCCTGGAGTGGGTACCAGTTAAATGGTTTAGCCCAGGTAGGGTTGATATTAACTGGGAATGCTTGAGTAGTTTGAGTTACGGGTTCTGTATCAGACTCCTAAGTAGCATGGGAGGCAGGGTTAGTTTTTGTGAGAGTCCCTGAAATTGCAAAGCTGTTGAGTGATGGATGGTGTGGTATAAGGGACTATGGAATTTTGTAGGGTTTTATCTGCAGGTTCTGAAGGTCTCTCACTCTTTTGACTTAGAGAAAGGGGAGGGGATTTATCTCTCTTTTGTTGAGAAGTAAGGGGGGGAGGCAGGCGAGAGCTCCTTTGGTATTTTAGTAGAGGCTTGTCTTTGGATGGGGGAGGGGGATTAGGAGGGGCATATGGTCTGTTTGGCATTTCCTCTAAGGCATAAGGGGGAAGGGGTGGGTTGATGGATTTTATCTGTCTTATCAATTGGGTAAGGGCTTCGAGGTCTGAACTAGGGTGATTTGGGGGACCCTGATCTTTGGTTTCTTTTGACTGAGGAGTGTCAAAAGCTGTATTGTTCTCAGTCTGTCCTATTTCAGAAGGCCCTATACATTGCCAAATTGCAGCTAAGATTGGCAAAAAAAAACCATGAGGAAGCCTTTTTCCTTCTTGAGTGTTTCTGTTTTTGATAAGGGAAGCTACTCTGCTCCATGAATCTGCGCTGTAAATATTGTCCTCAGCCATGCATGGAACTATCTGAAGGACTTCCTCCCAAAACAGAGAGACTTGTTTTTTAGTTATTTTCACCCCTTGGGATTCTAGTAGGATGCATATTTGACTGACCTGGGGTGGTTTTTTATGTGATGTTGAATTGCCCATGACAGAAAAGAGGAGAAGTGCTTTGTCCAATGGGAACGTTCCTTTGGCTTGATGGCCTCAGGGGATTCCCAAAGGCCTGCCCGCAGATTTTGAGATGTCCTGGCGACCGTCTTAATGACTTTTAACTGGTTGCTGCGTTACCAGATTTCTTTTTTTGCTTTAAAGAGATTCTAAATAGAAGGTCTTCACCAACACCTGTTACAGGCTGTTGGGATTTTAAGCAGAGGTCAGAGGAACCTTCAGCCAACACCAGGGGTCTGCCCTGGCCAGAAGGCGTCAGTTGTTCCTTCGGCTTATTTAAATCTGTGGGAAGGCTCTGACTGAAAATATAGGAGGAAGTGATAGATTATTCGTCTCAGGGGCTTACCTTCTGGCGTTTTTTGAGCTCACAATCAGGGAGGTAGAGCAGAACAGAGACGGGGCGCCCAAGCGCAGCTGGCAGCTTTGGTGTAGAGAGGCCGGCAGCTGCTCTGGTAACGTCTTGCATTGGGTGGCTTGGTTCTTGTAGTTACGTGGGTGTTCCAAGCCCCACGTTGGGCGCCAGATGTCATACAGAGTC
The DNA here is from genome assembly GCF_004785775.1 of Grammomys surdaster. Taxonomy (NCBI): domain Eukaryota; kingdom Metazoa; phylum Chordata; class Mammalia; order Rodentia; family Muridae; genus Grammomys; species Grammomys surdaster. The sequence goes on along the minus strand of NW_021620848.1, from coordinate 2,531,619 downwards.
TCGGGCGGTTTTATAAGGCGCGGGTGGCGCGGCGGGCGTCCCATACACCGCGGCTCAACGAAAGACTGTCCGGAAAGCCGTGGCTGCAGCAGTGCAAGGCTCTGGTGGGAGCAGCGAGAGCACGGCTGTGAGCTGGAGCACATCGCGTTGTGCGGAGCAGGGCCTCTGTTCCAGCCTCCAAATGCGGACAAGTGTTAAGGCTCTTTCGGTTCCCTCTTTCAGGGGGCAGCTCAGGAGTGCCTGCAGAAGAAAAGTGTTATGGCTCTTTTGGTTCGCTCTGCCTGAAGGGAGGAGAGAAGTGTTGTCGTCCTTTGAAATGCGCAGGATAGCTGGCGGCTGGTGAGGAATCGCGAAAAAGCACTCTGACAGCGGGAAGGTCTCACACCACACAGCAACCTTTACTTTTGAGCTCTGGGGATATATACAGTTTTGGAGGGAGAACAGGTAACTTCTATTGGTTTGGTTTGAGAGCTTGGGGATGCCTTATTTGCATGGAGGTGTTATTCCTACATGATAAAGGCCATGGGCCTCTCCGTGGGAGGGGCTGTGGGGAGCAGAAGCTAAGAGACCCAAATGGCTTTGGGAAAGTTTGAAGTAACCTTCCGTCCTACTGCTCTTCTTCAGACCAAGGTTTTCGGGCTGTCAGGTCTTTCTACCAAGCTTTCTGGATTTTCTCATAGCCCACTGCCCCACAAACTAGTTATCATAATGAAAGACAACAATCTATTTTCCAAATATTAGAATTATTCATGTGTTCTTGAGCTATTATGCTTATTGGGCAAACACTTGACATACACTAGGAAGTGAAGAAATTACTCTGACAAATTGTTAAGCTAGAACCCAGACACATGACTATTTCCAGACTTCTGAAGATATGATGCTGTTGCTGTATTACCCGTAAATATGAAGGAAAGTAGATTAAAAGAAAAACTGTTAAGCTTAATTAAGGAATGCTATTGACATATTGTTTACTTGCAGAAAGTTTTGTATTAGCTACTATCATCTAAAAGAGATGTATCCACTTAAGCATGCAGCTCTATAGTAATTTGCTCTCAAGAAAAATTCTGAAGTACAGATGTACAATTAATTTATAAATTAACTTCAAACCCCTTATTCTGTGATTGGTGCAATATAGAACTTTTCTTAACATTTGATACATTTTATGCAAATCAATTTTAAATAATTTTTCCCTATGTTGAATGAATTCAAATTTCTCCACCTCTCATGATTTCTTATTTGTCTATAGTTCTTTGTGTAGGATTTGAGGCTCATGATTTTTATCCTGTCCATGTGCATGTCAATTGTTGTCATTGATTTTTCCACTTGTGTTTAGGCAGTTATGTTAGTGAGAATTTGTTAATGTAGCTTCTGGCATTACTAGGTGACCAAGCCCGCTCAGTCAGCCAACAGGTTCTCCAGTGCAGGAGTGAGGATTAAAAGAAAAGAGATGCTTAGACAAATTTGTAGCATGACCCCAGCCAGTTCTGAGGCTGAAGGCAGGTTCGTTTAATTCAACTTTTCTTTTAAACCCTTTTAATTACATGCAAGTATTTAGGTCAGTTCTAGGTTTGAAGAACCAACATTACAATAGAAACAAACAGTCAAGGAACAAACAAGGCAATATACAGAGTCCTGTGATCACCCCATGATCACTCTCATGATCGCTGGTTCTAAGGGCTCATCAGGATGACAAAGTATCTGAGCCTACTTCCCTGTCCTAGCCCACAGTCATATTCTTGCCTGAGGCTTACCTCTTCATTTTAGACTAAGACTAGGATTCCTGACTGAATTTACTTCTCTGTTTTAGCCTAAAAATAGACTCCTGCCTGAACTTACTTCCTTGTCATGGTCCAAAGTCAGATTCTTGTCTAAAGCCCAATTCCTTGTCCTTGGCCAATGTCAGATTCCTGCCAAGCAGCCCCAATGGCTTCCCACAACTAGGAGAAACAGTCTCACAGTACATCCTGGTTCTTTCAATCTTTCTTTCAATCTTCCATAATGAATGTTTGTCTCTTCCCATAATGTTTGTTCCTTTCCATAATGTGCCCTAAATCCTAGATGGGAGAGATTTTTATAAGATGTGGCCACTGGGACTGGGCTCCACAACTCTGCATTTTGAATTTTGATTTATTGTGGCTTTCTGTAATGATCTCCATCTGTTAAAAAAAAAGAAGTTTCTTGTGTGAGGAGTGGGGCTTCACTTACCTATGGGTATGAGAACAAAAATTTATATTGCATTTAGGGGTTATGCTTATTTAGTGAGGTTGTGGTTGTAGGTTCTCCTCCAACGTGCATGACTCATTGACCTGGGTACTTGGCTAGGTTTCTAGTGCTTTCTTCTTGTCAAGTGAGACTGAAGTTTCAATAGGAGAGCTGTTGGTTACTTCTAAGTTATATATGTGCCACTACCAAACCATTCAGGTTATGGTGCCATGCTGGTCATAGTGATGAGTCATAGGGATGAAAGCTGTATTGGATTATCTTAGTTCATGTTTTATTACTGTGAAGGGACACCATGACCAAGGTGAAGTGGAAATTTCTGGTCGTATCAGGTGGTGCAGACTCGTGTGATGTTTTGCTGAAACAAGACCTGTGAGAGGACATGTGATATTTAGAGAGAGTATAAGTAGGACAGACAGTGATGGTGCATTTGCATAGCTATACAACTCTTCATTGGTCTTGCATCTTGGCTGAGCTGATCTTCACATCATTGAGAGAGGCACAGCAGAGAACTGGCATTCTAGCTGGTTCTGGTCACTCCCACTGTCTCATGGTAATTTGTCAGTGGACTAGCTGTTTCTGCTGGATCATCCTACTGCTACTGATTCATGTTTGGTGAGACTTTTGGAACTGAACTGTTGATATCCTGACACTACTGAACTGGTTTGCTGGTGTCCTGACAGTGAAGATTAGAATTGCCACAAAGAACTACTTCTAAACAAGTCTACATTCTCATTGTCCTATTACCCATGCTTTCTCCTCTACCTTTGGATGGTGAGCTAGAAAGTCTGTGGATGTTGAAATGTTTGAGAACACTTGTTAAAGTAGGTTTTGAAAAAATCTAAGCCTACACAAAGGCAACTCTTAAAAAGGGAAGCATTCAATTGGGAATATCTTATTGTTTCAGAGGTTTAGTCCATTATCATCATGATGGAAAGCATGGCATCATGTAGAAAGGCATGATGCTGGAGTTGCCAAGAGTTCAACATCTTGATCTAAAGGCAGGCAGAAGGAGAATCTCTGAACTTGGTAGAACTTGAGCATAGGACCTGAAAACCAAATTTCACAATGATGCATTTCTGCCAAACAAGGCCATCCCTACTCTAGCAAGGCCATACCTCCAAATAGTGCCACTTCCCATGGGACAAGCATATTGAAAACATCACAGGATCATTGGTTGCTTCTTTCCTTTAGAAGCTTTCATGAAATATTCTGGCACCTTGAAAGCTAGTCTTCAGGTCATATCTAACTTGGCACCTCTGGGCTCTGTTTCCACATTTCATTGTGTCTTCAGCAATAGGTACTCACCAAACACACCTGGAAGACAATCACTGACAATCAAAATAATATGTAATGTTTTGAAGAGTCTTAGACAACCTGGATCAACAACTCAACAGAGAGCTGCTCATGCCTGGTGAATGGAGTTTCAGTAGATGATTTTTGACTTTAGAGAGAGCATTGTCAAGTTGGAAGAGAACATTTAGAGGAATATTAGGTACAGATGACCTTATTGGGGAAACAAAGAAAAGGAGGTGGGCTTCAATTAAAGAGGAAGGAGATAAATACAGAAGGAGAGTAAAATAACAATAAGGATTGCTAAAAAACTCATAGGGAATCATAGTATAAATTATATATTTAAGAGAAAATTTTAATATATGTAAATCTGTGTATAAATATGCATATATATACTTTAAACAAAATTTTTCATATAAATTTTTCAGTACTATATAGTCACATATATGACGTTTCCATTCCTTTCTTATAGAAGGAAATCTATCAGGAAAGTACAAATTATTTAAAAATATACTTGGTACTTTGTCATCTATCCATCTATCTATCTATCTATCTATCTATCTATCTACTATCTATCTTAGCTGGTATACCTAATGAATGAAACAAAATAGGAAAACTGTAAAGGACTACCATAGAAAAGAAATCACTAAGAATTTTAAATGACATCTAGTTGCTTCTTCACCAAGTAATAATCTATCCTGGACTAAGAAAAAGAAGAATAGAGATGTAAGCTTTACACTGTTCCCTGATCTCCATAGTCTGGCACATGGCCCTGTCTGCCATGTCCCCACCCCAAGGAGTCCTGCCAGCATTTGCGAGGAGCCTCTGGGCCCAGAGAGGGTAGTGGTGGGGTCACAGAGCAGGAATCTGGCGATGGCTTTAAAGTCTGAGGGTCTCAGGTCTTTCTGGCTCTCCGATCTGTACTGAAATTCTGAAGATAACTTCTAAAAAGTCCTAAAAATTTCTTGCTCCTTCTGAGGGTAAAAGACTACTGGCTTAGGTGATTAACACCTGTGGCCTAACAATGGCGGATTAGGCAATGTGGTCTTTGTTCTATCTCAACAAGAACTACTGCTGCCGGGCACAGGTGGAAGAAGAGATCCTTGACCTCATGAAGGCTGGACGCCCCAGGGGGTGGGAATTTTGAGGGTGGGGAAGTGGGAGTGGGGGGGTAGGTGGGGGTTACATCCACGGAGAAGAAGGAGGAGGGGTAAGGGGATGAGGGGTTCCCAGGTGGGTGGGGGATGGGGTAAAGGGATAACATAAGAAATGTAAATAAAATATCCAATAAAAAAAAAAGAACTACTGGGCTCTAACTTTCATCCTGCTAGTCAGAAGCCTCAGGAAGAAAAGACACTTAGAGATGTGGTTATAGCATTTATTACTAAATAATTAAAAGTTTCCTATTAAAGCTATCTAAGGGGAAGAGCAGAAAGATCATAAGCGGGGAAAGAGAAAAATTCTATTTTATCTGGGGAAAGGGAAAAATCCTATTCTATCTCTCTATTCTACCTGCCTCTCATCTCTTTGTCCTCAGTATTTATACATCTTTCAGAATACATGATCACATATTACAAAGTTTATCACAAATTTACACCAAAAATCAAATCATAAATTGAAATAGAAATTTACAACAGAGAATGTTTACATGCATATCCATAGGAGTAATTATCTGGTTAAACATCTATCACCTGTCTAGCTCCATAGGTTTATTGAAGGTTTAAAACTATAAGTTATTAGTGAAGTTTTGTTTAGGTAAACCCAGTCAATATTTGATCTTCTGTCCTAGTACCTATAACAAATCATTAGTTCTCTTTCTATGACCTTTGGTTAGTTGTTTTACAACCTCTTGGAATGTGCTCTGAGTAGGAGAAAGTCTGATTACTATCTAAGAGCAATTAACTGATGACACTTGGGAGACTGACAGAGTTTCTCATTGCAGTTTTGACTATCAGAAAGGGACCTAATAGCAGTCCCACTATAAAAAAGCTTAATAATTGATATAATTTTAGGAATTCTTATAGGATCATCATAAAGATTTAAGAAGTCATCTATTTGTCTATATAGCATCACTATAAGACAGTACATCTTTGTGGATCTGCAGAGATCTGCTCCAAAGGGGTGTGTTATTGCTTAGTGCTTGTTATATATGTTTAATAATAATAGGAAAAGCATATTAATAGCAGGAATCTTTCCTAAAAATGAGTCCCTTATAGCATTGCTGAATAAGGACACACCTGTCGAAGATTATATAGTAATGCAAGGCAGGCCTTTTCAGGATGATCAGCTGCTAGTTATTAGTTTGTCCCATTATGGCTCCTGACAAGCATCAGGAACCTCCAGCAAATGTCAGGAACAACCATATGGCTATTCTTGAATAACACAAGAAGCACAAGAAGATGACCTAAAGTCAGATCTTAAAAAGATGATAGAGTTCTTTAAAGAGAAAATACAGGAAAATACAATCAAATAAGAAAGGATATAAATAAAATTGTTTAAGATTTGAAAATGGAAATAGAAGCAATAAAGAACACACAAACTAAGGGAATCCTGGAAATGGAAAACCTAGGGAAGAGAACGGGAACTACAGATACAAACATCACCAACAGAATACAAGAGAGGAATGAAAGAATTTTAGATGTAGAAGATGTGATTAAAGAAATTGGTACATTGGTAAAAGAAATTGTTAAACCTAAAATATTCATGGCACAAAACATCCAAGAAATCTGAGACTGTGTGAAAAGACCAAACCTGAGAATAATAGGAATAGAAAATGTGAAAAGTTCTAGCTCCAAGCTCTAGAAAATGTTTTCAACAAAAAAACATAGAAAGATAACCAACCTAAAGAAAGATATGCCTATAAACATAAAAGAGGATTATGGAACCCCAAATTGATTGGACCAAAACCAAAAAATCCCCCAACAGATAATAACAAACACTAAATGTACAGAACAAAGAAATAATATTAAAAGCTGCAAGGGGAAAATGCCAAGTGAGTGTATAAAGGCAGAGCTTGATTATGCCCAACTTCTCAACAGACTCTAAAAGAAGACATCTTTCAGATAATACCACCACCACCACCATCAAAATAATAGAAATTAATAGCCATTAGTTATTAATATCTTTCAACATCAATGGACTCAATTCCCAAATAAAAAGACAGGCTAACAGAGTGGACATATAAACAGGATCCATCATTCTGCTGTATAGAAGAAACACACTTCAACAACAAAGATAGCTATTACCTCAGAGTTCAGGGCTGAAAAAATGTTTTCCGAGCAAGAATACAGAAGAAGCAAGCTGGAGTAACCAGCCATTCTAATATCTAATAAAATAGACCTTCAACCAAAATTATTCAAAAGAGATAGGAAAGGATATTTTATAACCTCAAAAGAAAAATCCACCGAGATATCTCAATTCTGAATATTTATGCCCCAAATGCAAGGGTGCTCCATGTTTGTTAAAAAGATTTACAAACTAAACCCTCCATATTAATAATTTAATTGATTAATAATTAATTTGGGTAAAATGTTCTGTAGATATCTACTATGTCCTTTTGATTCATATCCTCTGTTATTTTCATTATTTTCCCTGTTTAGCTTAAGTCTAAATGATCTGTCCATTGGAGAGAGTGGGATGGTAAAGACTCCCATTGTTAGTTTGTAGGGTTCAACCCAATGTGTAGGGTTCAATTCTAATTTTGTGGAGTAGATGCTTTTGAAGTAAAATGTAATGATTCTTTGGATTTCCTCCGTGTTTGTTGTTATATTCCCCCATTTTAGTCTAATTTTGTTAATTTGGATACTTTGTCTTTTGGTTAGTTTTACTAAGGCTTTGCCTATCTTAATGATTTTGTTGTTTAAGTCCAGCTTTAACCCATGGTGGTCTGGTAAGATACAAGAGGTTATTATAATTTTCTTGTATCTGTTGGGGCTTGCTTTGTGACTATGTGACTTTGTGATGTGAGAAGATTTGTTCTTTTTAATTGGAGAGAGTTCATATTAGCAATTTAGAAGCACATGTGAAATCTCTAAAACAAAAAGAAGCAAACACACTAAAGAGGAGTAGATGGCAGGAAATGATCAAACTTAGGGCTTAAATCAATGCATTAGAAACAGAGAGAACAATACAAAGAAGCAACAAAACCAATACCTGGTTCTTCTTGAAAATCAATAAAATAGACAAACCCTTACCCAAACTAACTAAAAGGCAGAGAGAAAGTATCCAAATTAATAAAATTAGATTTAAAATGGGGAATATAACAACAAAAATTGAGGGTATCCAAAGAATCATTATGTTTTACTTCACAAGCCTGTATTCCACAAAATTGAAAAATCTAAATGAAATGGTTGATTTTCTTGATAGACAATACTTAGCAAGGTTAAATCAAGATCAGTTAAACAATTTCAATAGTTCTATAACCTCCAAGGAAAGAGAAGCCATCATTAAAATCTTCCAACTAAAAAGAGCTCAAGGCAAAAAACTTTAGCACAGAATTCTACCAGACTTTCAAAGAAGAATTAATATCAATACTCTTCAAACTATTCCACAAAACAGAAGCAGAAGGAACATTGTCAAAATTATTGCATGTGGTTACAGTCAACCTATTACCTAAAAATCACACAATAACCAACAAAGAAAGAGAATTTTAGAACAATTTTCCTTATGAACATTGATGCAAACATACTCAAAACATTTGCCCATTGAATCTAAGAACATATCATAAAACACCTTCCTTGTCCTCCATGATCAGATGCAGGTGTAGGGATGGTTCAACATACAAAAATCCCTCAACGTAATCCACCATATAAACAAACGGAAAGGAAAACCTGACATGATCACCTTATTAGATACTGAAAATCCTTTGACAAAATCCAACACCCCTTTATATTAAAAGTCTTGGAGAGATCAGGGCTACAAGTTGCATACATAAATATAATAAAGGCAACATACAGCAAGCTGATAGATTCCTCTCCTTGGGGATCATTAGCTGATATGGGTCCATGAGGGTAAATGGGGCAGATACAACAGACAAGGGTGGGAAGGGAGTCAGAAGCCCTGTGAGTATGTGCTATAATGATGTTACTGGGACCATCTTCAGGGAGACAGATCAACTCTACTTGGGGTGATCCAAGGATTATATAGTTTTGGGGGTAGGAATATCCAGGATTGGCTGGTGTCACTGGCTGAAGGCTTATGCCTCATGAAATTGGAAAGTTTCTTCTATAAAGCAAAGGTCACTATCAATAGGATAAAATTGCAGTCTACAAGAATGGGAAAAGATTTTCACCAACCCTATATCTGACAGGGGATATATCCAAAATATACAAAGAACTCAAGAAATTATGTACAAACAAGCCAAATAACTCAATTAAAAATGGAGTACAGAACTAAATAGAAAATTCTCAACAGGAATCTTGAATGGCTGGGAAACACTTAAAGAAGTGTTCGATGTCCTTAGTCATCAGAGATACACAAATAAAAGCCATCTGAATGGCTAAGATAAAAAAACTCAGACGACAGCATACGCTAGTGAGGTCATGGAGCAAGAATAGTACTCTCCCATTGCTGATGTAAGTGAAACCTTCTACAATTAGTTTGGAAATCATTCTGGCAGTTTCTCAGAAAATTAGGATTACTTCAACTTCAATATGCAGCTATACCATTCCTGGGCATATACTCAAAAGATACTCTATCATACCACAAGAACACTTGCTAAGCTGTGTTCATAGCAGCTTTACTCATATTATCCACAAACTGGAAATGACCTAGATGTCCCTCAACTGAAAAATGAATAAGGAAAATATGGAACTTTAAAGAATGGAATATTATCAGCTATTAAAAACAAAGCACATCATGAGTTTTGCTCACACATACACACACACACACACACACACACAATCGAGAAAAAAAATGTTTTCCAGGCAATAAGTAATAAAGGATTGTTTTAAACCTTTGACAAGTAGACATGCCTAGAGTTGGTCCATTGTGTCATGCTATATGGAGAGTTGAGAGATTGTGGGGTGAGAAAGGAAGGGAACAGCTGAGTTGGGAAGGAGCAAGTGAGCCATACTACTAAGGCTAGTTTTTATGTATGTGATGTGAGAAACCAGTTCAGAAAGTTGGAGAATTGTTTCAGAAGGTTGGAGAGCTGGCTTAGACTTGAGAGTACTTGCTACTAATCCAAGCGACTCAGTTATGTTATCCAAAATCCACATCATGGCTGTCAAATCTCTGTGTCTTCAGTCATGGGTCATCCAATGTCCTTTTCTGGCTTCTGTTTATTAGGCAGTTGCATGGTACATACATACACATATAGACAAAACATACATATACATAAAATTTAAATATAAAAATGCTTGAAGGAAGAAGAGCCAATATAGTATTATAGGCAAGGATATGTTATAGCTAGAGTTACAGTAGCGTGGAGAGCAAACTAACAGCTAATACTGGAGGCAAGTAAATGCTCTAGAGACAAAGCAAAGCTCTAGGGAGATGCTGGGATTAGATAAATACAGTATCAATAGATGAAGAAAAAGACAAGATGGATATTACAGAAACAATCAGAAGAAGGTAAATGTTGGAAATTAGATGATAGGTGTAGCCGCCTGCAGAGGGTTCACCTGAAAGGGGTTGTGAGCCACCATGTGGTTGCTGGGAATTGAACTCTTATATTTTTGGTTGTGAGTCTAGCCTTTAATGGCTGAGCCATCTCTCCAGCTCCAACTACCTTTTCTTATTGGAGTTTTCTGTGCCACAATATGCTTAGGATATAACTGAGGTCCCAAATTGAGAAGATATTGCCTTTGAATCTTTTCAGGAACAACAAGGACTCCCCAAAACTTTAAAGTTCATTGTATGAGAGCAAAGGCTTGCAGAAAAACTCCTTCAGAGAAATCAGCAAATAAAATATCATACAATGAATAATATACACTGAAAGATTTAAACTCTTAACTTCTTGTATTAAAGCAACAACAAATTTTTTATATAATGTAAGGCTATTAACTATTCCTTGAGGCAAAACTTTCTAATGATATCACTTCATGGTCTCTCAAAAATTACAAGCAAATTCACTGAATGCAAACCTCCTACCTTCATCAGGATGTAAAAGAATGATATAAAAACAATCTTCTAAATCTATAATAATTCTATATGCATTTCTTGGAATAGCAGCTGGAGTAGGCAAGTCAGGCTGTAATGTCTCACAAGTTTCATAAATCTTAAGTTTGAACTTTGTTTTGGATTAACTGAATAACCAGTCCCTTGTAACTGAGTGAGAGTATCAGATAAAGACCAAGTTGAAGGCCAATCTTTTCCTCTCTTACTCTTAGAGCAATTCTTTTGTTAGCAGGCACAGCTATGCAATGGAAGGAAGCAGACATAATTTTAATTTCTCCAGCATAATCATTATCTATAACTCCTGGCCCATAAGCTGTCTGTTGTGAATGTCTTTGGGTCTGAGGCTGACCCCTCTTTCCCAAGGAACAGCAAGGCAATAAACAAATTCCAGAAAATACCTCTCCAGGGGCTGGTCAGGATGACCATAACAAAAGAAATGTCACACAAGCCTCTGCTGAGCCCACTCCGTGCATCGTCTTAATTCAAATGTAAATGTTCTTACTCTGGGCCTATTTCCTGAGGCCTGAACCAAAGATTATCCTTCCTTCAGGCCTGTACTGTGCCACAGCTGTTTTTAATACCTTTATTCAGCTCTATTTTCTCTATAAACATGGGTGAGTCAAAAAAATCCCAAGCTCATGATTGAACTGACAACTGCAGCCAATGGAAGAGTGTCAGTTTAACTATATTTTTAAGTTTCTTTTGCAATATTAGAGTATAACCATAATTTTGGGAAATAAAACCAATTTTTAACAATGAAAACAATCCATTTTCTCTAAAATCAACATCAATGTTACAAAGTTTGGCTGCCAGTTCTTATATATGAATGCATGATAGTGCAGCTTTTAATATCTCATTAATGAGATATTGTTTCAAATCCTATTTTTATACATCTGATTTCTGAATGACTCCAACCCTGAGTTATCAGTTTTAAGCTAACTTTCTGTTACCAAAGTTGCAAATTTTTAATCATACCCAATAACTTATAGGCTAATAATCTATAACCAAGATTTGCAGAACATATTTATACCTTTAAAACCAGTCGGAAACAAAAATGAAGTGGCTACATATCTTATATACTTAGACTAAACAAAATTTTCTTGCCTTTTCTAGCTGTAATTTCAAGAGAAAAGCACCTTGTCACTTGTAGAACCCAATAAACACTGTCACAGAGATTTTTTCTAGGAAAAACAACTCTCAGCTTCCTTATCATAGAAACCAAAAAGCTACTGGTCCCTTTAAGAGCAGCTTATGCAAACAATCAGTTTCTGTTAAGGCTTCTCCAGCTCAACTTGACTCCTAGCTGCAGGTGTAGGGTAACTTATCTGCTTCTGCTGTGCACATTAAGACTGCCTTTAAAACAAAGTTAAACTAAATCAAGGGGTGGATACCTAGCAGTTTTAACCATTATTTCCTTTGAACCTGAAACACAGAACACCAATCATTAAAACAGTGAAACAAAAACAGACAATTGACACATGTGGACAGATTGGCATGCCAAGGACAGACAGAGAAAGCAGAACTAAGGATTTCTCCAGTAGGAGCCAGAGAGAAAGCAGGACATCTCTTGATTTTCTCCTGTTCCTAGGAGAGCTCTGAAATAGCCTTTTCCTTCCTTTTTTGCTGACACAGCCCAGAGAGAGGGCAACTGCTTTTCTGAAACCCTTTCTCCCTCTCATATTCAAGGTCTAACTCTTCCTCTCTTTCTTTAGGAAGTGTAGTGGTGGCTATTGATAGTTACACCCCAGTGCCCTGGAATCTTAATTTCCCAATTCTTTCTAACTCTGCTCCTCTTGCCTGAGCCAGCTCTTAGGCTGCAGACAAATGACTGTTTAGAATTCTCCTGTCCTATGTTTCGCTGTCATCCCCTAGGTGATACATCAAAACAATGCCTTTTCAGCCTAGAGTGTACCTCCTTAAACACATTTCCTGCAAACACAGCCTCCAAAAAATAACTAGCACTAGCATCAATGCTGTTTGGTGCTTATCAAGTGTGGGATACTCTTCTTCCATTTTCTGTGGAGCTCCACCTAAGACAGTGTTTCTCAGCGGGCCCCCCATTTTCAGGCCTCTCATTCAGGCATCACCTGTAGCTACCTGCAGCCATGGACGAACTGGGTTCTCCTGAAAGGAGGGCTGGAAATGAAAAAAGGAACAGAGAGGTTACAGAAGCATGAAGCCGAGACAAAGTTTTCTGATCAAGGCTCAAATTTTTGGTATTCAGCTCCTCTATTTACAGGGAAAGCTCCACCAAACCCATTCTTGTCTCAGCTGGAGATGGTAGGGAGAACCCATCCTTTGTTACAGCTGGAGATGGGTCGAGGAACCCATCCTTTGTTACAGCTTAGATAATATCTAGTTATGAGAAACACAAGAGAGGGTTTTACAGAGAAACTCCATGGTGGTCAACACTATGAAGAATATCAAAGAGGATCAAATAAGGACTCCAAGGATACTTGTAGATGTAATGAATGTGTCTCTACCATTGACATACATGGCATTTTCACAGGTGTGTGCACATATGTCTCAACTAATCACACTGTATACATGGCTGAGTATAGGGTACTATTATCACTTGTGCAATAATATATCTATTTTAAATATAACAATAAAATAATAAACCAACTAGTATTTAAATTGGATGCTCTATTAAGTGTTTAAATTTGTGCAGCCAACAAAAATCATATGCATATCTCTTTATATAATTATGCAGATATTTCAGAAATAAAAATCTATGGGCTCTGCTTCTGAAGAAGCCATTGATCAATTAGGAAGTATGTCTATTGTTTCTGTCTGGGGATTTTGTTTGCATCAAGACAAGATGTTGTTCATTTGCACCATGCAAGTAGTATGGATGAGAAACAAATAGCATTTAAAAACAAATACCTTGTGTTCTATTGTTTCCATCACTGAACCTGTCTGTGGCAGCAGTCAATCTTTTTCAGGTGGCTCCTGGAGATGGCAGATTATCACACAAAGCATAGCCTCAGAAGTCTTCGTGTGCCTCAAAATGATGAGCTTGTTATTTATTCCTGCTCTCCTCTATTTCTTTCATGACTACAGCCCATATAATAGGCTTGCAGACAGCCCTACATCTGTCATTTTTCCATCTATATAAAAAAGGATCATAATTTAGTGCAGTTGATGTAACTTCTATGACAAATGTCACAAGGAGTTCCCTTACTCTCACTGATTATAATAAGATAGAGACACATTCATTACATGTAGAACATTTCAGAAACATCTCAGTGTATATAGAGGATTTTCAGCCAGTCTACACAGGTATGGCCCCTGCGCAAGGATGACACGCAAATTCGTGAAGCGTTCCATATTTTTAGGAAGGAAAATTGGACAGAAAATTTAACATCTCCTACTAAGTTTGGCAAGGATGACTCTATTCTTGCATGAATAAATCTCCTGTTAATTAATCACTGAAAAAAAAAAAAAGGAACCATTGTTCTATCATTATATTATTATATCGTTCTATCATTATATTATATATTTCCTTCATGCTTATATAAGTATGCTAATTTTTATTTATTTGAAGTTTGTAAGCTGAAGAAGTATGAAATACTATTACAGCAGTGAAACTTATCTATTGGAGTTCATCCCCATTATTTGTTAGTTTGTACTGATTACACATTAGATACTAATTGTTTTTCAGAGTTTTCTGTACTCACTGGTTTTGTGTCAATTTGACACAAGTTAAAGTCGTCAGAGAGGAAGGGGCTTCAGTTGAGAAAATGTCACCATGAGATCCAGCTAAAAGGCATTTTTTTTCAATTAGTGATCAATGAAGGAAGACCCATTCCTGGGCTGGTGGTGTTGGGTTCTATAAGAAAGCAAGCTGAAAAAGTCATGGGAAGCAAGTCAGTAAGCAACAGCCATCCATGGCCTCTGCATCAGTTCCTGCCTCCAGGTTCCAGCACTGCTTGAGTTTTTGTTCTGACTTCCTCCAGTGAAAGACTATGATCTGGAAGTGTAAGCCTTTTTTCCCCAACTTGATTTTTGGTCATGGTATTTCATAACATCAATAGAAACTCTAACAAAGGCACTTTGTTCATGCAAGTTGAGCACAACCATTAAGTGTATTGGTTGTTCTGCTATATATTTTTTGATTGACATGGCCATTATCTCATGTGATTGTATGCAGCAGTCTTGATTCCATAGCTGTGATAATTGAATTTTCCATGTAATTACAGCTGGTGATGACATTTTAAGCACTTTCTCCAGGTGCTTAAGAGTTTGCTCCATTTTGTTTTAATGTGAGAAAACATTAAGGAAGTCTAAATTCTTGGAAATATGCCACATTATAAATGTGCTTTTCGAGTGTAAATGACATTTTCCATTCTTATTGTCTATATACTCACAGCCAAATATGCATTTCTAGTATTTATGTGTGTGAATGAAGACATATAAGTTATCTCAGATGTAAGCAACTGGCCTGACTGGCTGCTTAAATACTTGCAGCTATATTAACTGTGCTTCAGTCTATTTGCATCTGCAAGCAAGTTCTGACAACATAGTTACTGAGAAGTAAGAGGAATGTGAACACTGTTAGGGTTTCTATGGGAAGCTGAGGAGGAGGAAATTTGGGCTTGTGTGTGTTTGTGCATATGAAAAGTTACTTTTATTACTGGATTGCAGATCATGTAATCTTAAGAACTTGCTTTGATAACAGAACTATGAGAATATTTTTAGTAAAAGGTTATGCCAGAGATTAAGGGATTGTATCCATGTCCAGTGCCCCTATTGATTGTAAGAAATATCAGGCATTTGACAATAGCAATGCCTTTTGTTATTAGGGCAAATAACATAGAGGAGGCACACACAGATGTCAGTGTTTATATTCCAACTCTAAATAATGTGCAGCTTCATTCATTGAAAACAAGTGGGTAGTATTGTCAAGGAACTTCACAGTAAAAGATAAATTTTATATACACACTGTTTCAGAGGTTGTTGCAGATGTGACAAATGTGAAGAATACATATTTAATTCATATTTAATTTTGCACCCAAAGTGTACTTTTTTGTCAGACCAATTTCTTAATGTAATGAGGAAACACACTCGGCTTTTTATTACCTTTTGCCTCATTACCTATGTATCTCCCCTCCACACCCCTTAAATGTCAGACAACAAACTTAAAATATAGTTCATGTGGCACTGAAGATACAGCCAAGCATGACTCTGTGTGTCTGTGGGAAGCACTGTGGTTCTTTGATTCTCGCTGACACTTTATCTCAAAATCTGAACAGGTCTGATTCCCAGAGTAGGAAATATTGACTCACCAGGCATTCCCTTGAAAACAGTAAGATTAAGGAATGCTTGGCCTGCATGCTGGGGAACTGGTGGTATTTTTGTCAACAAGCTCATCTTTCATGGGAGAACCTCAATTCCCTAATCAATGTCTCTTGTCTTATGTCTTTCATAACAAGAAAAGCAAGCAGGAAACAGGAGACCTGTGAGAGTTGGTCATTTTATCAGAATCCCTGTGACACCATGGGCAAGGTGAAAGCTGACACAAAATCAATGCTAATCATAAGTTTCTGAATTTTAATGAATGTCAAATTGTAGCATTAAGACATGCGTACATTTCTTGGTTTCATGTTTTCTATGTTTCTGTCTTTGAGACACTGAGTTCTTGTTTCTGTTTCTCAGGACATGCTTTACAGGTGATTTTTTAAGCTGTAGAGATTGCAAAATCTCAGTAATCTACTTACCCATAAGTCCCCAGGTGTCTTTAGGATTAGCTACCATAGCTTAGCTTTTGTAACATAATTACCTAAATCAAAAAAGGAGAGAAATAATTTTTTTTTGTCTTTAGCCTTGGCCTTTCCCTCTGCTAATGCACCAGATTGTATCCCTGGGGTATCTCTTCCTTTAGATTAACTAAATCCTGGGTTCTGCCTAGTGCTCATACAAACTTTGGATTGTACTTTCAGGGGAATGAACATTGCCATTTTGAGGGCATCATTTCTTTTATCAGAACAGCACTAACAATGTCCCTGCCAGGCAATACTAACTTGTGATTGTCAAAACTAAAAAATGATAAATTGAGTCAGTTCAATACTCTGAGATGGCAAATCAGGTAAATGAAATAAACTACACATTGTCTTGGGTATTATTCTATCATGACTTAAATTATGTTACTTAGTTATTTTGTACTTTCTCTGTAAATGAGATCCTGTACCTATAGACCGCTTTCTATGAGAAGTATTTAAAAATAATGTTTATTATGATTATTAATATTTTATATAGATTTCACATTAATAGACAAATATTAAAATTAAAACTTCTTATCTGATATCTTTGTTCATCTTCTGATGTGGAGTTTATTCTGATACATCTAAACAGAAAAATACCTGTACAATAGTTAATGACATCCTGAAACTTTAGTATTCATGAGTGGATGCCAGAGGTTATCTGATGCCAGGAGCTAAAATCATCAAGAAAGAGCCAGCTCCAATGGAAGAAGAACACAAACCTTTGTTACAAGTCTTGCTGAGAGACACAAACACAGAGTTGGAGGTAGGAGAATTGCAGATATGCATTTGAACTTCTGTAAGTTTTAAAACTTTTAAGTCTAGTCTGGGATATCACTTGGCTTCTATAATAGGAAGATGTCTTTTGATCAATGAGATCTCTGGGTCTATTTCTTGAGTTTTATTTACTTTGCCCTAAGGCAATTGGATTTCAAGCTGTAGGGTATCATGGAAGTTCACACTTTGTAGCAATAGGACATGACCCATGAAGTGAGATGAGGGCTAGTATAAATTGCTCATTGTTTTCTTTGGTGATTCTTGAGGCTTTTCAACTGGAGCACAACATCTGGCCAAGCAACATTTTGTTGTACTAAAGAGTTTGTGTTCACTATAAGAAAAATCTTTTACCACATGATTTCAAATGTTCTTTATTGGAATATCCTGGATATAATTATAGTATTTCCTGGAAATATTTATAGTACCTAAAGCACTAGTAGGCTGGAAACATTAAACAAAACAACAAACACATATATAAAGTTACTAGAAAATTATTAATACCAAATAAAATTAAATCAATTCAAAACAGTCATGCTTACTATTTCCATTATACTCTTAGGATTTTTATCTTCTAGATAGTAGTTCTGTTTTTTAATGTTACCATAGCCTTACCTTTCTGTAGCATGTGATAATTATGCCAAATATAATAATAGACCTACAGAATGTCCTGTGTATAGATATAGTGTGATAGTGTGTATTGGTGATTTTTGCTTTTTGGCTCATGGAGCAGGTTTTTATAGCTTAATAGATAAGCATATTTGAACTCTGAAATGAAGAAAGACACTTTAGTTTTATATTAATTGATGCATCATCTTTTCCTGTTCATCCTGAGGGCCATAGCCTCTATGGAGTGACTGCATAATACAACTTCTGCATATAAATCACACCCTGCCACCTGTTATTTAATGGCTGGCAGTGGTGAGTAAAGAACAGTAAGACTTTGGAAGATTGTTCTTTGCAAGCCCGAATGTTCTCCATAGAGGCAATTGCCTAGAAAATAAATTTCGTAGAGAAAGAACAAGATATTACAGACCCCAAAACATCCTTTAATGTCTCAAATATTTTTTCTTTCTTTCTTTCTTTCTTTCTTTCTTTCTTTCTTTCTTTCTCTCTCTCTCTCTCTCTCTCTCTCTCTCTCTCTCTCTCTCTTTCTTTCTTTCTTTCTGCTTCTTAACACTTTATTCTTCTTTTAAAAATTTATTCTTTAATCTTTTTGTAACAGTCCACCCTCAGACTGTTCAACATCTCACATCTCCTCCCCCCATCTCCTAGAGGATATCCTCACCCTCCCGACTCTCCCAGACCTCCCCACTCCCTGGGGCTCCAAATCTCTCTAGGGTTAGGTGCATCTTCTCTGAGTCCAGACCTGGCAATCTTCTGCTGTGTATGTGTTGGGGGCCTCATATCAGCTGATATAAGCTATCCGGTTGGTGGCTCAGTGTCTGAGAGATCTTGGGGGTCCTGTTCAGCTGAGACTGCTGGTCTTCCTCTAGGGTCGCCCTCCTCAGCTTCTTCCAGCTTTTCTCTAATTTAACCACATGGGTCACCAGCTTCTGTCCATTGGTTGAGTGTAAATATCTGCATCTCACTCTTTCAGCTGCTTGTTGGGCCTTTTGGAGGGCAGTCATGATAGGCCCCTGTTTGTAATCACACCATAGCATCAGTGATAGTGTCAGGCCTTGGAGACTCCTTCTGAGCTGGATCCCAATTTAGGCCTGTCACTGGACCTCCTTTTCCTCAGGCTCTTCTTTATTTTTGTCTCTGCAGGAAAAAATTCAGGGTCAGAGTTTTTGACTGTGGGATGGCAAACCCATCCCTACACTTGATGCCCTGTCTTTCTACTGGAGGTGGACTCTACAAGTTCCCTTTGCCCACTTTAGGGCATTTCATCTAAGATCCCTCCCTTTGAGACCTGATAGTTTCTCCCCTCCCAAGTTTCTGGTATATTCTGGAGGGTCCCCTCCCCACCTCCTACCTCCTGAGGTTGCCTGTTTCCATTCTTTCTGCTGGCCCTCAGGGCTTCAGTCCTGTTCCCCCTCCCAATAGCTGATCATGTTCCCCTCTTCCTTCCTTGTCCCCTTTCCTACCCAGGTTCCTCCCTCCTTGCCCCCTCCTGTGATAGTTTTCTTCTCCCTCCCAAGGACCCAAGTGAGGATGCCTCAACAAAAAGTTAACTTTCAGTCACACTGATACATTTGGTTCTTCCTACTTTAGAGCTATTGTGGTAAGTTTTGATCACAATTAAGTGGGTTTGCATAATTTGTTTTCAATTAAAGAATTTGGGAATACCCACTGTGCATAAGTAATGATTGATTGAAGCTACTGATAACTCAGACATCACACTTTTCCTTTTTCAGCAGGTGTTTTCATAGCCAAGTAATAAATCTGATATAGAGAAAACTATTTGCAAAACACATTGCTAAGTGGCTTACTAAAGCCAGCTTTAAAATAGTCACAGAGGCATCAAAACAAAGAACCAGATATTTTGATCAGTTTCTCAAGATTAAACATATTACTATTTCATGAAATATATCTTTCTGTTAAAATGATTTTAGAAGCAAAAAGACTGTTCTGTAAGATGTTGTACTTAATCAATCTAATTCTTTAAACAAAAAGGAAGTAATAGAACAAATGGAATTTACCACAAATGTATAAAATGGCTTCCTTGATTGAAAATAAAACCTTCTGGCATCATCAAATAACACATTGACAATTTTAAATAATAAGGTCTGAGAAGCTTGGTTTTAGTAGTTATTGTTAATTAACTCTAATATCAGTTATATGTGTTGACTTGGTACAAATTTTACAGAAACTATTCATTTTTTCTAATATATCCTGATTTTCATTCTTTTGGAGATATAAGTCATTTAATATGTAACTTATTTGAGGATGCAACTAAAATGTCTAGAAATCTATTTCCAATTATTCATTGGTAAGTTTCTCAAGTCCTGGTATTAAAAAGGTAAGGTATGTTAATTGCTTTCCATATAGCTCAGACAAAGCACCTGACAAAATCTACTTGAAGCTAGGGTTTATTTTAGCTCACAGTTCAGGAGTACAGTCCATCATGGAGAGGAAGTCATGGTAGAAAGAACTTGAGGCAACTGGTCTCGTTGAACCACAGTCATTAAGGAGAGAAAGAGAAATGCTAATATGTTCTCCTTTTGTTTAATTTGGGACACAAACATTAACAACAACCTGACCACTTTTAGGATGAGTCTCTTACCTGAACTAATATAATCTCTATGATATTCTACAGGTAAGGCCATAGATGTGTCTAGATCTCCTATATGATTCTAGGTTCTGTCAGGTTGACAATCACTATTAATCATCACATAGGCCATAAGGAAGGGATGATTCCAAAATGCCCTTTAATTCTGAAGTGTATCTACTTCCACATGCTTAGTTTATAAAGATTTATAACTATTGTAGTTATACATGTAATAAATAATTCTGTTCAAAAATGACTTTCCCAGGTAAGTTATATATTCCCTGTAGAGCCTACAGTTTCCACAAGCAGAGATTGAGAAAATTTTCAGTGAGTCAAAAAAGGAATGTACAACAGTACATCCCAAGAATCAGTACAGTGTGTCTTGACCTGCACTCAGGCTGACATGCAATTCCTGAACCAAGCTGCCAGCAAACTCTAGCAATATCTAATCAATGCATAAAACTTAAGCTTGAGAATAAGCAGTTATATGGAAGCTTAAGGAAGGAACAAAGGTGGAAGCAACAGAGAAAGAAGCTGACTACAAGAAGGAAGTTTCACTCACAGAAGTGAAAGGGGCTATGGCTCCTGGCAGACAGAATCCCTGCTGATATCTAGAAATCTAAGAAAATTAGACTGGGCCAGAGAAACTAAAAGGAGAGGCAGGTCATCTTTATTATTCTGAGTGGATGCTGAGATCATTTCTGATGAAGGAAATAGCATGAAGCTTACAGAACACTTCTCAGGGACAGACCCAGGATTTTTCATAAGTCATAACACAGAGTGACATTGTAGTACAAGATCAATCTCTATAAGAAAGGTGATAGGCATGACATCATTTTAATTAAAGACTCATTCCACTGAGTTTTCTTAAACACTAAAGAAGACAATCCTCCTTATATTTGACTGCATAGTGTTGTCAGTTGTGCTTAATGTGCGGTTGTTTGGTTTTCATTCAAAAACAGGAAAGTTTCTTGAATTAATTTTAGTGAGATGGAATTATCTGATAGTGTAGTCTCTAGTGCAAAAATCAGAAAGGATGCCAACAGATGACTGTATGAAAGATAAAGGTAACCTGACTGGATCAGAGTCTAGTAAGTTTTCCTACTCTCCTGTCCTCTACAATTCAAATTCCATGGTACTCTAGTGTGAGTTCTGTTGTGGTCAGGCTTCCTTTTAAGTAAAATCTCAGAAGATTCCAAATGTTGTCCAGGTTAAACTATAGTTAACCACTTCTAACTTAATTACAGATAATTAGCACTTTCTTCACCATTATATTCTAGCCCAATCTTTTTCACAAAATATTTTGAGGAGTCTATGTGAGTTAAAATATTGCTTATGAAACATTCACTAATAAGAATAATAATTTCTATGTAGTAGAAGAGTGGATCACATTGCTTCACAAAGCAGATAATTCTGACTTGCATTCCATTTAAAAAGAATTGTATTTTAAGCTGTTTCATTAGGTTATTGTGTTCTGAAATTGCATTCATTATCGTGCTAAAGACCCACAAGGGCAAGGGCAATAGATGTATCTTATGCTGATGAACACCTGTCATCTTGCCATGTGAAAATAGCCACATTCATTTTTCATGATGACAAAATTAAAGGCCCTAGACTTTCAGCCAGGAAACTGTGATGGCATCATCCCAAGCAACCTTCAAGTAGACTGCAGGTCACAGTGCCTGAAGCCTTTACACAGCATGAACGATAAGCATTCACAGGTGCCATAGAATTTGATATGATGAACCTTCATTACCAGTTCTGCTTCAGACTCCTCTGAATTCTTTGTCTGGAATGAAGCTGACAGGATGGAGACTCTCTCTCTCTCTCTCTCTCTCTCTCTCTCTCTCTCTCTCTGTTGCAGACCTAATCTACATCCAAGGTTATTATTTTTTGTGTCTGCCTAAGGCAGAATTCAACAGATTCTGGACAGCTTCTTCATTATTTTTTTTACAGCATTGTTAGTGACATTTTTTAATATAACATCAGATAGAGGCTTGGAAAAGTGTAATCCATGTTATAATTAATGGCAGCCTCAAAATTTTAGGAGAGGAGTGTCACATTATCTAGAGGAGAGACAGAATGTCAGCTGAGTGACTTTGGAAGGCTTTCTTCTCACTGCTCTTTCTGATACAAGGGACACTTGAGTCTTGTTAAATAATCTCACTCTGAAACAAACTTTTTTTTTTAACTACTTAGAAAGATTTATAATAATGTCTCAAAATAGAAAATTTTGTCTCTTTCTTACTATCTTTCTTCAAATTTCTTAGAATACATAAAATTGAAAAGTAGACTTTTACACTCTTTTTGCTTCCTCTTCCCAGGGCTCTCTGAGCTGTGAGGCTCTGAGGGGAAGAATTTAATGGAGATTTCACACTTAGCTATGAGTGTTCCAAGCCCCCCTCCCTGCCTGTAATGTCTGGCTGTGAGTCTATGTATTTGTTTCTGTCTGCTACAAGAGAAAGCATCTTTGATGATGGGTCAATAAGACACTGATCTTTGAGCATAGCAGTGTATGATTATTAGGAGCCATCACTAATCACTACTTTTTAAAAAAATGATGTGTTAGGTTTTTGGTTTTATCCTAGGTCTCTGAACTATCTAGTTAGTCTCTGGTTCTTGGTCACCCAAGCAGTATCAGGTGTGTGTTCCATCTTTTAGAGAGAGCTTTAAGTCAAGTTAGACTCTGGTTGGTTGCTCCCACAGTCTTTGTGCCATCATTGACCTAGCATATTTTGGAGGAAAGACAGCATTGTAGACCAAAGGTTCTGTGGCTGTATTGGTACATATATTTTTCTTTTGATAGCTTGCAGAGTACCTTCGTATACCAAAGACACTAGAAAATAATGGTAAAAGTATATAGAAAAGAGTGTAAAATCCAGAAGGGTTAGAAGAAACTACAAAAACAAGGTCCTCTAAATCAACATTATCAAATCTCATATGAATTCACAGAGACTAAAGCACTATGCACAGGACCTACATAGGTTGTACAAGATCCTCTGTGTATATATTATGACTTTCAGCTTAGTGTTTTCAATGGGAATCCAGAGTATATGACTGAGTGGGTCTTTGATTTGTGTGAGTGTGGATGCAGTGGGGAGGGGGGAGGCTTTTTAAATTTCTATTAGTTTGCTTGGTCCAACTTTGATGTGAGGGTAATCTTTTATTTTGTTATTGTTGTATGTTATCTCTTAGACACATGTTCTTTTGTCTTTTTTTACAATTAAATTTAATTTTTTTATTTATTCACTTTACATCCCACTCACTACCCTCTTCCCAGTCACTGCCCACAACCCTTCCCCCACCCACCCCTCCTCTGAGCGGGGATATAGTCCCCCTGGATATCCCCCCACCCCCAACCCTGCATTTCAAGCCTCTGGGAAGCTAGGTGCTTCCTCTCCCTCTGAGACCAGACAAGGCAGCCCAGCTAGAAGAACATATCCCACATACAGGCAACACCTTTGGGAATATCCCGCATTCCCAAACTATTTGGAACCCACACGAAGACCAAGCTGAACATCTGCTGTATATATGCAGGGAAGCCTAGGTCTAACCTGTGTATGTTCTTTGGTTGATGCTTCAAACTCTGAGAGACCCAAGGATGCAGGTTAGTTGACTTTGTTGGTCTTACTGTGGAGTTCCTATCCCCTTCTGTACCCACAATCCTTCCTCCTATTCTTCCATAAGAGTCCCAAACTTCATCCAATGTTTGGCTGTGGGTGTCTGTATCTGTCTGAGTCAGCTTCTGAGTGGAGCCTCTGAGAGGAAAACATGTTCCTGTCTGCAAGCATAACAGAGTCTTATTAATAGTGTTAGGGATTGGTGCTTGCCCATGGGATGACTCTCAAGTTGGGCAGGTTATTATTGGTTGACTATTCCCTCAGTCTCTTCTCCATCCACCATGCCTGCATTTCTTGTAGACGGGATACATTTTGGGTTGAAGTTTTGTGTGTAGGTTGGTGTCTCTATCACTTTATTGATGTTCCTGGCTGGCTACAAGGCTGGACTCTTCAGGTTCCATATCCTCAATATAGTGAGTCACAGCTAAGGTCACCCTCATTGATTCTTGGGCACCTCCCTTGTCCCAGGTCTCTTTCTCATCATGGACATGCTGCCCACCTCCTCACCTCTGTCAGTTAAAGACTTCCATTTATTTTAATGGCCATCTAGCCATCTCTTCTGTCCTTTTCCACATCTCATTCTGAAACCCCATTTCCCTCCCCATCCCTCCTCCCTCCCAAACCCCTCTCTCCAGTTGTGACCAACTCCCCTTAAATTATAACAAAAATCCATCACTCACCAAATGACCATAAACCATCCACCCATCTTGTCAATAGGGGCATTGTTCTCTAAAATTGTTTCCTGCTTAGTGACTATGTGTCCTTTGAAGATCCCCCAAAATTGGGATATTGGCCGGTTTTAAGAAAGTCAGCTGTAATATTTTCTGTTAAGTCTCTGTGCGATGTGAAAGGAGCAGGTCCCAACTGAAGTTCCGACTGGAAGACTGAGAGACTGGCACAAATGGTCTCAGCCATTTTGAAGCTATCCTGGAAGCATGTTTTGATGAAACAATTATTGAAACAGTCTGAGTTGGATCAAGCAAGATGCTGCAGTAAATATGTCTCAGCATCTCAGCATCCTTCTTAGCATTCTTGAGGATGAATCTTGTCAGGGCTGCTTTAACTTCATTGGTGTCTTGTTATTTTCCTCTGTGAATATATAAACGTTCAAAGGTAATATATGTTTCTGCATTAATGTATATATGGAATATGCAGTGTTCACAGTTCAGCTAAGGTGCTTTTCTGTCCTTTGTTTGAGCATACAAGGCATCTGTCTTTCTTTATAAGTTAGTTTGGACTGTATAACAAAAAATGTAATCTAAACTTCTATCCATGACATATGAAAAGATTGCATGGTAAGTCCTGACGACTCTGTAGGCATCAAGATGCTATACTTAGTTGAAGTCATGGATGGAGACACTCATGTCTCATCTAGTCTCAGTGCTATTCCCATGAAAAGGGATCAACATATACTTGACCTTTTGTGATTGTCTATGTATGCTGCCTAGATCTTCAGGAAGTCTTCCCTGTCAAATCTAATCTTTATTAATTTTAGTGGAATCCAAAACTTTCTTCTCATGTTGAGACAAGCACAAAATCTCTTTCCCAATGCAACACATTTCCTTCTTTCCTCTTTGAACCTAGGACGTCCTTAAAATAGATTATTCTAATTCAGAAATATTTTTCCCCTTAATCCAGTGTCTCTTAGCAGTTGTTGTTTTTGTTCATTAGCAATAAGTTTGCTAAATTAATAAAGCACTATGTAATCTATCTCTGGGAGTCATTGTTACCCCTTTTTGTTAAGCATATCTTTTAATGTACTATTAGTTATCTCTACAACTGCTTGTCCCTTAGAATTCTGTTGTATGCCTATAAAATGCTTTATATTATAATATGGAAAACTTTCACTTTACTAGAGACCAATGCTGGAGCATTGCCAGTCTTAATTTATACAGGTATTCCCACAACAGCCATAACTTCCAATAAATGTCTAATTACAGAATCAGCCTGTTCAGAACGTAAAACAGTTGCCCATTGAAATCTTGAATGTGAATCTATGGTACAGTGTATCAACAAATGTACACATCTTAAATATTCAAACGCTACATAATGAAACACATAAGTTATTATATGACATTGTGCTAAGGTAGCATCATTAAGCAGAATCTGAATTCTTAACCACATTACGTCTCCTTAAGAATTTAATAGGTTGTCATTCTGTAATGTCATCAGAAGGTGGTGATGTAGGCTTTAGATCGGGATTTCTCTGAAGATCCTTTATTCTGAATCAGAGGATTTTCCAATTCCTTTTTTTTTTTTTGCCTCCTCACTAGCATTTAAATTTTCACTCTTTTCCTTCTCCAAATCTTTTTAATTCTGATCTCTCTTTAAAAGGATATATAAGGGAATATAATGGTGTAGCAAGAGAGAGGGAAAGGGGAAGGGCAGGACCTGCAGTTCCATGTTTGCCATGATTAGGCCTGTTAGATCTCTTCATTTCTAACTTTTTGTTTTGCTACTGGACTATTAGTTGTCAGATAAGTTGTCATTCTTCTGGCTACTTCCTGCTGCTTTGGGGCAAAAAGAGGAAGGGGGATTTATTAGTTTAATGTGATTGAAAGTTGGGTTAGTGAGAGAAATGAGGAAGGAGTTAAAAAGAGTAAAAAGATTAAGAGGAAAGTACAGAATTCAATAAGCTCTGGGTCAAGGAGCTGGAAGGGTCCTAAAAGCCATAGATTGGTGATTGCTTCATAGAGGTTGGCTGGTGTGTTGAAGGGCATTTACAGAAGCCAGGAGTTATCCAAGAGACTATCAAGGAAACATTCCCATGTCCGGATAACATGTTCATGGGCCAGATGTAGAAATGATGTTATCTTTGGTAGCAAGAGATTGGTAACACCTGAGGAGGAACTGATTAAGAATTTGGTTATTTATCTGTCAAATGTGTTTGGTCAAGAATGAGTAAAGACACTTAAGAAATAGAAGAGCAAAAGTAAGTGAAAAATAATGATGACAAAGGGTCTCATCAAGGGCCAGATGCAATTCATTAAAGGGTACTGGAACCAATGTGTGCAGCCAGCATCAAAGAAGGAAGTTCCTTTTAGCAATTACTCAGAAAGGTAGGTTAGCTTGTGTACACTTTCCTCTACCACTACAGACTCATTGATGTGATAGAGTATTCTTCTCTGAGAAACAAACAAGTTCCACCCTTCTCTACCTTTAGGAGATCTAGGACTCAACAGTTTTGGAGGAAAACTCAGGCCAGAGAAGTAAGGAACCATTGGAAGTAGGCCAGAGACTGGGCCACAGATTCTAAAGAGAGTTATAACCTGGACTCAAAGACTTGAGCTGTAAGGACAGAGTGACCCAAATCTCTGCAGGCCTTAGTCTTCACTGTTAAGACAGTGGCCACCATAATAGTCAAGAAGAAATGCCTGGGAACACAAGTTCTTGAAAGGAGCCAGTAAAATTAAGATTGGTCATATATGGTCAATTGAGGGATGACTGCCACACAAACAAACAAACAAACAAACAAACAAACAAACGGGACTGGCTACATTGGAGAGAATATACCAAAATAGTCTTAACTTTGGTGCCCAGGTGGGCTTTGAATTTGAGACATTTGGCAAAGATGGATGATTGTGTAGGTCTTTATAAAGGGATGGAAGGGATGGTTAACAATAAAACTTTGGGGTTTGTGTGGAAATATTGACAGGAACTGTTTTTGGTTTCCAACAGGGAACTTGGATGGCTAGGGACAAGAAATTGGTAGTTGTGAGGTCATGGGGGCATTGGTAAGTGGGGCACCACCAGTATGAGGGACTGTGGCTAGAGGAGGGAGTTGAAGGTACAGAGAAAGCTGTGGGAGGCATTAAAGGAAGAATCAGTGAAACTGAGAAGGGAAAGAGTTTGTTGGATGACCTTACTCGAAATGAGAGTTTAGCCATGAGAATGTGTGTATTTAAGGGCAGATGGCTTGGAAGGTTTGGGTTAAGTTGTGTCTTCTAATTAGGAGTGTAGAATTTGTTGAAAGTGCTTGATGTCTGAGCATACCCAGACAGATAGAGATTAGGGAAGCCAGTTGGCAATGAATATTGATTGTGGCCATTAGTATCCAGGATTTAAAAGGTCTAGCTCATCTCCCTTTGTAAAATACACCTTAGACTTTAGTGGCTTATTTATCCTCCCATGAGTCTTTGACATATAATGGAGGGAAATAATCTTAGTGGTTTGGAGGAGTCTGGGGTTGTATTAATACCTTTCCAGTGACATCTTCCCATTGGATGGTGCTGGTGACCCAGTAAACTTTCCAGACCCTGTGACAATATGTAATGCCTCCCCTACATTACTTGGGAAGAGTACGGCAGCTTGTGTGGAACTGATTGATGGTAAAGCAGGTAAAGGATAGATCATCAAAATTTCCTGAAATAGCTCCAGACTGAACAGAATTTGGAATAAGAGCACTGCATCCAGCTTTGGAACAGAAAGCCTTGCTGATAACCTGGACAAAATCCTTTTGATTTATGAGTTTTGTCCTGACTTTAAATTGCCTGACATATGGCAACTATGTGGCTAGAAGAGAAGGAGGAGTGAGAGGAGGTGAGTAAAAGTCATCTTGTTTAGAGATATGAGGCAATCAGGAACAAGTAATTTTAAAGCAACAGGGACCAGAAGGTGTGGATTAAGATGTAAACTTGGGGCTAGAAGAGTATTAAGGAATGGGAGGGAAGGAGAGGGAGGAGGCGAATAAAAGACTTTAGACAAGACAGATGAACCCAATGTGGGACTGCCTGAAGTCTGATCATAGTAGGAATTATGACTGCTGTAGAATAGGACCCTTGCCACTTGCGATAGAGTGGGGAGTACAAGGAGAACTTGAGCTCCTGGCTGTATGGGACAAGTTAGAGAATTTGTGAGTGGTTTGGGAAGAAGGCAGCCAAAATGTGTCTAGATGGGCAATTTGATGGCCTATAAAAGAGGGGCAAGAGTTTTTTAGAAATGGCGAAAGTGAGGCATGTAGTCCCAGTGAAAGAAGGGATCTCAATGTCCTATGTTGAAGGAGTATTAGGTATGTTATGATGTGTAGTAAGATAGCTTTGAAGTGGGGTGAGTCATGGGAGATAAAAAGGTATCATGACAGGGCACAATATTAGCTTGATTATTATTATATTTAGCGACAATGTAGGGGTCAGTCTGATGTGCCTTGCAAGGATTTGAGCAATTCAAGAGGGTAAGAGATGCCTTGAGGAGGTCATGGATATATGAAAAGTTAGTTTTTCAGTTGCCTTTTGTGTTTAGAAATCCTGGTTTCTTCCAGATGTTAGAATGTTAGCAGGATAGAAAGCATATTTGGAGTCCCTATACAGCATTAATATTGTATTTTGATAATCTGGAAGGTTTTGGTGAGGGCCACTGATTCTGCCTGAAGATTAGTAGTGCATAGGGGCAAGAAAGCTGCCTTGGTGATTTGAGATCACTGCATATCCCACAACCTGGTGGCTGTTTAACAAGAAGGAGCTGTCTGTCAATCATAAAAAGTACAGGCAGAAGTAGCTGGAGCATCTTCCTGTATATAAGAAAAATTGAGGAGGAGGTCTTCAAGAGTCTTGGTACAGGAGTTGTAGAGGGTCTGCATAATGTTAGGGCAAAGGAATAAGTGTGTATGGGTTGAGTAGAAGGCAGGTAATAAATATAAGTGATGTATTTTTTATAAGAGAAGTTTAAAGAGATAGAACCCAGGTGGTGGAAAGGAATTGGAGTGCTTTGTTAGTGAGCAGTAAATAGAGAGGATGGTGGGAATAGATTATGAGGGCAGATCTGAAAGTTAATTTGTTAGATTCAGAGATAAACAGAGAGCCTGCCACATAAGGGTAGACAGGGAAGCCAGCTGCAGATGATGCTGTCCAGAGTTTTGGATAGGTAAATGAAAGGGGCAAAGATTGGCTCAAGAAAGTGTCCCAAGACCTGAAGGGCATAACCTTGTCTTTCAGATGTGTAAAGATGGAAAGATCTGCATATATCTGGGAAGTGGAGGGCTGGAGCAGAAAGGAGAGCATTTTTTGAGCTTAAGGAATTGTCTGTGGATGGGAGGAAGAGGCTCATGGGGAAATACAGAAATTGCTTGATATAGAGGGTGTACTAGAAATGAGTATCTAGGGATCCATGAGTGGAGAAGATTCGCTAGCCCCCAAAAGGAAAGCAGCTCAGATTTTGATGAAAACAGAGATAGAAAAAGGAGATGGGAAAAGTGGCCTACACTGAGGTGTTTATAGGTTAGGGTGAGAGAGAATTCAAGATAGCTGACCTGTGAGGAAGAGAGTTGAGCTTTGGAAGGCAGGACTTGGTAACCACTAGAATGAAGTAAATTGAGGAATGAAGTGGTGTTAGATTGGCTGCTGGAGAGAGAAGGTCTGCAAAGGAGGAGATCATTTACATGTTGAAGCAGACAGGAATAAAAGTAAGGAAGGAAGGCCAGGTTCATGGCATAACTGAAAAGATAGGGACGGCCTCTGAATCCCTGAGGATGGACAGTCCAGGTCAGTTGTCAGGACTGTTGAGTATAGGGTCTACCAAAGTGAAGGCAAGAAAGGTCTGGAAAATGAGTAGTATCTAGGGGTGTCGAGGTAAAAGCATCTATAAGGTCTAGGACTGAGAAGTGAGCAGTGTTGCCAGTGATACTGAAGAAGATAGTATAAGGAATGGGGACCACAGAGTATACAGGGACAGTGGCAGTATTGATGGAGCAAATACTCTTGACTAAGTAGAAAGTTCCATTAGTTCTTTTTCTACTGCCAAAATGGGAATAGTAGGGTGATGAGGCAGGGTATAAAAACTTCCTAGATAATAGAGATTGAATGATGGGTTTGAGGTCTCTGAAGTTGGTTAAGTGTAGAGAGTGTTGGGATTTGGAAATATAGGCAGAGGGATCTGTAAGTTTAATAGAAAGGATTTTATGATATATATCAAGAAAACTAGAGGTGGTATCCTATATGGTAGGAAAAGGGGAAAGAAGATAAGAGAAATTCAAAGATTTTGGAGAATGAGAAAGATGTAAATGGAGGCTGAAGAGAAGAGAGGAAGGAAAACAGGACTGCCCTGGGAACCCAGGGTAGCAGGCAAAATTCATGTGAAGTTTAGAAAGCATATCTCTCCCTAGTAAGGGATAGAAAATGAGATAATGAGGAGAAAGTAGTAGAGAAAACAACCATTGAAGGAGAAAGTTAATGGTGGAGTTTAGAGGCACCTGGAAGATTGAGCATGCACTCCAACTATGGATGAGGGAGAGGGACATATGGAACCCCAAGAATTCTCTCAGTACTGAAAAGATTGCCTTGGTATCTCAGGGAAACATTATGAGATTACCTGATACAAGAAGCCAGATCCTAGGCTCCTAAAGAGTAATTGGTGTGAGTTTAGTCAGATCAAGAACGGAGTCTGAGCTCTGTCAGTCTAAGGCTGCCTGGCGACAAAGAAAGTTCCAGAAGCCTGGATGAGCCCAATACCCAGGGGCTATTTTGTTGACATTTATGGCACTGTCAGATAGGTCTGTGAACATCTGGGCATGCACAAGCCCAGTGATATTTCTTGCCACATTTGAGGCAAGGACCTGATGGCCCCTTATGACCTGACATTTACTTTTGTTGGGGCATTTGTTGAAATTTCTTAGCCAAGGGTTGGCAACTCTGTTTTTTGTTTCACTCATCATGATAATGGACTACCTTAAATGCCAGGGCCAGAACTTCAGCTTGAGGTGTAAGTGGGCCTTGATCTAGTCTTTTGAGCTTGACTTTTATGTATGGATAGGATTAGGCAAAAAAATAGGCCATAAGGACTGGTCGATCATCCAAGGTCTCTAAGTATAGGTTTTGTATGTTGGATCATGTCCTGAATAACCCATCAAAGGAACTGAGAGTAATTTTCAGATTAATTCTGAACTACCTCTAACATCATTTGAAATTGGTTTAAGGGTCACTCTCCTTAGGCCAGAGAGGAGGCCAGACAAGTAATAAAACAGTCCCTGGACCAAGAATCATGTCTGTTATTATAATTCTACTGGTGATCTATGCCAGGGATTTCCATGTCTCCAGAAGGGTTGTTTGGTCTGTTTGGTATATTTTATCTGCATGCTCATGGGCCTTTTCCCAGACATGTCTAAATTCATCAGGGAGGAAGGTTTTATAGACAGGATCATATAGAGGTCATAGAAGGTAGGTTTGTAGGAGTGGATTATATATTGGAATTATTTGATGAAGGTGATAGGGTCTGAGGTAAAGAGACCCAGGCATATTCAACCTGGGTAAGTTTGTTAAGAGAGAAGGAAAAGTAAAAGTAAGTAGGTCCAACCATACCTGCACTGGGCTAGGGGATGAGTGCATTTTATCATGGGAATGAATGTGAGGAGGTCTGAAAGAAAGAGGAGTTGCTTGGCAACCTGATCCTTCTGGAGAACTGGATTAAGAAGTAGAGGGGACATCCATGTTAGAATGAACTAAGATGTGTTGGTAGGCTTTGATTGGACATCTTAATCAGTGTAGCCAATAGGAAAATTTGCTAGCTGGACAGATCAGACTTAGGAATGAGTTAAGCATAAGGAAGTGATCAAATAAAGGAATGGACCTTGTTGGCCAGATTTAGGAATGTGAAAATGCCTACATAAGGGAATATAATGGTTTAGCAAAAGAGAAGGAAGATGGGAAGGCAGGATCTACCCCTGCCATATTTGCCATGCTTGGGCATGTTAGAAGCCTGTAAACAGGGCTATGTGAGTAGAGACTCCGTGAGAATTCAAGTAAGAATAGTCATTAACAGCACAACACACTAGTCTTTATTAGACATTAGCCACAAAAGCCATGTGGCCTCCACCCATCAAAGCTATTCAGGTAGAGGTGAATTCATTCCCTACTATGATGGAACAGGCTGCTTCAAGTTTGTGCTATAAGATTTGATACCTGCCTCACTGAGTTTTGTACTGCTTTTAGCCAATAATTCCTTTCAGTTTTCCTTTCTCCATTTTTCTTTTTTTTTTAACTTTTGCATTTTTTTTTATTGGATGATTTATTTACATTTCCTATGTTGTCCCCTTACCCCATCCCCCACCACCCCCTCGGAACCCCCAATCCCCGCCCCCCCCCCCCCCCCTCTGTGGTTGTGAACCCTCTATCTACCCCCCCCCCCACTCCCAGAGCTCTCCATTTTTCTAAAATTATATTTTTATTACTTAAAACAATTTTTAAAGTTAAGTATATTATGATCATATTATTCCCCTCCATCAAGTCCTTCAAGATCTTCTACCCACTGCATCCCCAGCACAACTCCAAGTTTTTCTCAGAAAACAAACAAAAACCCAAGACAACAACCAAATTTCCCAAAACCAAAGAAACAAAATAAAATCACACTTAAAAAGAACAAAACAAAGCATAGGAAAAAAACAAAAACAAACAATAGAAAACAAAACAAACAAACAAACAAACAAACAAAAAACCCAGACAAACAAAAGACCAAAGTGTAACCAAATAAAAAACTGTGGAGCCCAGTATATGATGATGAGCTACTACTGAGCATGAGGCCTGCTCTGGAATGGTTATATCCTCTGTTTTATTGAGAAAAAAAAACCTGATTTTCTCACTCCCAGAAGGTATAAGTGACTTTTCATGTGTTCACCTTTAACTTAGTGGTTAGGTTTTCATTCATTCATTTTTTTTTTTTAAAAAAAGTAACAAAATAAAACATAAAAAGATAAAAAGAAAACCTGTCACATCAAAATTGGAAAAGTCAAACCAAGAGAAAGAAAAAAACCTAAGGGAAGGTAGTGTAAGGTCTCAAAGAAACCCAGGAGAAATGGCTAACAGAAGTGTCTATTAACATATCAAGCAGATGACTAGCTTTCCCAGCAGCACTCAATACCTGTGCTTGTTTTCAGACTTCTCATCCTTCCTACCCTAAACTTTTCCCTCCTAGAGGCTCAGCTGTGCTTCCCTTCCCTGAGGCTGACCCCTGTATAAATCAGCTTTTCCTCTTGGTCACAGGCTCCTTTCTTGTTCTCCCTCTCTAACTTTCCTCTCAAGGTCCACATTCCTCAAGTAATAAATTTCTTTCAAGTTGGCCAGGAGTGTTCAACCTAGACTTTTTCCTCTGCCAGATTTTTCCCTTCTACCTCCAATAAAAATATTCTCTATACTTTAGGAATAGCCTCATCCTCCTTTTATTTCATTTTGTCATTCAAGCACAAGAATCAAAGACCCACAAAACCATACACTCAGGAATCCCATTAAAAAAACACTAAACTAATGGCATAATATATACATAAAGAAAGGACACTACATACTCATCAAAAAAAAAAAAAAAAAACCTCCAAGAGGACCTTGCAACTCTGTAGTCAGAATGTTTTCTTGGAAGTAAATATTGTCTTTGAGTACATGGATAAAACAGTTTCCTTTGAATCTCCAGTGAAACTGAATGTTAAATTCTGAGTGAAATTTAACAAAGGTAGACTTCATTAAATAAAGGAGTATAGTGAATAATTTGTGAAATGAACAGAAGCATTGAGAACCAGGAAAAATGTTATTTACTTATAGCTTAATCATGTCTCTCCAGTGTTCATAGGTTCCAAGCTTGGTCCTTAGGAAGTAGTACTGAGAAGCTGTGGTGGATCTGTGAAACAGAGCCCTCAGGGAGGTAGCTGGGTCTCTTAGTAAAGTCTGAAACATACTGTAGACATAAAGATAGTTCTTTTTATTATTTTTTAAATCATGTTTACCACCACCAACAGCACCACCACCACAACAAGCTTTACTCATAGTTCTTTAATTCTGCTGCCCTTGGTTTGAGAAATCTTAGGTATTTGGGGGAACTTTGCGGAAACATATCCCCCTATCATTGGAAGGAATATTGGAAAAACTGAACACATTCAATATTTTCTCTCTTTACCCACTGTAATAACATATAATGTAAAAAACTGAAAATAAGAGTTTTTGCCTCCCCTCTGTCTCTGAGAACATGGTATATAGCCCTGACTGGCCTGACATTTAGTATGTATAGCAAGTAGAACCAGAACTCACAGAGATCTTCTTGTCTCTTTCTCCCGAGTGCTAAAATTGTATTGATGGATAGTGTTTCTTCAAGATTCCTTACAGAGATTTCTATTGCCACTTCTTTTAACAACTATTTCAGCCTGGATTCTCTAGGAAGCAAAGCCTGGGTTAGTATGTTACCTTGCTAAGCTCCGTGTGTGGCCCTGGTGGGGACAGAGTGACATGGTTCCTGCCCCTGGAATAAGGTCATAGTGTGAGCCTCCATGATATAAGAGTTGACTGTATAATAATGTATATATTTCACATTCCTCTGAGGAATGTTTAGTCTGTTAACATTAATGACTCTATGATAATCTGACAGCAGGTGTCCAGGAGGTGAAGGTGTGGCTAATGTCTCAGCAAAATGGTAAAGTTTGAGACCTTGAGGATGGTCCTTAAGGCTATGGAAAAGAGCTCTAAATACATGAGTTCTAAAATATATGATTTCTCCACTATGCAAAAATGTGAGAATGCAATATGAATTATTTTGCTGCTTAAGGCATATTAAAACATAAATGCTGTGTGTGTGTGTGTGAGTGTGTTTCATTTGGGAATATTAACCACTGATGTAGAAAGTAGTACCATACTTGGATTTAATTAAGTATTAATACTACAGTCCTTCTCCATTTTTTGATTAATTTTGGTTTGAAGTCTATTTTGTTAGATATTATAGTAGCTATATCAGCCTACTTCTTGTGGCCATTTGCTTAGAAAATCTTTTTCCAACCTTTTACTCTGAGGTAGTGTCCATCATTGATTTGAGTGTGCTTCTTGTATGGAGCAGAAGCATGGATCTTGTCTTCACATCCCTTCTGTTAGTCTGTGTCTTTATTTTGGAAAATTGAGTTTATTCATATTGAGAGACACCAATGACCAATGACGGTTAATTCCTGTTATGTTTTGTAGTTGTTGTTGTTATTGTTGGTAGTGGTGGTGGTAGTAGTAGTAGTGGTGGTGGTGGTGGTAGTGGTGGTGGTGGTAGTGGTGGTGGTGTGTGTGTATGTATGTGTGTGTGTGTGTGTGTGTGTGTGTTTCTTCTTTGGGTTATGCTGGCGTGAGATTATTTATTGCCTGTATTTTTGTGGGTGTCATTAATCTTCTTGAGTTGGAGTTTTTTTTTTTCTAGCACCTTCTCTAGGACTGGATTTATGGTTAGATACTATTTAAAATTAACTTTTTTCATGTAATATCTTGCTTTCTTTCTCTATGTTGATTGATAGTATTGTTTGTTGAGCATAATAGTTTATGCTGATATCTGTGGTCTCTTAGAGTCTACAACACATCTGGCAATCCTCTCTGGCTTTTAGAATCTCTATTAAGAAACCATAGTCATTTTAATGGGTCTATATTTACATGTTGCTTAGTCTTTTTTTCTTGCAGCTTTTAAAATTCTTTCTTTGTTCTCTGTTTTAGTGTTTTGATATTTATGTGATAAGAGGACTTTCTTTTCTGGTTAAACCTATTTGGTATTTTGCAAACTTTTTATACCTTTATAGTCAAGTCCTCCTTTAGGTTAAGAAAATTTTCTTCTATGATTTTACTAAAAATATTTTCTGTTCCTGTGAGCTGAGAATCTTCTATTTTTATTTTTTTTGTTGGACTTTTCTTAAAAAATTTTGTGGTGGTTTGTGTCAGAACTTTTTTAGATTTAACATTTGATTTGAATGATGTATCTATTTCTTCTATGATACCTTCAACACCCAAGACTCTTTCTTTCTCAGCTCTTGTATTCTGTTGGTGATGCTTGTGTTTGTAGTTACTTTCACTTGGATAGATTTTTCATTTTTAGAATTCTCTCTGTGTTTTCTTCATTGCTTTCATTTTCATTTCAAGTCTTGAACAGTTTTATTTGTTTTGTTCAACTTTTTTTTCTTATTTTTCATAGCACTCTTTAAGGAATTTATTGATTTCTTTCTTTATTTCTCTCTCTCTCTCTCTTTTTTTTTTTTTTTTAGCTTTTTAAGAGATTCTGATTTCTGAATATATCTTTGTTGCATGAGTATTTTCTTCCTTGGTTTCTGTTTCCTCTCTGTTCTTCTGGTTGGAGTGGCCTGTGGTTGAGTAAAGGATCTCCACTCAACTTGAAGGCTAGGCTTCTGATGGCCTGTATTGCTCCTTGTCTAGCAAGAGGTTGCCACCCAAGTTAGGGGCTGGAGTTCTGGTGATGTGCATGGCCTCTGATCTGACTGGGGGGTTGTCTGGGTTTCAGGATGGTAGCCTGGATTCTAGTGTGGTAGGAGGCTTCTGTCTGATTTTTAGAGAACTGGCCTGGTCTTTGGAGTGCAAATGCTGGTCTCTGCTTCTAGTGGAGTGTGGGGAAAATTTAGAAGCTGCCACAGCAGTGGGACCCCGGAGGGGCTTCCACACTGCAGCAGGTCCCACATTCGGGAGGAATCCTATGGTTCCAGTGGCCTGGAGGCCTTGGTGGTGGCAGGCCCCAATGACACGAGGAAGTCCTTGGTTCCAGAAAGGTTTATTGTCATGGCAGATAGTGGTTGGATCTAGGTGTACCCCCCAGAACTCAGGGCAGTCCCGAGTTATATAGGGAGGGAGAAAGGGGGAGGATTGAGAGAGGATCTGGGGGAGGCATGCTTAATTTGCTCTGCCCTCTGGCCTTCATTAGTATGTAAATCCCTAAGACCTGAGGCCTATAGACTGGCCTATGTGACTGAACAATGTAATTTTATGAAGACATGACTGCTTTTTAGGACCTTGGATTCTGGGGGGTGCTGAACTCCTGCCGGTACTCACACAGAGTCTCGGGGTTCTAGGCACCTGCTCAACCATGACCCAGGATACCCTCACGCAGTCCCACAGTGGAGTATGAATTTTCTGCCAGGTCTGGATTTGGTGACAAAGAAAGAAGAGGTTGTTGGTGCTATACTGGGCAGGTGTAGGCAGGGCAAGGTAGCTGATGTGGTTTTCAGGGAGCTATCCTGGCCTCTGGTAAAGTAGAAGGCTTATGTGTGGACCAGAATATAGTGATGAGGAGAGGAGGGACCATTAGGGTCATTCTGGATGAGTGTAGGTAGAGTATAAGTTTGGTTTTATCTGGAGTTCAGGATGCTGGCCTGGCCTCTATGTTAGGTGAATTTTAGTACTCAGTTTTCTGATAATTTTTGGACACTTTAAACATTCAAAGTAAAGAAGTCACAGAAGGACATGACTGATAGCTGTTACTACAGCAGATGCAAAAAAGAAACAGCTACTTGGAACAAACAGAAACATCCCCAGGTCTAA
Organism: Grammomys surdaster; assembly: GCF_004785775.1. Lineage (NCBI taxonomy): Eukaryota > Metazoa > Chordata > Mammalia > Rodentia > Muridae > Grammomys > Grammomys surdaster. The sequence goes on along the minus strand of NW_021620848.1, from coordinate 2,493,368 downwards.
GGACAGAGACTCATGGACCTGGTAATAAACTTTTAGCAACTTTTGATGAGCTCAGAATTCTTCTCTTCCCACACAAGGTTTGACACCTCTTCCTTGATTGGTCCTAATTTTGGTCTTATTTGCATACTCATTCAGCCAATCAAGGTTCAGCTGACATCCAACAAATTAGGATATTAGAAGATGGTAGACACAGAATTTGCTGTAGGAGTCAAACAGGGGAGGGAAAAGAATAAAATATAAAAGGCTTTAGAGCCAAGCCCCAGTACCACCCCTCAGTAACTTTGGTCCAAAGCAGTACTCTTTCAAAACAAAGAGGCCACCTCACTAGTAAGAGAATGAATTGCCATCAAAACTTGTGAAGGCAGATTTGTAAGAAGCTCCTTGTCTCTGAGAATTCTGACCTGGGCAGGGAGCTCATTCAAGTAAGCCTTCAAGACTCAACCACCAAGACTTGATACTTCAGAGATACTTCCAGTCCTCGTGATGTTTTCCTGGGTGGTAGTCCTGTCAGTGGTCTGCAGACTTGCTGTGCAAAGGATTGAGTTTACTTGGTACCCTGAAAATTTCCTGGAGCTTTGGAGCTTCTGTACTTCCCAGAACTGCAATAGTTCTCAACAAATAGCATTTCTGTACTACTAGGAGTTCAAACCAGTTCCATTTAAATTGTTAACTACCAAATGGCAATCTGTTTTGTTTGACAATAAAGCCCCTCCCTTTGGTCTCTTAACTGTTTGCTCAATTCTTTCTTGAAGAAAAATTAAACATAAACGTAGTTGGAGAAAGGAGATCATTCTCTCAGACCACTTCTATAGTTTGATATTATAATTAAATTTAGATAAAAGAATTTCTACTTATAATTTGGTATAGAAATATTGTTTTCCCAGAATTAATCGCAGAAAATTATTTTTTTCTGCTTATTTTGGAGTAATTTTTCATACTTTCTTTTCCTAAACTATGAGAATTGTATTTTAATTTTATTTTCTATAAATACTATAAGAAATATTTATTAAAAGAAAAGCTACATTTGAATTCTTTATTCCATATTCCTTATATTAAGTACAAATTTGTTTTAAATTACCTACACATTTACTATCACAAATGGCACAGAAAAGTTTTTACTCATGCTTAGCTACTTATTTCAAATTTCAATCCTACTTTTCTATAAAAGAAAACAAGTAAATTAGAACAAAACAAATATTCAGAAAGAGAGAAATATAAATGAAAATTTAACAAAACAGGGAACATAAACATTCTAGCAATAAAGAAAAATATTATTTAATTACAAAATTGTAATTTTTTTCTTTAAATTCACAGTGACAATTCTTCAAAATGTGCTTATCCTGTCATTTGTTCACTACCTGATACAGAGTATCATGCATTTCAAGAACCCAGGCATTCTCTAGGTAGTAGCTTTTCCTAAAACTAAGTTATTAATTTTAATTTGCTTGTTACTCTAACTTGAGGTGTGTGTGTGTGTGTGTGTGTGTGTGTGTGTGTGTGTATGCAGAGAAAAACTCGTGGATATTTTTCTCTCTTTCTACATCTAGATCCCAAGGATTGAACTCAAGCTATCAGGTATATTTATTCACTGAGCTGTCTCACCAGCCCACTGATCTCTAAAACTCAGTTTTCAGAGGCATTATAAAAGACAGCAAAAAATCTAAGTAGTATCTTTTGCATCTTCACTGAAAATGTAACCATTGATTTCTACTACAGTTTCTTTTTAAATATAATTTAAAAGCTAGGATATAGCTATGTCATTTTCACTTTCCTCTCTTCTAAGCTTCTCAAATGCCTCATCCTTCTCACATTTATGATCTCTTTTACTGTGCTTTTACTCAAATATAACTATATCCACATATAAGTTGTATGAATATATATATATATATATATATATATATATATTATCTTTTAAAGATTTATTTATTTATATGAGTATACTGTAGCTGTCTTCAGTTACACCAGAAGAGGGCATCTGATATTATTATAGATGGTTGTGGAGCCACTATGTGGTTGCCGGGAATTGAACTCAGGACTTCTGAGAACTGTCAGTTCTCTTAACTGCTGAGCCATCTGTCCAGCCCCCACATATGTAGTTTAAATGAAAAATTTCCATATGGATTGACAATGTCCCTACTCCAAGCCCTACAATAAAAAACTCAACTTCAGGCCTAAGAGGCCTTCTGTTGAGTTGTTGGCGAGGGCTATTCAAGAAATTCTCAAAACATTATAGTCTATTGTTATTGTCCTTTGTTGATCTCAGAGTTGAAAGGTAAATTCCTATTTTTGAAGATACTATGCACCTTGGATATAGGACCCAGAGGATGCAAGTTAGATTTAACTTGAAAGTTACCTCCCTGGGGCCTAGCACATAATTGTAACCACATGAATACTGGTGTCTGAACAACTGGTCAAAAAAGAATTAGAGTAAGAAATAAGATTACTTGGAAAATGACAAACACTTTCATACACATCTCTTCTTATAGTCCAATGGCTTTAAAGAAAGTGTCATTTTAATTTGATTGAAAAGTTATAATCTCATTTAAGCATAAAGATTGATTTTCCTATATTCTTTATCATAACTTACAAAATGTTACATTGAAAAATTAAGTAAAGATTACTTAACCAGATGTAGAGGAATTTTAATCCATCAATATGGCTGCTCTGGCAAGGGATCACATCCAAAGACCTTCTAGGACTATGTGATCTGGTTAGAATAACACACTTTTAATCCCTCTGTCCAAAATATAGACATACCCTTAAAACAATCAGTTAATCCATAACAATGTAGGTAAGTTTAGTTTGTAGAAGAAAACAGCCATGTTTGAAATTGACATCTAATTGAGAAGCAGACAAAATGATGGGTCAGAGGAATATTTGACAGGATGAGTCAAAGAGAAGATAGATAGATAGGTAGATAGGTAGATAGATAGATAGATAGATAGATAGATAGATAGATAGATAGATAGGTGAGAAGGAGGAAGAGAGGGAGGGAGGGAGGGAGGAAGAGGAGGAGGAGGAGGAGGAGGAGGAAGAGAAGGAGGAGGAGGAGGAGGAGGAGGAGGAGGAGGAGGAGGAGGAGGAGGAGGAAGAGGTAGTTTTACCAGGACAGTTTTATAGAAACAGCTTATATATGAAGACAGAACGAATCTGAGAATGAGAAGGAGCCAGAAGATTAGAACAGATTGCTAGAGTTAGTTTCAGGCCAAGCAGGGCAATTCAGTGAGAAACTTAGTGAAGACAGTTTGAATCAGTAAGATTGGAGAGGAGTATGAGCCAGGACAGTTGAGTTGAACCAGCCAGCCAGAGTTCAGAAAGAACTACAAAGGTTGAGCGTATTCAGCAGTAAGTCTTAGAGAGAACAATTACATCTGGTGAATAAAAGTTACTTTTACACCCAGACATAGATTATACCTTATAGTCTTAAACAAAAGAAGACAAATCTTAGTAACACAAAGCAATAATAAAAATATTAAAACCTACTTTTAAAAAATCTTCAATTAACAAATAAAAAAGTGAAAATTTCTATTGTTTAGATTTTAAAGGTTTAAAATATAAATTAGAGGAATTTGTGGTTCTATTTTATATTGTGTGCTTAAAATGTTCACCAATTAAATATTTTTCCAAAATTTTAAGTATATTTATAAATAATATTGACATATGGGAATGATTATGGAGGCAACTTAATGGAAGAAATGTGTTTGTGTCACTATTCTTTCTAGGGGTACCAGACTATTAAAACCACACCAAAGAGCTGAGGGGGCGGTTTCTGTTGTTAATTTTCTGGGAAATCCTCTTCAAAATTTTATTATAATATGCTTTAAACAACTTTCTGAAACCACAGCACTTGTCTATGTACCATGTCTCACAGAGGCCAGGGGTGGTAGGACGTGGGAGAATAGAATCAATAAATGAGCCCTACAAAAGTCTCATTCAATTCCGAACTTTATTCAGAGTATCAGATAATTTATACTTTGGGGTAAGAAATGTATATGAGTGAAGTTCACAGGAGTTTTACTGTAAATGTTTTGAATACAAGTAACAAGAAGCAATAGATAATCTGAAGCAAACTCACTCCTATTTGCTAGGTATAACAACCTATTCGAAGAACAAACTAGTGTTTTAAAGAAACTGAGGTCACAAGACTCATTTCTTGTTTTTCAGGAGATTATGTTGCTCTGACACTTCACTGCTTGGTTCTATATTATTCAAAGTTTGCTAGAGTAACAGAACTTATTGATAGATCTCTCTATAGAAAGGGGATTTTATTAGAGTGACTCACAGATGACAGACAATCCAGCTAATCCAACAATGACCAGCTGTGAGTGGAACGTCTAAGAATCTAGTAGCAAGACTAGATAGTTAGTCTACAAGACTGGATATCTCATCTGGTCTTCAGTATATGCCAGAGTCTTAAAGAAGGAGCTCTAACATTATAAAGAAATGGACTCACTAGCAAGGCAAAAGCGAGCAGGCAAAGAGCAAAAGACTCTTTCTTCCATCTTCTTAAATAGACTTCCAGCTGAAGGTGTGGCCCAGATTAATTGTATGTCTTCCTGCCTCAAGATCCAGATTAGAAGTGATCTTCCTACTTCAAATTTAGCAAAAATCCCTCAGAGGTATGCACTCCATTTTTGGATTTTAATTAACACCAGATGTAGTCAAGTTGACAGCCAAGAATAGCCATTTTAGATTCTGTGGATTGTTATCCTTTACATGTTTAATGATATACTCTGGGAAATGTATATCACCAATGCTATGCATATCTGTAGTGTTTACTGTCACATACATGGAAAGGTCACTTTTTTCTTCCTCCAAACAAATATTAAATCATTAATCATTGTAGAAATTCGAGCTTTAATTTGTTCATAATTGTGGTTGATTTTCATCAGAAAACTTGTTCATCTGGATCTGCATTCTACAGATGCGCATACACACACACACACAATCAGATCTACTGGCAGTGTAAATTACTCTCACGATAAGCAATATATTTATTTGGTATTTAAAAAGAAGTGTTTGTTAACAAAAACACATCTATAGAAAAGTGAGTTTTTAAGGAAATCTATTCTATTACTGTGAGATCTTTTGAATGACCAAGATATTCCAATCTACAGTTCTCTATAGTTCTCTGTATAGTTCTCTATAACTCTATCATCTTTTTTTTTTCAGCACAGTCACCAATTATTACCATGTGCCTCACTTTTTGTGTACTCTCAACAAACTCACTCCAGCCAGTGCCTGACACTGGCCTCTATTGTTGATTGCTTTAATATTATGTTGAGGCTCAGTCTGAGGACCAAAGAATTTATAAGCAAAATTCAAGTTAATGTGATACTAAGAAAGTTGTCTATTCTTTACTACAAGGTAGTACAGTTTCTGTAAACATGGATCTTGGGTGACTGGGTATGTAGATTCTTAGACTATCTTTATGAAAAATAAACTATGTGAAGGGAATGTGCTTTTGCCTTATTAGCTATAATGATTACAATAAAACCAGAGCAACCATGAGTTCTAATTTATTTTACTCTTTTTTTTTTTAACCCAGTACCCAAGATATCTAGGGCAAACAGGCTATTTTAACAAATGAATGAATCCATGCCCTCTATCTTCCGTGTTTGTCTGATAGTGAAAAATGTGAGATGTACTTATACTATTTTAAGTTACTAAATGTCCTTTTGACTTAAACCACATATGAAAATTCATGTTCTAAGAACTTAGTTTATTAGCATTGTATAAAATAAAATAATTTCCAAATTATGTATGATTTTGGTATTTAGAAGAATATATTGATATGGAGTAGTATAATGAATATAAGAAATTTATCCTATTATTGCTTTGTATTTGCTGTTTAATTATATGCTTCTACTACTTGAATGTTAAAAAGTTGAGTTCTGATAGAGCAGCAGTTATAGCTGTGTTTAAAGTTCATGTTTATTTTCCTCTTCACTCTCCATTTCTTATCTTCTTTGCCTTTTTATTTTATCCCAAGTCTGAGCTCACATTCTCACCTTATTTTGGTCCATAATTGTCAGGCTTAGAGGGGAGACGACAGTGTTATAGAAACCTCATTAGGGACAATGAGACAGTTGAGAGGTATGGAGGTTGCTGCCAAGCTTGAAGACTTGCTTGTCATCCCAGAATGCAAATGGTAGAAGAAAAGAACCTATTTAAAGTTGTCCTATGACTTTTCTGTGAAGTGTCAGACACACATACACACACACACACACACACACACTAAAAAAGAGAAACTTTTAGAAATGGATCTATTTCTACTTATTTGTTAATTTTATGTTATTTGGATGTGTATGTACATATGTACATACATTGGCACAAGCATGGACATAAATTTTTTTTACACTAAGATTATTTTCCAAATTATGTTGAGTTCAGTTTAAATTTCCATTTATTTTCTAAATCACCACCCACTAAAGTATAAGAAAAGACATCTCAAAATATTTATAGTATCAGAATCATAGATTTTTGAAAATTTTTTACAAGTAAATTTTAAAGCAGGAAACTGTAAGTAAAAAATCAAGATTTCCTATAAATTTAAAGCTTTATGCATGTTTATAATTCATGTTAAAAGTATAATGAAGGAATAAAAATAATTATTAAATCCATTGTTAAATTTAGTTTTATGGATTATGATTCCAGCCATGGCCAAGGATTTAATTCAACTCAATTCTTCCTTGAAACAATACATAACGATTAGAAAATTTAAAGTCAGAAGCCCTTGGTAAGGACAATTTTCTTTATCCCAGTGGAAGCACCCTTTTACTAAGATCATTAATCATATGAGAGTAATTTTTCTTCAACAAACCCTTCTTTCAGAGGAAGAAATATCCTGCTTCTTTTCTCTCAGGCATTCATATTAAAGTTTAAGAGTTTAAATAAAGATGTACAATGAAAATGAAATGAGTTATTTTTTTCTCTAGCACTCAATGCCTCCCCCTCCCTTTTTTAAAGAAATGATAAGTTTGGGTCTAATGCATTTATTTATACATTATAAATTACTCCAATGTGCTTTCTCAAGTATTTCTCCATGGAACCATGCATAAATAGGTTATAAACTAATTGCTTTTAATGTCAGAAGATGAAGTATGAAATTATAGTCTTACATCTTAAATTTCAGTTTCTTAAAGGAAAGGTGGCTTTGAATATACATTCATTAACGTGAGCAGATAATTATTAGGAGGTTTTTAATGAATTCATTCATATTGTAAAGATTATATGAAATAATGCAGAATAATATAATATCTTGCTTCAATTATTTATAGATAGTATTTTAAACCACTCAGGGTTAATGTCGAATTGGTCTATAATTAGACAAATATCACAACATTGTGGCTGTATGTAAAGTGAAGATTAAAGGGATTCAGTGAGGTTCCTTTCCTTTATTCAGTATTTAAATGTAGAAGAAAAAGAACCAGGGGAAAAGAAAAACCTGTATTCTTTGTCCTATCAAAATAGTGTATAATTTTCTTTATCATTTACTATTTCATATTATTTTTACATATAGGCATAGATAAAATATTAATTCTAGTTTCCATCTCTAGGTTGAGTCAGTTAATTAAATGTGGTGTTATTTCTGGGAAACCATTTTGTCATCCTCTTGTAGTTGTCTATATGAATAAGAACGTTTCAACAAGGATATATGGAATCCCAGGATCAAAGTTATGCATATCTGAAAATATAACATACATGTCGGTTGAATGGATGTTAGAAGGTCAACACTTGACTATAACTAAGAACTATTCCTATAGCCAAATTTGTGAATACAACGTCAAAAATGGATTTACAAAATACTTCTTAAAATATACAGGTTTAAATGCTAAAAATGTATCTCATTATATCCAAACGAGCAAAATACTTAGGAATTGTACATTTAGACATTTTAAAATGTTTAAAATATTTTTTACTCTGGGTTCTTGTCCAGTTGAGACACCTACAGTTGGGGAGTTGGTGGGAGCTATCTCTTCCTGTGTGAACATGGTATGGACCCAAGTAAACTATGGCCCAGGAGCCTCCAGAAAAATGGTGGATTCTGGAGCTCCAGGAAGGTGATTGGCTCCTCCACCTCTCTCACTGTTCTGTTTTATAAAAAGAAAAAGGATGTTTGATAATGCCACGTATGGTGAGGGGGAGGGGTGTCTCGGTGGTCCTATGCTGAGGCATCTCTTCCCCCGCTGAGGTACCAGCCATATAATGGGTTTAGTATAGAATAGAGTTTATTTAGGCCATGGGAAGAGGAGTTGAGAAGGGATCAGAAGGGAATTGAGGCAGAGAAAGACGGGGGGAGGGGGAGGAAAGGGAAGGAAAGGGAAGGGAAGAGGCCAACCAGGAACATGTAGAGCAAAAGGGGTGAGGGGATCGATCGGGAGAGAGAAAGAAAGGGGTCAGGGAGAGAAGAGAGTCAGAGAGAGTAAGAGAATGGGGAGGGGCTACTTCCTACTGACTTTGGGGTGATGTGTCTCTGGGAAACCTAAGAAAATGGGGATGGGGATGGGGTTGTTGGTCCAGTTGGCCGTTTCCTTGCTGTCCAGGGTCTGTGAAACCATCTGTGGGTAGGAAGGAGCAGGTCTCATAGAAGTGTCTGTAAGAGTAGATAAGAGCATCTCTGGGTTGCTTCTCTGAAGCTGTCCTGGATGTAGATCTTCAGTAAAAGCCTGGACTCAACAAGATGCTGAAACTATGTGTGTGTGTGTGTGTGTGTGTGTGTGTGTGTGTGTGTGTAAACACATTTGTGGTAGAGAATAAAGTTAAGTATATTAGGGAGAGATTTTTTTCTTATATGTATATTTGAAACCCCTAGTTCTTGGTGGTTGAGGGGAGTTCCGCTCCCAGGGAGCAGGAAAGGAATTCCATCCTCTGGAATAGGTAGCAAGTGGGAGCTTAGGCTATTGATTGACAGGTGTACTTATCCAGATGGAGTCTGTCTGGTCCACAAGAGGTAGATCTAAGTCAGTTTCTTGGAGCCTATACATTTACAAAAGAGATAAATTTGTGAACAGCATGAATCGTCTTTAAGGTGACCTTAGGAAAGACAAAAACCTTTCATGGAGCAGAAAGAGCAAGAAGGACTTTTTTTCTTTTATCTAGGAGACTGAAAAAAATATATGTATGTCTAAATTTAGCACAATGAGAAACATTTTTAAATTTACATTTAAAAGACAATCAAAGGAGACTTGAAAATTTGATGACCTTGTGAATAGTCTATAGTTAAAAGGCAACCAAAGGAAACTTATATTTGTAACTATGACAGCTGATAGTATAGATTTAGTATGAGAAACATTTTAAGTCTATAGTTAAAAGGCAACCAAAGGAAACTTAGCCTTTGAAGTATGCTAGCTGATACTGCAGATTTAGCATGAGAAACATTTTAAGTCTATGGTTAGAAGACAACCAAAGGAAACTTAAAATTTGAACATATGATTATAAAATTTCAATCATACAGTGGAATGTTTTATTAGGGTTAGTCTAATTTATAAAAACTCTATTGATTGTTAGGACAGTGGCATAAGAGGAAGAAATATGAAGCATTTAGTCACTGGATATTGAGTTTAGATAAGGAAATAACAGAAGATTATATCTGTGAAAAGTTATATCTGAACTTGTGTATCATTTATTGTAAAGCCTGTGAGTCAGGCGAACCTGCCTGTCTTTGAAAAGAGATCTGGCAGTCTCAGCTATTTAACAAATTGATTAATGAGCTAATAAGGTGGTAGATTTCATTAGGGTAAGGAACTAGAGGTCTGTTTTCTAGCTATAAAGTTAGAGTTACCTTGCCTGTCAATGTAGTCAGATATATAGGAAGGATGCATTATAATCTAGGTGTCATATATTAATTAAAATGACAGAGGTTGGTCTATATAGTCCACTACCTAAACATTTTCCAGGTCCCTGTGACCTACACCACAACTTGGACAGATTCAGTCTGACTCTCAGGCCCAGAAGACAAGAAGCATAGGTAGTGGCTCTGCTCAGTGTGAGCAGGGTGCAAACTGTACTGCCTACCAGCAACTACAGCCAGTACAGCAAGCTGTGTGCCCCATGGGGTAGGGCTAGGCAGGGAGTGAGAGAGCACATGCTCAAGCAGAGAGTGGAGGCTAGCTGTTTTAGTGACTGCAGAGTTAAGAGGGTGGGAAACCAGGAGTGGAGTGCAAGCAGCCAGGGAATGAGGGTGAAGGGAAAAGCATACAGATCTCTGGTGAGAGTTGTGAAATTTTATTATTTTTTTAAAGCACCAATAAGTGGCCAAGTAGCATTATTGTTTTATGGATAATGGAGCCAAATTTAGCCTATGAGTTCAGATGCCTTTTAGACTGGGAGGCATTTCAGTAGGGAGTCTGGGAGTAGCAGCAAAGACATACCCTTCTGGGTGAGAGTAGAAGTTATTAATCATCCCTACCAGTGTCCTAAGGATAGGTTAATAACTAAAATGACAGCTGGGCCAGACCACTAGGTCGTCACACATGAACTAGAGGGCTAAGCTCAGGCCATTGTCTGAGCTGGCAATGAGGAGAATGGTTCACTCAAGCCTGGGGTTTCACAACAGCGAGAAAAAGAACCAATTTAGAGAAGAGAGGAAAATCTCACCCAAGGAAAAATGTCCTAGAATGAGTAGTCAGCAAGAAGGTCAGTCATAAAGACTGTGAATGTTTCTGTTCCCAAGGACACCACAGGGTGGCTGCAAGTTCAACAGCCCTCTCTTAGGACCAGAGGACATTTATGCTGACCAGTGCAGGTGGGAGCTTACCAATTCACTTGTGTTTGGATGAATAGGTCTAGTGAGTGCTCTGATGGCTGGAAAGTCCATGTGGTAGCAGGTTTGTAAATTTGAGTTGTGGGAAATGTGAACCTGTGAGTTTCTAGGTCCAAGTCTCCAGCATCAATGTTGTGTTTTATAAAAAGAAAGAGGATATGTTTGATACCATCAGATTTGGTGAAGGGGAGGGGTGCCTCAGTGGGCTCATGCTCAGGCATTCCTTCTTTTCCTCAGGTATCAGCCATAAGAAGGGTTTAGTATAGAACAGAGTTTATTTAGGGCATGTGAAAGTAAGTTGAGAAGGGATGAGAAGCAGAGATAGATAGATAGATAGATAGATAGATAGATAGATAGATAGATAGATAGATAAGGCTGTCCAGGAACACATGGAGAGAGAGGGAGGGGGAAGGAGAGCGAGGGAGAAAGGGGTCAGAAAAGAGAGTTAGCGAAAATAAGAGAGTAAGAAAGCTAGGAGGGGCCAAACAGCCCTTTTAATAGCAAGCCAGGCCTACCTGGCTGTTGCCAGGTAACTGTGGAGTGGAGCCTAGAAGGAATTCAAAGTCACCATTTCTTCCTCAAGTTGATTGAGAAAAGCTGAAGAAGATAAGATTCAGTTTGTGTGTGTCCAACTCCCAAGTGACAGAGAAAGGCATTGGAGAATTCTTTAGGCTGTCCCCCAAAGATCTGAAGAAGAAAACTGGATTCCTGAAGAAGCAGGAAGCAGTGGCTTGGGCAAAGTCAAGAGAAAAGTGTGTCCTTTTTAACTTGATTAACACAGATAATGAAAATGAACAGAACTTACTCATCTGAATAATGTCTTTAGTTTACTTACATATTCTAGGATGTAAATTTGGATGAGTTTGTTTAATTGGCTTGTTGAATAGGCATTTAATTGAAAACAATGAAGCTAAAATTTAGCCATTCTAAAGAAACTAATTATAAAAGTGGAGACTTTTATGATTTGTAAATTTTATTACATACTTGAATTTATGTCATATGCTGCTTCTTTTACCTAGTAACCTACTTGCTAAAAATCAACACTACCTGATGCTGTAGTTACTAATCTATTGTCTTTGAGATTTGCTTAGATTTTTGTACTGATTGTATTTTTTGGACATTGATTATGGACATAGTGCCATATTGTTATGGCATGTGTCCTTTAAAAAGTTGGCTTAGTCTATTTCACATTAAAAAAATTCAATATCAAAATTTTTTTTTCAATTTGTACTTACTCAGCTCTATTTTGTCTCTTTTTTTTGTTTTTTTGTTTTTTTTTTTTTTGTGGTTTCTCTGTGTGGCTCTGGCTGTCCTAGAACACTCTCTGTAGACAAGGCTGGCCTTAAACTGGAAGATCTACTTGGCTCTGTCTCACGAGTGCTGGGATTAAAGGTGTGCACCACCACTACCCGCCTTTCTATTTTCTTTAAGAGCTATGATTGTCAAAAATAAACCTTGAATCATTCCTACTCCTTCTCTCCCTCCCTCCTCCCCTCTCTCCCTCACTCTTATAGGTTTCCAAGCCAGATGAGGAACGGTAGAATGCCATTAACCCATAACCCAGAGAGCTTTCCCAGGACACAGCAGCAGTCAGGCCACTCCTTCCTAGCTTGGATTTACTAGCTTGGGCTACTCAACCCCATAGAGACAATGGACACATCATGATAAAGCCAGTTAGGCTTCTGTTTCCCCACTAGAGACCTGTGTTCTCAGAAATCATGTGAGCAGCACTCTTGCTAATCTAATATGATAGGTTTTGAAAGTCCCTGCCTCTTCCTACATGCTTTGGTGTTTGGCTTCTTGCAAACATTAGTGCATCTTTAATGTTTGCCTGTCTTCAATCAAGTCCAAATATGCAAATTGTTACATTTTCTCCCTAGTTCTTTTTCCTCCCCTCCCCACTGACTAAAGCTTCATAAGCTGGCTCTGCCATTTTAATAAACTAGCTGTCATCTGACACAGGCTCTCAATTCCTTTATAGTTGCTGCACTCTCTACAGCCAGAAACCCTGCTTTTTAGCTCCTGGGTACTCTGAGTTATCTGGTACCCAATGGCTAACTGGGAATGGATGGGATCTCTCCTCCCTCTTTCTCTTTCTCTTTCTCTTTCTCTTTCTCTTTCTCTTTCTCTT
>NW_021620848.1:2461607-2480462 GCF_004785775.1 Grammomys surdaster | reverse complement strand
CTCTTTCTCTTTCTCTTTCTCTTTCTCTTTCTCTTTCTCTTTCTCTTTCTCTTTCTCTTTCTCTTTCTCTTTCTCTTTCTCTTTCTCTTTCTCTCTCTCTCTCTCTCTCTCTTTCCCTTTCCTCCTCCTATTCTTCTTTTCCTTCCTTCCCTGCCCCCCCTCTGTGTAGATGTGTGTGTGTTCACATGAGTTAGTACTGCACATGTGATAGAGTGTTAGTAGAAACCAGAGGTCAATGTCAGATATATATTTTTCTACTACTTGCTACTGGGTGTCCTCTTGAAACAAGTACTTGCATTTTTAGCTAAATTAGTGGCTGAATGAGCCACCAGGATCCTCCTACATCTGTCTCCCAGAACTAGGGTTACAGATGTGTGCAGTTGTACATATATTTTTATGTGGATGCTATAATAATATGACCTCCTTATGTAGGAAAGATTTCACTGACTGATTCATTTCCCAACTGTATGAGTTTGTATTTTCTGTCCCCATGTATGCTTTTTCTTTGTCCTTAATCCTTCCTATCTTACTCTTTTCCAATAACTCAATGGTTTTAAAATCAAATTATAATCAAATGGGCAGTGAAGCTATGGAAAATGTACAAAATATGCTGGCTTACATAATTTTTTCTTTTCTTTTTTTCTAAACTTTTATAACACTTAAATTCTATGCCTGATATATTCATCTATCAGTTCCTTCAAAACTATTTTGGGGAATATAATTGGGTAATAAACTATACTTGGGGAATATAGCAATATATAAACTTTAGTCTATGATTTCCAAACTCTCGGATTAAAATCAGAATTTTTTTAAATCTGTGATTAAATTTCCAACTAGATATAACATCTACAACTGTGGGAAGCATGTAGCAGGTTCTCACCAAAACAAATGTATGAAGATGTAAACAGATAAGTTGGAGTAATGATGCAAATGTTATGTGAGAAATTTACAGGAAATGGGAGGGAAAAAGCAGATAATTAAGGGGTGAATAGAAGTGTGTAAACAGGAAATTCTGAGGTTGTGTTGATGCTTAAATGACAAGAGACTGCTCCTAGGAGTACAAAGAGAACAATGTTCAACAAATTACCTGTGAGTACACTGTTCTAGGTGACAATCTAATACAATTCAGTCAAAACTCCCAACTTTGTCTTAATAAATGCCTGAATCCCTGTAATGAATTCATTTCTTTATATTTTAAAGCAGACTAAACTTCTTGGCTGTAAACTCTTGCATACAAGAGATAATAATCCATAAATAAAGTAACATGAGCTAGAAATCAGAACATGCTGGTTATAACAATATGTAATTAACTCATGGTATACTTTGAAAGCTAACATTTTTCCAGTCTGTACCACAATTCCCACAGAGAATAAGTGAGAATGTTGTAACAGTTATTCTCAAAAAGTCCTTTCTATAACAGATAATTCTGTGAAACTTGACTTTTTTTTTTTTTTTAGTTAACAGGTATTTACTGACTCTTCCACCCAAACACCAAAGAATATGCATTCTGCTCAACAGCTCATGGAAGTATTTCTTTCTTTTTTTTTATTATTATTTTTTTTTAATTTCTTTTTTTTTGAACATGAAATGCTTTTTTTAAGCATGTTTTACAAGGGGAGGGGGTAAGAGGGGCCAGGGGGTGGAAAAGTACAAAATCTTCTTGGCCTGTGCCTTGAAACATGTCATGGTCTATACGGTACACTGCCTTGAATTATGATCTACCTGCTGTTCTTCAGAAGATATGGTACACTGCTTGAGTTATGGTCTCCCTGCTATTCTTAAGAAGACATGGTACTCTGCTTTGAGTCTATCTGCAGTTGCTAAGCAGGATCTTGCAGTTGCCAAGCTTCAGAGGACATTGTGCAGGTGGGGAAAGGTAGGGGGTGAGGGTAAGGGTGAGGGTCCTGGCTTCTGGCATCTCCCCCTTCTCTATTTAGTTAGAGAAGGCGTCTTATGATCAATCCCAACTATGTGAATTTTGAATTTGGATGTCTAATTATGGGGGGGTCTTAGACAAGTTCACAACCCCAAAACACTGATGTGAGATGAGTCACATCGATGGTCGAAGGCTTTAGGCTGTCGACGATGGGCAACGTCAAGGGACTCCGATGTGGGTGAAAGGAGGGTGAGAGCCCTGTCTTAGGCCATGTAGGCTGCACCCACTCCCAGCACCACGCACTCCTTTTCGGCTGCATTGGGTGGGCCCCTGGGAAGTGGACCTACAATAATCCCGTCATTGGGCTAACTCACAGCCATCCTAGTCTCTTGTAAATGTTCAAGTTACCAACCATTTGTCAGTTTGGGGTGTAATATTGTCATAAAGGAAGGCTCCCCAATGTTAGCGGCCATATCAAGGGTGGCCTTGGTTTAGGAAAAAGCCAATTTTTGTTGTGGTGATCAAGAGGGCAAGCTCTCTAGCAAGAGAAATGAGGGCAAAGCCAGGCATACCAGGAACCCTTCTGGAGGGCGTGGAAGTCTAGGGGTCGACTGTAGGGGGAGGCAGGGGAGCTGACAGCTGTGTCAGTCTCCTGCGGAGTCACTTCTGGGTCCTCTTCAATTTTCAGCTGATGGTAATGAACTTCAACTGCCTTCTTGATGGCAGCATCAACCTGGTTCCGTGGACGACAGGTCGCGGGCGACGATCTCTGTCTCGCTCAATCTTGATGTCGTGCGCACATCCTCTCAATGAGGGTCCGTCCGGAGGGGTCCGTACCTCGAGCCCCACGTCTGGGTGCCACTTGACCCTACCGGCGGGTCCTGGTTATTCGTGGGGGCGAGGAGGACTGCAACCTGCTATTCTTCAGAAGATATGGTACACTGCTTGAGTTATGGTCTCCCTGCTATTCTTCAGATGATATGGTACACTGCTTTGAGTCTATCTGCAGTTGCCAAGCAGGATCTTGCAGTTGCCAAGCTTCAGGGGACCAGGTGCAGGTGGGAAAAGGTAGGGGGTGAGGGTAAGGGCGAGGATCCTGGCTTCTGGTCCATCTGGATTAGAACTTCTAATAGCAGGCATCACGGGTGATTCAATTTTACCTGGAAAGAAAAAAGAAGGGGATTCTCAGGGAGATTTCTCTTCCCTGGATGTAAATTGTTATTCATTGTATTTATGGTTGGGCCTGGCTTTGTGAGGGTATCTATTTTTTTCATTAATATTTGTGGTAGCCGGTTAGCTGTGCCTTCTGTGGTATTGGACAGGCATATCAGTCCTTGGCTCCATAAAGGAACTGGGTCTGGGGCATTCCCTTTACGGGTATGAGGGTCCTTCCCCATATCTGTGGCAAAGTTTTGTTGGTCTTGGTGGTGCCCGAGGTAACCAACATGGTCAGCAAGTGATTTTCCATGAGCTTTCAGCTTTAGAGAGAGAAAAGTGAACAAGGCATGATGGAGAGTATTTCAGGGGGACTCCTTCTGAGGGGGTACCGTTCCCCCTCTTTTGTTTTTAAAGCCAATTTTTCAGAGTTCTTGTAAAATCAGGGCAGAAGCGCCAACAGTTGCTCCTTCCACACTCAGAGAGTCATGAATGCCTTATTTAAGGATATATAAATCTATATTAATAATCTTTGTCAAAGGACTTTTATAGCACCACTGACAATTAATCAGACTATATGATATATCGATTAGAAATAGCTTTTTCTACTTTTTGTGAGATTACCTCTCTTTTGTCAATTAACTGTTGAGGAAGTTAGGGTTTACCTCTCTCTTGAGAATATTGAACAGAGATTTAAATTATTTTGTGGGGAGCTTAAAATAGTATCTTAGCCAATTTGCATCTCCTAGAAACTTTTGAAATTAATTTAAAATAAATAAACTCCCTTTTTTAAAAATCCTTTATCTGTGTGGGGTTTTTATTGGGTATTATACATATTTACCTTTCAATGTTATCTCCTTTATCATTCTCCCCCAAAATCCCTTATCCCATACCCCTTCCTCCTAATTTTTGTGATGGTGTGCTCCAAACATCCTCCCAGTCCCATCTCCCTGCTCTCGAATTCCCACACAGTAGGGGATCCAAACTTTCGGGGACCTTGGCCCTCTACTTTCACTGAAGTCTAACAAGGTCACCCTCAATTCCCTATACAGGTGCGTGAGTCCCTCCCTTTGTGCTCTCTGGCTGGCGGTTTAGACTTTGGGAGTTCTGGTTGAAACTTTTGATACTCCTAGAAAGGACCAACACATTCATACTTTGGTCTTCCTTCTTCTATGTGAGTTTTATGTGGTCTATATGTAGATTCTTAGAAATTGTGAGCTTTTGGGCTAATATCCACTTATCAGTGAGTGCATGCAATGTATGTTCTCTTGAGATTGGGTCATCTCACTCAGGATGATATTTTCCAGCTCCATCCATTTGCCTAGGAATTTTGTGAACTGATTGTTTTTAATAGCTGAGTAGTACTCCATTGTATAAATGTACCACATTTTCTGCATCCATTCTTCTGTCGAAGGACATCTGGGTTCTTTCCAACTTCTGGCTATTATAAATAAGGCTGCTATGAACATGGTGGAGCATGTGTCCCTGTTGTATGTTGAAACTTCTTTTGGGTATATGCCCAGGAGTGGTATAGCTGAGTCCCCAGGTGACGGTATGTTCAATTTTCTGAGATACCGCCAGACTGCCTTCCATAGTGGTTGTACCAGTTTACAATCCCACCAACAGTGGAGGAGTGTTCCTCTTTCTCCACATCCTCGCCAACATGTGCTGTCACCTGTGTTTTTGATCTTAGCCAT
Organism: Grammomys surdaster; assembly: GCF_004785775.1. Lineage (NCBI taxonomy): Eukaryota > Metazoa > Chordata > Mammalia > Rodentia > Muridae > Grammomys > Grammomys surdaster. The sequence continues at coordinate 2,475,734 of NW_021620848.1, read as the reverse complement.
TCTGACTGGTGTGAGGTGGAATCTCAGTGTTGTTTTCATTTGCATTTCCCTGATGACTAGTGATGCTGAACACTTCTTTAGGTGCTTCTCAACCATTCGAGCTTCCTCAGTTGAGAATTCTTTGTTCAGCTCTGTGCTCCATTTTTTAATAGGGTTCTTTGATTGTCTAGAGTCTAATTTCTTCAGTTCTTTGTATATCTTGGATATTAGCCCTTTATCAGATGTAGGGTTGGTGAAGATCTTTTCCCAATCTGTTGGTTGCCGATCTGTCCTATTGACTGTGTCCTTTGCTTTACAGAAGCTTTGCAGCTTTATGAGGTCCCATTTGTCAATTTTTGGTCTTAGAGCACAGGCCATTGGTGTTCTGTTCAGGAACTTTTTCCCTGTGCCTATGTGTTCCAGGCTTTTCCCCAGTTTCTCTTCTATTAGTTTCAGTGTGGCTGGTTTTAGGTGGAGGTCCTTAATCCACTTGGAATTGAGCTTTGTACAAGGAGATAAGTATGGATCAATTTGTTTTTTTCTACATGCTGACCACCAGTTGGACCAGCACCATTTGTTGAAAATGCTATCTTTTTTCCATTCGATGGTTTTAGCCCCTTTGTCAAAGATCAAGTTACCATAGGTATGGGGGTTCATTTCTGGGTCTTCTATTCTATTCCACTGATCCTCCTGCCTGTCTCTGTTCCAATACCATGCAGTTTTTATTACTATTGCTTTGTAGTACAGCTTGAAGTCGGGGATGTTGATTCCTCCAGCAGTTCTTTTATTGCTGAGAGTAGTTTTTGCAATCCTGGGTTTTTTGTTATTCCAAATAAATTTTAAGATTGCTCTTTCTATCTCTGAGAAGAATTGAGTGGGAATTTTGATGGGGATTGCATTAAATCTGTAGATGGCTTTTGGCAAAATAGCCATTTTTACTATATTAATCCTTCCAATCCATGAGCATGGGAGATCTTTCCATCTTCTGAGATCTGCTTCGATTTCTTTCTTCAGGGGAATGAAGTTCTTGTCATACAGGTCTTTTACTTGCTTGGTTAGGTTCACACCAAGGTATTTTATATTATCTGTGACTATTTTGAAGGGTGTCATTTCTATAATTTCTTTCTCAGCCACTTTATCTTTTGAGTAGAGGAAGGCTACTGATTTGCTTGAGTTAATTTTATATCCAGCCACTTTGCTAAAGTTGTTTATCAGGTTTAGGAGTTCTCTGGTGGAAGTTTTGGGGTCACTTAAGTACACTATCATATCATCTGCAAATAGTGAGATTTTGACTTCTTCCTTTCCAATTTGTATCCCTTTGACCTCCTTGTGTTGCCTAATTGCTCTGGCTAGGACTTCCAATACTATATTAAATAAGTAGGGGGAGAGTGGGCAGCCTTGCCTAGTCCCTGATCTTAGTGGGATTGCTTCAAGTTTCTCTCCATTTAGTTTAATGATGGCTACTGGTTTGCTCTATATTGCTTTTACTATGTTTAGGTATGGACCTTGAATTCCTGACCTTTCCAAGGCTTTTATCATGAAGGGGTGTTGAATTTTGTCAAATGCTTTCTCAGCATCTAGTGATATGATCATGTGGTTTTTTTCTTTGAGTTTGTTTATATAATGGATTACATTGATGGATTTCCGAATATTGAACCAACCCTGCATTCCTGGGATGAAGCCAACTTGATCGTGATGGATAATTGTTTTGATGTGTTCTTGGATTCGGTTCGCTAGAATTTTATTGAGTAATTTTGCATCAATGTTCATAAGGGAGATTGGCCTGAAGTTCTCTTTCTTTGTTGGGTCTGTGTGGCTTAGGTATGAGTGTAATTGTGGCTTCAAAGAATGAGTTGGGTAGTGTACCTTCTGTTTCTATTTTGTGGAATAGTTTGAAAAGAATTGGAATTAGGTCTTCCTTGAAGGTCTGATAGAATTCTGCACTAAAACCGTCTGGTCCCGGGCTTTTCTTTGTAGGGAGACTTTTAATGACTGCTTCTATTTCTTTTGTGGTTATGGGACTGTTTAGATGGTTTATCTGGTCCTGATTTAACATTGGTAACTGGTATTTGTCTAGGAAATTGTCCATTTCATCCAAATTTTCCAATTTTGTTGAATATAGGCTTTTGTAGTAGGATCTGATGATTTTTTTTAATTTCCTCAGTTTCTGTTGTTATGTCCCCCTTTTGAGTTCTGATTTTATTAATTTGGATACTGTCTCTCTGACCTCTGATTAGTCTAGCTAAGGGTTTATCTATCTTGTTGATTTTCTCAAAGAACCAGCTCCCGGTTTTATTGATTCTTTGGATAGTTCTTTTTGTTTCAATTTGGTTGATTTCAGCCCCGAGTTTAATTATTTCCTGCCTTCTACTCCTCTTGGGTGTATTAGCTTCTTTTTGTTCTAGGTCTTTCAGGTGCTCTGTCAAGCTGTTATTGTATGCTCCCTCCAGTTTCTTTTTGTAGGCACTTAGAGCTATGAATTTTCCTCTTAGCACTGCTTTCATTGTATCCCATAGATTTTGGTATGATGTGTCATCATTTTCATTAAATTCTAAAAAGTTTTTAATTTCTTTCTTTATTTCTTCCCTTACCTGATTATCAAGGAGTAGGGTGTTGTTCAGTTTCCATGTAAAGGTGGGCTTTCCATTCTCTTTGTCATTTTTGAAGACCAGCCTTAGACCATGGTGATCTGATAGGATGCAGGGAATTATTTCAATTTTCTTATATATGTTGAGGCCTGTCTTGTGCCCAATTATATGGTCTATTTTGGAGAAGGTACCATGAGGTGCTGAGAAAAAGGTATATTCTTTTGCTTTAGGGTGAAATGTTCTATAGATATCTGTTAAGTCCATTTGGTTCATAACTTCTGTTAGTTTTACTGTATCTCTATTTAGTTTCTGTTTCCATGATTTATCCATTGCTGAGAGTGGGGTGTTGAAGTCTCCCACTATTATTATGTGAGGTGCAATGTGTGTTTTGAGCTTTAGTAAGGTTTCTTTTATGAAATTCGATGCTCTTGTATTTGGCGCATAGATATTCAGAATTGAGAGTTCATGTTGGTTGACTTTTCCTTTGACAAGTATGAAATGCCCTTCCTTATCCTTTTTGATAGTTTTAAGTTGAAAGTCGATTTTATTTGATATTAGAATGGCTACTCCCGCTTGTTTCTTAGTGCCATTTGCTTGAAAAATTGTTTTCCAACCTTTTACTCTAAGGTAGTGTCTGTCTTTGTCACTGAGGTGGGTTTCCTGTAAGCAGCAAAAAGCTGGGTCCTGTTTGCGTATCCAGTCCGTTAGCCTATGCCTTTTTATTGGGGAATTGAGTCAATTGATGTTAAGAGATATTAAGGAGAGGGTGTTCTTGCTTCCTGTCATTTTTGCTAATAGTGGAGACATCGTTTGTGTGGTTATCTTCTTTTGGGTTTGATGGAAAAGGATTATTTTCTTGCTCTTTCTGGGGTATGATTGCCCTCCTTGTATTGGAGCTTTCCTGCTATTATCCTTTGTAAAGCTGGATTTGTGGGAAGATACTGTGTAAATTCAGTTTTGTCATGGAATATCTTAGTTTCTCCGTCTATGGTAATTGAGAGTTTTGCTGGGTAAAGTAGCTTGGGCTGGCATTTATGTTCTCTTCGGGTTTGTATGATATTTGTCCAGGATCTTCTGGCTTTTATAGTACCTGGTGAGAAGTCAGGTGTAATTCTGATAGGTTTGCCTTCATATGTTATTTGGCCTTTTTCCCTTACTGCTTTTAAAATTCTGTCTTTGTTTTGTACATTTTGAGTCTTGATTATTATGTGACAGGAGGTATTTCTTTTTTGATCTAGTCTGTTTGGCGTTCTGTAGGCTTCTTGTGTGATTATGGGCATCTCATTCCTTAGGTTAGGGAAGTTTTCCTCAATAATTTTGTTGAAGATATTTACTGGCCCTTTAAGTTGGGAATCTTCACTCTCATCTATACCTATTATCCTTAGGTTTGGTCTTCTCATTGTGTCCTGGATTTCCTGGATATTTTGAGATAACAACTTTTTGCATTTTGCATTTTCTTTGATAGTTGTGTCAATATTTTCTATGGTATCTTCTGCACTTGAGATTCTTTCTTCTATCTCTTGTATTCTGTTGGTGATGCTTGTGTCTATGACTCCTGATTTCTTTTTTAGGTTTTCTATCTCCAGGATAGTCTCCCTTTGTGATTTCTTTATTGTTTCCACTTCCATTTTTATGTCCTGGATGGTTTTGTTTAATTCCTTCATCTGTTTGTTTGTGTTTTCTTGTAATTCTTTAAAGGATTTTTGTGTTTCTTTAAGGACTTCATCCTGTTCTCCTGTGTTCTCCTCAAGTTTTTTGATAGTGTTATTTACTTCCTTCCTGTAGTCCTCTAGCATCATCATTAGAAGTGATTTTAGATCTGGTTCTTGTTTTCCTGGTGATATGGGGAGTTCAGGACTTTCTAATGTGGGAGAACTAGGTTCTGATAATGGCAAGTACCTTGGGTTGCTGGTGCTTGTGTTCTTGTGCTTGCCTTTCGCCATCTGGATCACCTTTGTGCTATCAGTGCTGTCTCTGACTGGGGCCTGTCTTTCCTATTATCTAGGTTGTGTCAGAACTGTTTGGGATGGGTTTTGCTGCTTGAGTTAGAGCTGAGGCCCAAGATGTGCTCGGTGCTCAGGTGGAAACCAGAAGGGGCCGGGGCTCCGGGTCAGGAGCGGATTCCTGGATCCCAGTGAGTCCCAGTGGGTCCCAGTGGGTCCCAGTTGCTCCCTGATTGGGGGCGAGCACTGCCACCTCCTAGCCTAAGAAACTGCTTGAGCTAGCTTGAGCCACGGAGAGCCCCGCTTCCTCTAGGTTCTGTGAGATTGGATGCAGAGCTGACTCCCGGGATCTGCTCTGGCACAGACCGGAAGGAACCCACGCTCTGGGCCTGGAGTGAACTCCTGGGTCCCAGTGGGTCCTAGCCACTCCCTGTTTGGGGGCAAGCACTGCCACCTCCTAGCCCAAGACCCTGCTTGGCACAGAGGTCCTGCGAGCCCCGCTTCCTCTGGATTCTGCGAGATTGGGTGCAGAGCTGCCTCTCGGGATCTGCGAGTGCTCGGGCCCAGACCGGATGGAGCCCACCCCGGGCCAGGAGCGAATTCCTGGGTCCCAGTGGGTCCCGGTAGCTCCCTGTTTAGGGTGAGTGCTGCTTTTTCCTTACCTGGGATGCTGCGTGAGTTCAAGCTCCTGGGGGTCCCTGTTTTTCTTGGTTTTCTGGGGTTGGGTACGGAGCTGCCGCCTGCGACCTGCTCTATGCTCGGGCCCGACCCTTGACTCTTAATGCCTAAAACCTTCTATTATTACTAGATGGAACAAATGAAGAAAAATATATAAGAAAAGATATTAGAGAAATACCGCTGATATAGCATATTTGGGATATTGTGGTATTTCTCAGGAAAATTGAATGGCAATGATTACTATCTATATGGTAAGGAAGAGCCCTTTAGAGAAGCAAAAGTGATCAGATGATTCAGCATGTTATGCTACCATGTGATCATTTTCTTTCTATAAAAATATAGAGGCCAGTAAGTTTTCAATAAAAGAAAAGAGCTTTTAGTGAAAATCAAAAACTTTAATTATGATATGTAAATTAATCAAACTGAATACATTCATAAATTATGTCAACATCTCAAGGTGCATTTTTCTACTTAATTTTGCACTACATCTTTGATAGAGGAGCACCTTAATGAAGAGAGAAATGTCTGTTCTTGCCTAAGGAAAGCATTCAAAGGAAAGGAAAACACTTACTCTATGCTATCAACAAGTTGCCAACCAAAGATTATCAATCTCTCTGTGTGCAAATACTCAAGATTTGCTTAGCCCTGTCTTAGAGCTATGGCAATGGACATAGCTTTCTGTTTGTTTGATCTAGATAAACATTGGAAAAAAAGCAAGTAGAAAAAAATTCTTACCTACAGATTATAATAAAAATACAAAGATGTGTAATTGAAATTTTTTATAGCAAGATTTTATGGAAGAAAAATTGGTGCTGTACAATAACTTCAAAAATTCACCAGAAACTTCCTGGAGTGATTGTGCTATGTGCACTAGTTGCTTCATTTATTCATTTAATCTATTCATTTGCAACATTGACCCCATTATAAATAGAAAATGTCTCCACACATGCTAGTAATGTGCGATCTTAAGTAGTAAAATGTAAAATAGCAGCAAGTTGAACCATACACATATAGGACCAGTAATATAAAGGTATTGCAGCATAAATTCTGGACATTTTTAAAGGAGCAAAAGACCATTTCTAATATGACATTTGAAATTAAAATCACAGAAAAGATATTTAGATCAGTTCTTAAAATATATTTTAAAATTAAATCCTATATTTAAATAATTCATATATTAAATGTCAATGCCATTTTCCAAATACAGAGAAGGAAGATATAAATGTTCTTAGAACCAGTAAAATATAATTATTTCTAACAATGCTCATAACTTTTCTTCAAGATATTTTATAATAAGCAAGAAAAGCCAGTGGTTTATGAACTGTACTTCATTCTATATTCTCTTTGCCCTTGTCCTAGAAACATACTTTATTTTTCCTTGATTAATGTACTTAATTTTTTCTTACAAGACTCTTCATTGGTGGCTGAAATCTTTAGAAATTCAGAATAATAAAAAGAAGAGAGTGACCCACCATTCTTAAGAAAAAAATTTAGGAAATCATTTTAAATTCCTCATTATAACTGGCAAGGTGGGAACAGAGAACGTGATTTCAAATCCCATCTTATTGAGTGAAACATAGTTCAGATATGTATCATTTGAGTTTCTATCAGAACTTCATACCCTGTAAAAACTTTGTGTATCAGCACTATTTAACAGCGGCTATTAGAAAGCCATGGAAGCCAAAGAAGAAAACTAAGTTTAAATGTTTGTGAGTTCATGTCTATAAGAGGGTTCCTGTATGATGCTTGCAGTGTATTTGCCATAGGAAATGTGAGTATATTCTGGGGTTCACACTGAGTAGATTCCCATTAGAGTGAGGTATTAAATCTGGTCTGTCTAGTTAGGAAAGATGGGTCGAAATATGACAGTGTCAACTTCTGGATTCAAAGTGACAAAGTAAAGAGTTTATTGCATTTCTCTTTCTCTGAATTACATACATAGTACACAATAGTTAGAGATGGAGGCTCACTTTTAAATAAACAAGTAGTTGATTGCAGGCTGAATTAATGAAGGAGCCGAATAGAAAAATGACAGCAAAGAATCCAGCCCAGATGCTAGCATAGGAAATGTCATTGTGATCATGACTTTCCTGTTGGTATCCATTTAAATGTTAAGTGTTAAATGTCAAGTGCGACATGGTTGCCAAGGTGGCAACATGAGACAGTGCTGGCTGCAGGATTTCTGTCAACCTGAATAATGCATCTCTGGCTTTTAGTCTACAGGTGGCATTTCTCTTTCTTGCATGTTTGTTTGTTTTCTGTATCATATTTGTCTTCAAATATAACTTTGGTAAAAATTTCCAGGAAAGAGATTGAGGCCATTACTACAAAAGAAAATGACTTTGATGTCTACAGTAGCAAACTGCTCTGGCCCTGGCCATTCAAACAGTCAACTCAGGCATAATGGGACAAGGGTTCTGGATGTGGATGCTGACTGTCTTAATTGATCTCTGGGGAATGTTAGTCAGCTCATGATGATTAAGTTATACCAAGAAACAGTTGAAGCAGGAAATATTTTTAAGAAACCCAAAATTTTAGTAGTTAAGAGAATTGAATTCCCCAAGGAAAAAGAACGCTGGGGCTAGGTCACTAAGGATTGGGATGTCCATGGAAAATACAAGGGATAAGATGGAGGAAGAAATAGCTGGATTCGTTGGATTAGCGGACAATAGTGAGAGCCCCCAAGAGGGGACATCTCTAATAATAGAAAGATTGATCCAGAAATATTATTGGGGAAAATTAGAAGATATATGTATAATAAAAAAAGATAAAGGATGGAAAGAAGAGTTTGCACCCTTCGAGGGATTAGTGAATTGACCTTCCTGGAAATATTGAACATACTGATTTGACCCCCTGATGTCACCTGCCTAAGGAAATTAGGTACAGGTTCTAAAAGATAGAATTTGGACTTGTGAAGGAGTCCTGGGGTAATCTGCAAGGTGAATTAATATTGCATATGGGAAAAAGTTTGAAATGTATTGTAGAAATAGATATTTGAGTGCATTTAATAAAGAGATTTTGCAAATTTAAGAAAAGTTAAAAATATTAACATTACCCTGATCTGTTTAGCACCTTTCTGTTTTCATGCTAATGCTGTAACCACAAGTTTATGCCCTAATGACCTGTAATTTGGAGGTTTTTCTTAGAGTTAAAAGTTAATGTATAACTTCCTTTAGCAGACACTGAACTGTGACATTGTGTGTGCATTGTGCTTTCTGGTGACACAGTTAAATGGTGTTTTTTAGAAAAAATAATGGGCTTGAGGAAAGTAATGAAAAGGCTTTTGATTATGCATTACTGTATAACAAGAAAGCATGTCCTCAGTAGAAGACTGAGGTGAACTCAAAAGAAGAGAAGAGAAGAGAAGAGGAGAGGAGAGGAGAGGAGAGGAGAGGAGAGGAGAGGAGAGGAGAGGAGAGAAGAGAAGAGAAGAGAAGAGAAGAGAAGAGAAAAACAAACCTGAAAGCTGTCTCTGTGTACAGCTTCAGAACAGCAATGCAGCTTGCAGCTGCCTCATTGCCTGAGACTGATTTTGCCCTGATCCAGTCCTCTCACTTTTGAACCCTGAAACAACTGAGGCTGGTCATCAGCAATTAAATACTTAAAACTTGTGGGTACAGCTGTGGGTAGGAGTGAGATAGAGGAAAAATAAGCAACACTTTAAACGTTACATAAGCCAGGGTTACATGCTAAGGCTTTGTTGTCACTCTCTTTAGATTTGTTTTTACTACTCTTTAAAAACAGAATGAGAATAACCTTTGGCTTGGGGTGCTCAGCATTCCATGAAAGTCAGTTGATACCTATTTTTGAGAACTGAAGCCCTGAATAAAAGTCTGCCTTTGACTGCATAAAACCTTAGCACCTTTCCCCCCAAGCAATTCTAGAAAATCCATGGTCAGAGGGCTAAACACCAAGAAGAGCTGAAAGTCAGTTTCTAAAAATATCTTGAAGCTGCCAATCAAGACGCAGCCTAAAGAGAAACCTTTCTATAAAGCACCACCTAATAATAGTCTATGGTATTTTAGTGGCTATTTCTTACATTTACCATATAACCTACACAGTACACCCTGGGGTACTCTCTACCTGACAAGGATAGTGCTATAGACTATTATAAAATTCAGCTTCCTTCTAGAAACAGTCTTTGGTTTCTATTGTTTTATGAAAACATCTTCATAAATTTATGCTATAAATATTCGTCTTCCTGGCTTATTATCTTGTCTCAACCAAATAGATCATATTTTTGTATAATAATTTCATGGTACCATGGAATCATCTACATGCCACAGGTATTTAAGTAATTGTTTTAAATGTAACATTGGAAGTTTAAGTTTTCCCAAAAAAACTGGGCCTAAACTCAAGGGAGAAGAGAACTATTATTTTTTGCAAAAATACTTCTAAAGTTTTAATTGTAACACACACACACACACACACACACAGAGAGAGAGACAGAGAGAGAGAGAGAGAGAGAGAGAGAGAGAGAGAGAGAGCACACAGCTATGCCTGCTTGTTCCCTGGCTTCATTTTATTGGAGGGTTTTGTCCACATTTTTACTCTAAGACAATGCCTATCTTTAAAATTAAGATAATTTCTTGAAGACAACAGATGTTCTTTTTTTCTTGATCTATTCAGTCAGTGTATCTTTTTATTGTAAAACTGAATCCATTAATATTTAAAGTTGTTATTAAAATGAGTGAATTAATTATAGTCATTGTGTTGTTAATTTTGTTGTGGTGGTATGTTCTCAGTGGTATTTTATGTTTTAATAACTATGACTTTGTATTTCTTTTTACAGTCTCTTGACTATGCTTATTACTCTGTTCATCCCAAAATATTACCTCAATTGTTTTCTTTAGGCTTTGTTTGTTGGATATAAACATTAGGGTGTTTCCATCTTGAAAAGTTTCTCTTTCTCCTTCAATTATGGCAATTAGTTTTTCTAAGTATTTTAGTCTCGATGGCCATCATAGTCTATTAGGATTAGGGATGTATTGTTCTAGGCTCTTCTGGCTGTCAAAGTTTCCAATAAGAAACGAACTATTATTTGGATGAGTTCTTCTTTATATATGACTTATATTTATTCTCTTGTGGCTTTTTGGTACACCTTCTTTGGCTGCAGATTTAGCGTTTTAAACTTATATTGGTGGGAATTTTTATTTTCTGGTTTTGTGTATTAGGTATTGTGTCCTTCTTATATCTGTATAGATGAGTCTTTCCTTAGTTTTTGGAAGGTTGCTTCTAAAATATTGTTGAAGATCTGGTCTATGACACTGACATGAAATTCTTCTGCCTCCACTATGACTTTAACTTGAAGCTTTTGTCTTCGCATAGTATATCACATTCTGTGTGTTATGTGTGTTTGTGTGTGTGTGTGTTTAATGACTCATAAACTTTGCTTATTTGGGCTAGATCTACTTTATCCCCAAGTCCTGACATTCTATTTTTTGTCAATTCATTCTATGTGTAAAGCTTTCCTTTTAGTTTTCTTGTTGAGTTACTGGGTTTTTTCAATTCTATCTTCATTTCAACTTTAGTCCTCTTCAGTGTTTTTATCTCCTTATTGAATTCTATTCTCATGTCCTAGATTGTCTTCTCCATCAGTCTTATACTTGTGTTTTCCTGAACATTGATCAGGCACTTATTCTCAATTTTATTGAGCTGTTTTTTTGTGCCTTCTTTAAACTCCTTGAACTCTTTGATAAAGTTTATGATTCTTTTTTTAAATACTGTGTTCTTGGAGTTGGAGAAATGGCTCAGAGGTTAAAAGCACTGTCTGCTCTTCCAGAGGTCCTGAGTTCTATTTCCAGTAACTACATAGTAGCTCACATGTATCCATCTATACTGTGATCTGATGCCCTCTTCTGGCATACAGGCGTACATACAGAACACTTTTATACAACAAAGAAAACAATCAACATGGTGAAGGGGGGGGGTCAATGGAATGGGAAAGAATCTTTGCCAGCTATCTACTTGACAAAGCACTAATGTTCACAAAAATATAAAGAACTAAAAAGAGGGAAAAAGAGAAGAAAACAAAGTATCCCATTAAAAAAATGGTTCAGGGACATGAACATCTACCAAAAGGAGAAAACTGAATGGATGATAAATATTTCAAAAATATTCATCATCCTTACCAATTAAGGAAATACAAATCAAAACAAATTTGAGAATTCATTGTATCCCAGTCACAATGGCAAGGATAAATAAAACAACCACCAACAAAATGTTGGGTGGAGCACAGGGAACAGGGAACCCTTAATTATGTTTGGAGAGATTGCAAAGTCTTTCAGTCACTCTGGGAATCAGTGTGGAGAACACTCAAAACTCTGGAAATAAACCTACTATATGACTCAGCTATACCACTTCTTAGCATAAGCCTATAAGATTTGATATAGTACACCATAGATAACTTGCTCAGCCATGCTCATTGCTACTCTATTCTCAATAGCTAGGAAATGTTGTATAACTGACCAAAGCATAATGAAAATGTGGTACCTATATACCATGAAATACTGTCTTGTTGTAAAAAATTAAAAAATTAAAAAAATTTATGCAGATAAATAGATAGCACTAAAGGAAGTCACATTGGGTGAGGTGCCCAAGACCAAAAGGGCAAATGGTGCGTATTCTTCTATAGGAGATTCCAAGCTCCAAATCTTCAGAGGTGAATATATATTCTGGAGTAACTCCAGAAATCAGGAAAGTAAAAAGGAACTATTGCTAGTGTAGGGAGTTGAGGGAACAATTGACAGGGGATTAACCTTGCTCAAGTGATCTGATTGTGGGAATAAAAAATTGGAGGGGATGGATGAAAATATGGAAGAAGGAGGGTAACCATAGTAAGATGCTTGGAAATGTCACATGGGACCTTAACTATATACCTAACAAAATATCCCTATAATAACATATGAATGTCTGTAAAAACATGTGAGACTGTATAAATATACTTATATAGTTTAAACAAAATGTTTATGTCTGTTTGCTCCCCTAAAAAGCTATAGATCATTTAACAAAAACTCTAATACCTGGCATGAGAAGGACTGTATTAAGTTGGTGGTCAGGATTGTCCAAGAAATTCACAAGGCATTATATAGGACATTGCTATTACCCTTGGTTGATGTGTCCCTCACTTTCCCAAATTACAGAAGAAAATTTCCCTAGCCTATAGAAAGAAATGCCCATAAACATACAAGAAACCTACCGAATACCAAACAGAGTGGACCAGAAAAGAAATTCCCCTGTCACATAATAATCAAGACACCAAATGCACAGAACAAAGAAAGAATATTAAAAGCAGTAAGGAAAAAATGTCAGGTAACATATAAAGGCAGACTTATCAGAATTATATCAGACTTCTCAACAGAGACACTAAAAGCCAGAAGATCTTGGGAAGATGTCATACAGGTCCTAAGAGAACAAAAATGCAAGCCCAGGTTACTATACCCAGTAAAACTCCCAATTTTTATTGTAATGGCTACTCCTGGTTATCAACCTGATTATATCTAGAATGAACTACAATTCAGAATTGGTGGTGGGGGGGAACCTCACCTGTGGTCCAGACCTTGAGACTGGAAGACACAAATTTCTGACCCTTATCTTGGCATGGACATCTTGAGGCATAGTGGCTATGAAAAGCTTATGTCCAGGCAAGGTAGTACATGTATTTAATCCCAGGAGGCTAAGGCAAGGAGATTTCAGAGTTCAAGGTCAGCCTGGAACAAAGTAAGTCCCAGATGCAGGCATGGTGGTCCACACTTTTAATCTGGGCCACACCTTCTGCTGGATACCTATATAAGGACATTGGACTTCAGAAGGAAGATTCATTCTTCTTTGCCTGCTTGCATTTACTTGCCAGCAAATCTGTTGGAATCTATATCTACAGAGGACCAGCTAAAGCAACTATCCTTGTGGACTGAGCAACTACTAGATTCTTGGACTTCCCATTCACAGCTGATCATCGATGGGGTAGTTGGACAACAGACAACAGTAAGTCATCACAACAAATTCCCTTAATATGTAGAGACATTCCATAAGTTCTGCCACTCTAGAACCCTGACTAATATAATCATAGGAGGAGAAACCAAGATATTCCACAGAAAACCAAATTTAAACAATATCTTTCCACAAATCCAGTTCTACGAAGGATAATAGATGGAAAACTCCAACTCAAGGAGGGAAAACTACACCCAAGAAAAAGCAAGAATTAGTCTTTTTACTAGAAACATAAAAGAGAAAGCCACACAAACATAATTCCACCTCTAACAACAAAAATAACAGGAAGAAACAATCATTTGTTCTTAATATCTCTTAACATCAATGGCCTCAATTCCCCAATAAAAAGACATATACTAATGATTCAATATGTAAATAGGGCCCAGCATTGTGGTGCATACAGGAAACACACCTCAGTGACACAGACACTACCTCACAGTAAAAGGCTGGAAAAAAATTTCCAAGCAAATAATCACAAGAAACAACTTGGAGTAGCCATTTTCACATTGAATAAAATTGACTTTCAACCAAAAGTTATCAAAAAGGATAAGAAAGAACATTTTATACTCATTAAAGGAAAAATCTACCAAGATGAACTCTCAGTTCAGAACATCTATGCCCCAAATGCAAGTACACCCACATTTGTAAACAAAAAACAAAACAAAACCAAAAATGTTACTAAATCTCAAAGCACACATTGAACTCCACACAATAATAGTGGGAAACTTCAAAATACCACTCTCACCAATGGACAGATCATGGAAACAGAAACTAAACAGAGACACAGTTAAAGTAATAGAAGTTATGAACTAAATGGATTAACAGATATCTACAAAACATTTCATCCTAAAACAAAAGAATATACCTTCTTCTCAGCACCTCATATATCTTCAAAAAATGGATCATATAATTGGACAGAAAACAAGCCTCAACCAATACAAGGAGATTGA